>NC_091060.1:65725500-66037375 GCF_000393655.2 Nicotiana sylvestris
TCAAATAAGAGGGGATTTTCACGTAATGGTTACAAATAAACAAAAGTAAGAAAAAGGAACTAAAAGGAGTTGATTTTCTTAAAAGAAACGGTTTAAAAAGATTTAAAATAAACAAAGAAAACAAAGGAAAGGGGGGTCCTAGGTTTATTAATAATATGGATCACCCCACACAACATCCGGTAATCACTCCTCAGTGAGGGGCTACACGTGATGTGATTGCGTGGTCATAATATCCATATCTACCCTTTCCCACCCCGTTAAGGTATTAAAGCGCGGAATGGTCTCATTTACTTATTGCATGCTATTACACGCCCCAATCCTATTAGCCCCGGAGGCACTTGGGGCTACTAATCTTAGAGGGAGGACGTATTGGGCTTATTTGTGGTTTCAAAAGGTAAAATACTAAGGCGACAAACAAAACACATATAGCAAGTTTGGGAAGTATATAAACAAATAAAAGGGCTCAAACAGACCTCATTTAAACCAAAGGAAGCACATAATGTATCATGACTTGCATGTACTGTTTAAGGTCTGATTAAAACTTAAAGGGTCGAGGCAGACTGATTTATTACATAGTTCAGATAAGAAGCCCGAATCAAGCCTGCCTGCTAGTTGTAGCATATAAAATCTGACTGAGTTTATAAACTTTCACCCTATGGCTTGCCTAAGTGCTGGATGAAAACCTATAGGCATGATATCTACTGATTCCAGAAATAATGAAGTAAACATGAATACATACTGATTTAAGAAAAATCGTCTGTTATTAAAGAAAGGCAAGTTTTAGCAAAAGAGCATGTGTCACTGTTACTGGTTTTAGATTTATAAGCGAGTGAAGCGGTTCAGATTCGATTAAAGCTCCTATAGGCATGCTTTTTATGTGTTGTCGATTTTGGACACTTTTACAAACATAGCAGAAATCCAATAAGCATGGCATCTAAATGTTGAATTTCGTTTAAAGCCTATGAACATGATATCTAATTGCTGTTGATTATTTAAGACCTATAAACATGTTTGCCTAATGAGGAATGCATATGCGAGATTCAGAAAGAACCCATAGGTAGGATATCTATATAATATGCAGAAAATTCAGAAATTCCTATAGGCAGGATGTCTATATGTTATGCAGAAATTCAGAAATAACATATAGGCATGGTGTCTATATGGGAATGCAAGATTCCTATAGACATGGTATTTATACATGAGAATGCAGAAACTCTTCGAGACATGGTATCTCTATGAGAATGCAAGATTCCTCTAGGCATGGTGTTTATATGAGAATACAGGAATTCATAACTCCTATAGGCAGGTTATCTACCCCTTTTTGCATACATAGTTACCTCTCCCTTTTCACTAGCCATCCCCGAGAGTCTTATTACAAAGTTATTACAGCCTAGAAAGAGTAAAGTAAAGAAAATACAATCAGAAAAAGTACAACTAAGGAGAGCATAATTCAGACTTCCTGTCTGAAGTATGAAGTAAACCAACTCCAAGAGATCTTATTTCAAAGCCTTTCTCCCATTTGGATGAGTCAGAGTTCCCTAAGAATTTCATAAGAACTCCGGGCAGTGCTTACACCCAAATGTATCACCAGATTAGGACATAGTGCACTCCTCAAGTGTCCAAGTTCATAGGGAACTCAAGGTCCCAAGGCAAGGCTTACCAGAGGGGGGCAGAACTTAGGGACTTAAGAGAGAGTGCAGGTGCAAAAGTAGGATTCTGAAAGGGGAAAGGGGAAAGGGAAGCATCTTAAATCAGTACACATAAGGGTATAGGGGAATATGGAAGTTGCAAGAGGCAAAAGAAAAGCAGGCTGACGGCCACACCCAGCAATGGGATATGCCGGCACATCCTCCAGTCTGTTTGCTTAGAGGTTAAAACCCCATTAGTTCAAACTTAATTCATGGGCAACAGCTCACATTGGCATGCCATAAGTCACAACTCTCAAACACATAGCGGTAATGGGGATAGGGAGAAGGGATTCACAGTGGAAACAGGCAGAAAGATATGAGCATACTAACTTGAATATTGAACTTTAAAGAAACAGTACAGTAGACATGGATATAAAAGCTGTAAATGAACACATTGTGATAATGCTAAGAACTAAATCCAGACATACCAGTTTTCAGGGAAATAAGTAAAGAAAAGCAGTAGGTCTTGTAAAACAGGTCACAGTGCAGACAAGAAGAGAATATTATTATGAGAGAGTATGAGTTCAGAAGGATTCCCTGTTGTAGTGTGTGAAGAGGTCGTGCCTTTTATAGTGCAAAATCAGGCAGAAATAAGGTAAGAAAATAGTTGAGGAACAGATTGTCAATTAAGAATCAATTACACAAGACTTCCCTTAATTAGGGAATTCAGATTCCAACGGGTAAAAACGATTTAAGGAAAGAAATTGAATAAGCACTCTGTGCAAATCATACAATTAGGAGAAAATACATAAAAGGTTATTTAAGGACAGGATTTTGAAGTACACGGTTTGTGAAAATATGGTAAGAAAATCAATTAACAACTAGTAAATCAAAATGGTCTGAGATTTTGCATGAATCACAGAGAAAATCAGCAAACAATGGAAAGAAGTCAATCAGACCATATTCAGAGGGAAGTGTGAACTAATCACAAATTTGAAAGTCACTTGAGAGGAAAGTGCATCATATATAAGGATCATGTGAGCATGCTAAGCATGAAAGAAAAAAAAGATTGTCGTGTCATTGTGAAATTAGTAGGAAAATTAAGCGTAGAAGAGTTTAGCAAAAAGCCAGAATTGTATGAAAGCAAAGATGTCCAACTCAGTTCAGAGACTCAAAGTTAGTCTGAAAGAATTAGGGTTTTTTTGAAATAGACCCTAGTTCAAGCAAACCACAAAGCAGAGATGAGAGGGCAAGCAATTGAATCGAAACATGTTTAGAGGTTTCAGAAAAGAACTGAAACTTCCAACATGTTTTTTTCAGCAATAGAGCTCCTGAGTAACATGCAAACACAGTAGAATGGTTCAAAGCAAATAAAGTGAAGAAACTAATTCGAAGCATAATGAGAAAAGACTGATAAGAACAGTAGAAGAAGCATGCTTAAAAAGATCTTTTAGAAGAAACTTAAACAGAGCTCAATAGAAGGAAAATAGCAAAAACACTTAAGAACATAGTAAGGAAATATAGTAGAAACATATCAGAACATAGTAGAGAAAGCATACGAGAACATAGTATAGGAAAATACAGTAGAAGAATCACGTAAGAACATGGTAGAAGAAAATGCAAGAACCCAGTAGAAGCAAATACACATAAAAGAAAAAAAGAAAATTAGAAAACACTTAAATACTTTTAGAAAACCCTAGATCGGAAAAGAAAGATTTTGAAAATAGTTTTTGAAAGAAAAGTCAGGAAAACGTTTAATACCTTAAGGAAAGCATGGATCTGGAACAGATCTAAGGGAATCGAAAACACCTCGAAGGGTTAGGGTTTCAGAAGAACCCTAGGAATGAGAAAGGCTTTGCAGGGTCACTGATCTGAGTCGGAGAGGTCAGAATCAAGCTCAGACAACCATGGTACGCCGGAGCAAAGCCGGAGATGACCATGAAACTTCGAATCAACAGAGGTTTGGATACGACCCTTCATGGTCAGGAGTTGAATCTTCATAAATCAGGCGCGTAGGAGCCGTAGGAGGCTGGTGTAGGATTCTGATGGCCTTGGAAGCCATGGATTCCGGTGGCTTTAGGGAGGAATTGGTGGGAGGCGTCTAGGGTTTGAGAAGGTTCGAGAGAGTTTAAGAGAATGGGGGGGGGGGTTCAGAGGCGGCTGGTAGGTAGAAAATGGTTTAGGTTTAGGGGGGTAATGGGTAATTAAAAATGGTAAGGTTGAAATGTGGTCGTTGATCATTTGGATCAACAACCTAGATTAAATAGGGGGTCGGGCGGGTCATTTATACGGCTGTGGGTCGGGCAATTTTAGGAATTGGGATGGGTGATTTGAAATTGAAATTGGGTGGGATTAGGGGTGAAATTAGGCTGAAATTGTAATGAAATCTGGCTAGATTTTAAATAGCCACTTTTCCCCATTTATTTTATAAAAAATAGCAAATTAAATTTGGAAATAAATTGAAAGTAATAAAATGATTTATAACATATAATTATTAAATTAAAAATATTGGACTTAATTTTTATAACTATAAATGCAATCAAATCATAAATGAGGCTAATATTGCGATTACATGCAGTTGAGCATTAAAAATACTAAATAAATTTGTAAAAATATAAAAACAAATTATCTGGGGCTGTAGTTTAGCATAAATATGAGAATTCAACAAGTGAATCACCAAAAATGATAATTTTGGACGCTTATTGGATTTTTCTTGATAAAATAAGGCAATAAAATTGATTTTAAAAGCCTTTAAAATTAAGGAAAAATAATAAAAATATTTATAAATACTTATATATGCATACATGTGCTATTTTTAAAGTATTTTGCATATAAAAATATAGAGGAAAAAATTGGGTATCAACAGCTGCCCCTCTTTACCCGGAAAGGATGAAAGAGTTGTCGGGTAACGATATGATGGCCAATTTTGACCAAACAAAATGGTTTGAAGAGGTTGACTGTGATCTAGTTCCTGAGTTGCTTACATATCCCTGTTATTACAGGAATCAGGTCATATGTAGTTCGGGATTCGTTAGCGGAATATGCCGATGGAGATTTTTCAAGACGGACGCGATATTCGGGTTGGGATGGATGGTTAAAGTCTAACAGGGCTGTAGGAACTGGAGTGCGATTGCTCCTGCTTAGACGGTCGTTTCTCACCGGTTTACCTGCAAACAAGCAATACAAGTGTATATTGTGCGGAAATTTAAACGTGATACAAGTTCCCGTTGGACCGTGAATGTTGTCTTTGGATGGTTAGGATGACGTCCTGGGCCATGAAGCGCATGATAAGGGATTCTCAGTCCATGAAATGATGCTCTCGGGCTATGAGAATGATGCCTCCGAACTATGACTCCTTTGAATAATGATATGCAAAAGATAAAAGGGGTCCTCAGGCCATGTCATGGCGTTCTCGGGCTATAAAAATGGTGCCTCCGAACAATGACGCCTTTGGATAGATTGGCGATTTTTCAGCCCTTGAGATGCTGAGGGTGGCGATCTTTCAGCCGATGCAAGATGTAAATGAAGTGGCGATCTTTCAGCTGATGAAAGATGTAAATAAAGTGGCGATATTTCAGCCCATGAGATGCAGAAGGTGGCGATCTTTCAGCCTATGCAAAATTAACTAAAGTGGCGATCTTTCAGCCGATGCAAGATATAAATAAAGTGGAGATCTTTCAGCCATGCAAAATGTAAATAAAGTGGCGATATTTTAGCCATGCAAGATGTAAATAAAGTGGCGATCTTTCAGCCATGAAGATGGAGGTAGAGCTTAACCTTGGAAGGCAGAATGGTAGCCTTATGCAATGCAAAGAATGCAGATGGAGGTAGAGCTTAACCTCAGAAGGCAGAATGGTAGCCTTGTGCAATGCAGGAAATGCAGATGGAGGTAGAACTTAACCTCGGAAGGCAGAATGGTAGCCTTGTGCAATGCAGGAAATGCAGATGGAGGTAGAGCTTAACCTCGGAAGGTAGAATGGTAGCCTTATGCAATGCAGGAAATGCAGATGGAGGTAGAGCTTAACCTCGAAAGGCAGAATGGTAGCCTTGTGCAATGCACGAAATGCAGATGGAGACAGAGCTTAGTCTCGGAAGGCAGAATGGTAGCCTTATGCAAGAAATAAAAGGCAGGTGGTAGTAGAGTTTTCTTAGCTGATATCTGATTTCGATATTGTGGCTGCTGGGGATATTGTCTGCGTATAGCAATTGTGAATGGGTGACGGTTCTAAGAGTTGTATTCCTGATTAGTATGAGTGTATAGTATATTCGATGATTTTCCAACTCAGGTGCCTGCATCCAAAGAAAAATCATGAGTTTTGTAAAGGGAAAGGTTAGTTCATATCTCCTCCGACTTTGCTTGATCTGCTCGGCTCTATTTCGGTGATACTGTGTGTATCATTGGGGTAGCATTGCTAAACAAAGCAATTTGTTAACAGACGTGCATGATTTAGTAAAAATATAACATAAATACATAATCAAGAATAGTTTTCTTTAGATGAACCGATGACTGCGACGTGGTTCAAGACATTGCAACTATCTTGCTCCGGAATTTTGAGGGTCCTCCTCAAAATTCTGCCCTAATTTACTTGGCTGCTATTTTTGACGGCTACATGCGGTGATTGGCTAAAATTACTTCGGAATTTTAAGGGTCCTTCTCAAAGTTCTGCCCTAGTTTCCAATTGTGGAGGGGGTGAGGAGGGGGGGAATGAAAAATTTATTGAATTGTGACCAAACCCATAGGCTGCCTACGTATCCCCTCTTAAATGGGAAGCAGGTCAGGCGTAGTTCAAATTACATCATATAAGGAAAGCATAAAGGTTACACATGGTATCGCTTGACTGCGTCTGAATTGATCGGCTTTGGCCAAACTTCCACGTCCATTTCTGCAAGTATGAGGGATCCTCCTGTCAGAACCTGGTGAACCATGTACGGACCCTGCCAGTTGGGAGAGAATTTTCCTTTGGCTTCATCTTGATGCAGAAAAGTTTTCTTTAATACCAGTTGCCCCGGTGTGAATTATCTCAGCTTGAGTCTTTTGTTAAAGGCTCTAGACAATCTGTTCTGATAGAGCTAACCGTGGCAAATTGCATTCATTCTCTTTCCGTCTATAAGAGCTAGCTGCTCGTAACGATTTTTCACCCATTCTGCGTCGTCTAGATCTGCTTCCTATATGATCATTAAAGAAGGAATTTCCACCTCGGCGGGAACGACTACCTCTGTACCGTAAACTAGCATATAGAGGGTTGCCCATGTTGATGTGCGAACTGTGGTGCGGTACTCTAATAAAGCAAATGATAACTTCTTGTGCCACTGTTTATACTTCTGTATCTATTTCCTCAATATATTCCTGATATTCTTATTGGCGGTTCTACGGCTCCATTCATCTGAGGTATGTAGGCTGTAGAATTCTTGTGTTTGATCTTGAAGGTTTCACACATGGTTTTCATCAGGTCACTATTGAGGTTGGAACCATTATAAGTGACAATTGACTCTGGGATCCAGAACTGGGTAACGATACGGCCGCAGACGAAATCTGCCATGACTTTCTTAGTCATTGCTCTGTAAGATGGTACTTCAACCCATTTGGTGAAATAATCAATTGCTACTAGGATAAATATGTTCCTGTTTGATGCGGCAAGTTCGATTGGTCAAATAACATCCATTCCTCATGCGGCGAACGGCCACAGCGAGCTTGTCGCATTAAGGTCATTTGGAGGCACTTTTATCCAGTCTGCATGTATCTGACATCGGTGATACTTTCAGACGTATTGGATGCAGTCCGTATCCATAGTCATCCAGAAGTAACCAGTGCGGAGTATCTTCTTTGCTAAAACAATGCCATTCATATGTGGACTGCAGGTCCCAGCGTGGATTTCTTCTAGCAGTTCAGATGCTTCTTTTGCGTTGACACATCTTAGCAATCCTAAATCAGGAGTCCTCCTATACATGATTCCTCCGCTGTGAAAGAAATTGTTGGACAACCTCCGAAGTGTGTGTTTTTGAGTAGGATTTTCAAGTTCTAGGTATTCTCCCTTCGTCAAATGTTCCTTGATTTCATGAAACCAAGGCTTTCCGTCTGATTCTTCCTCAACATGAGCAAAATAAGCTGGATGATCATAGATCTTTACCAGAATGGGATCAATAAAGTTCTTATCTGGATGTTGTATCATGGATTATAGGGTATCCAATGCATCGACAAACTCAATCTAGACTCTGGGAACATGCTGGAACTCTATCTTTATGAACCTCTTTCTCAACTCCTGTAAGTGATGCAAATAAGAGAGTATTTCGGAGTTCTTAGTTGCCCATTCTTCTCGGACCTGATGTATAAGCAAGTTTGAATCTCCAATTACTAGCAACTTTTGAATGTTCATGTCAATGGCCATCTTGAGCCCTAAGATGTAGGCTTCATACTTGGCCATATTGTTGGTACACAGGAATCTGAGTTTGGTAGAGACCGGATAATGCTGGTCGATTTCTAATACCAGGACTACTCTTATACCAACTCCTTTGAAATTTGCTGCTCCATTGAATAACATCCTCCAATCATCATAGGATTCTGCAATGTCTACTCCTATCAATGATACCTCTTCATCTGGAAATACGTTTTCAGGGGTTCGTATTCTCCGTCCACGGGATTTTTAGCAAGGTGATCTGCTAGTGCCTGCCCTTTGATTGCTTTCTGAGTCACGTACACAATGTCAAATTCGTTCAATAGAATTTGCCACTTGGCTAGCTTTCCAGTGGGGATGGGCTTCTGAAAGATGTACTTCAAAGGATCCATCCTTGATATGAGATATGTCGTATAGGCACAAACATAGTGCCTCAGCTTCTGCGCCACCCAAGTCAAAGCACAACAGGTGTGATATAACAGTGAATACCGGGCCTCATACGGGGTGAACTTCTTACTGAGGTAATAGATGGCCTGCTTTTTCCTCCATGTTTCATCATGATGACCCATAGAGCAACCGAACGCTCCATCCAATACTGCGAGGTAGAGTAATAGAGGTCTACCTGGATCAGGCGGGACCAAAATTGGTGGTGTTGGCAGGTACTCCTTAATTCGGTCGAAGGCCTTTTGGCAGTCATCGGTCCATTTGGTAGCGGCATCCTTCTTCAACATCTTAAAGATTGGCTCACAGATAACTGTAGATTGTGCTATGAACTGGCTGATATAGTTAAGTCTCCCCAAGAGACTCATTGCGTCCTTCTTATTCTTTGGTGGTGGCAATTCTTGAATAACTTTAACCTTTGATGGATCCAGTTTTATTCCTCGATGACTTACAATGAACCCAAGTAGTTTTCCGGAAGGACACCCAAATGCACACCTCGCGGGATTCAGTTTTAGGTTATACTTTCTCAGTCAATTGAAGAACCTACTCAAATCTTCCATGTGATCAGTGGCTTTCTTGGACTAGATGATAACATCGTCTACATATACTTCGATCTCCTTGTGTATCATATCGTGGAAAATGGTGGTCATGGCCCTCATGTAGGTGGCCCCTGTATTTTCTTAACCCAAACAACATCATTTTTTAGTAGTACATTCCCCAAGGCATAATGAAAGTCATTTTCTAAGAATATTCTTTATCCATCCAGATCTGATGATATCCAGCGAAACAATCTACAAATGATTGGAACTCATGCTTGGCGCAATTGTCAATCAGGATGTGTATGTTAGGCAAGGGGAAGTCTTCCTTTGGACTGTCTCGATTGAGATCTCGGTAGTTGACACAGACTCTGACCTTCCCATCCTTCTTCGGTACCGGCACAATGTTGGCTAACCATGTCAGATGTTCTACTACCCTGAGAACCTTAGCTTTGACCTGCTTAGTGACTTCTTTTTTAATCTTCAAACTCACATCAGGCTTGAACTTTCTGAGCTTTTGCTTTACCGGTGGACATGTCGGATCAGTTGGCAATTTGTGGGCCATAATAGATGTGCTCAGACCAGTCATGTTATCATATGACCAGGTGAATATGTCCTCATATTCTCTTGAAAATTCTGTGTACCCTTCCGTTTATAACGGTGATAAGTGAACGTTGATTCATGTTTCCTTGACATTTTCTGCATCTCCCAGTTTAACAATCTCAGTCTTGTCCAAGTTGGACTTTGGCCTATTCTCAAAATTATCAACCTCTTTAACAATCTCTTCCGGTATATCGTCTTCCTCTGAATCTATGTCCGTTTGTTATGTTGTCTCGTTGCATGTCACAGCCATTGGTTCATAAAGATAAGTAATAGTAATGTTGTATAAATAAAGTAATGAGAGAAAATAATAAGAGTAAGATTTACAAGGAAACCGAAATGCTTTGATAAATTTCATAACTGTTTTGAAAATTAGAGATCTTATTGCGGAATTTAAAATGCGAGAGGAAAGTCGACTAGTGAAAATAAAAGATAATGCATGATGCTTTGTTCAGCCTTGCTACCCCGAAGCCTTCTGGGCTCTGGTGGTTCTGATGGTCCAGTTATTGAGGCATGCTCCTCTGCTCACTACCTGTACGGAAGGGCCTTCCTCCCCCTCCTGCTCGAAAACAACACAACAATCTATATCATTGTCTTCCAGGAACATATTCCTTACTGCTGCAAGTGCTTCCTCTTCTTCTGACCCATAGATAACATCGGCTGGCTGGAAAGTCTACTTCCAATGTGATATTGGCTGCTCCAGCGGATAGTAAGGACCACACCATGGTGGCGACCAGTTGTTGAATTCCTCCCAAGTATACTCGTATCCCAGACCGAAAGTGGTGCCATGTTTCTTTAGTTTGATAGGCTTGGCGATTCCTTGGAGGTTCTTGCCAAGTCCCTTGCCAAGTTCATATCCGCTCCAGTTCAATATGCTTTCAATTTTGTTGTCCCACCATTTGTCTTTGTCAACGGCGTTGACTCGCTCGATGTGGTGATAGGTTTCCCTGCCTATACTTCTTCTTCATTCGATCGCTGGGATGGTTTGGTGACTATATATGGGATTGGTACCGTCACCGTAAATGATCACCTCTTGGTGATTCCACTCAAACTTCACTGCCTGATGTAGTGTTGACGCTACAGCCCCAGCGACATGAATCCACAGTCATCCCAACAACAAGTTGTAAGATGCCGACATATCTATTACTTGGAAATCGACATCGAACCAAGTAGGCCCCATTTGCAAGCACAAACTAATTTCCCCAATAGTGGACCTTTGGGAACCGTCGAAAGCTTTGACATTGATGGACCCGTCCTTGATCTCATGCAGCCCCTTCCCGAATGTTCTAAGCATTACCAATGGACAAATATTGAGGTTGGACCCTCCATCAATCAGAATCCTAGTGATAAAATAATCTTTGCATTGCACGGTGATGTGCAATGCTTTGTTGTGACTTAACCCTTCTGGTGGCAGCTCATCTTTATGAAAAGTGATCTTGTGACTTTCCAATACCTACCCTACCATGTTTGCCATTTCTCCTTCGGTGATGTTGCTTAGTACATATGTCTCACTCAGCACCTTCAACAAGGCATTCTTATGTGCATCAGAACTTTGCAGCAAAGCTAGGATAGAAATCTTTGCCAGTGTTTTGTTCAGCTAATCAATTCCTTGGCTTGTATCTTTCTCCAGAGATCATCGGGCCCGGTTTTAGTGACGGTCGGCCGACCAGAGGCCTACTTACTCGACTCAGCTAAATGCTCCGGAGTATAAACCCTACCGGTTCTTGTCATACCCTGTGCCGTAATCATTTCCCCGAACTTGGCTTTCCCTTTCCTTCTCGCCTCGGTTGTGTAATCCCAAGTTGTGTCATTTGTATGGAATGGTGTTACAACTGAGATTTCTACCGGAATCGCCACGGGCACCTTTACTCTGAATGGAGCATGTACGTTGGAAGGTAACACAACAACTTCAAATGGTACAGGTGCATTTGCTGGAGACCCAAACTTGACCTCAATCGGTGCTGGCATATCTGCCGAGGATGGTGCTTCAAACTCAAGTGGTATGGACATGTTTACCTTGGCATCCCCAGAAGGCTAAATCTTGACTACGATTGGATTGAGGGTGACTATTGGTTTCGTTGGTTCGTCGCCTTCTATGATCAAACCGATTGATCCCTTAGGGTCCCAATCATCCTCTATTTCAATCATGTGAACACTTCCACCCTTATGGTCCGACAAAGGGTTGTTGCCGACATTCGGAGTAGACTTATTTATCACAATGATCTTGTTATCAATCAAAGTCTGGATCTTGTCTTTCAGAGAGCGGCATTCATAAATTTTATGCCCTTTCATGCCGGAATGGTATGCACAAGATTTATTTGGATTGACCCATTGAAAAAGGTTTTCAGGGATTATAGTAGGGATAAGGATGACATAACCAGTAGCTTTGAGCCTTTCGTACAGCTAGTCAATCGGCTCAATAATGGTGGTATACTATCTAGGGATCTGCGGTCGAAATTTGGTCGAGGTCTAGGAAAGTTTTGACGTGTGGGAGGTGATTGATAGTGGGAGGGCTGAGCATTGTAGGATTGGTAGACGTGTGTGGATTGGAAATATCTAGGTGAAGTAGGTTGATATGTAGGATGTGGGGGTGATTGGTAAGTAGGTGGTGGAGTTTGGTAAGAGGGTGAGGGTGATTGGTGATTTGGGGTAGGCTGATATGTGAGTGGAGGTATCAGATAGGCTTGGTATTTGATAGGGGATTTGGCTCTTTGTGCAACCATTACGGCACCTACGTCCCTTTTCTTGGACGTACCACCAGACTATAAAGCCTTATTGGTAGCTTGCAAAGCTTCAAAGTTTGTATCCATACCACTTTTGATTCCTTCCTCGATCCTTTCCCCTAGCTTGATGATGTCGAAAATTTTTTGGCTCTCAATCAACATCACCCTTTCATAGTACTGCAGGTCTTGAGCCCAGATGAAAAATTTGTTCATTTGTTCTTCTTCTAAAGCCGGTCTGACCTTAGCGGCTTCTGATCTCCAACGAGTAGCGTACTCACAGAATGTTTCCGTGGGCTTCTTCTTTAAATTCTGGATGTAGAACAAATCTGGCACATTTTCTGTGTTGAACCTGAACCTGTCCATAAAGTCAGACGCCATACTCACCCAGTTCAACCATTTATTTGGGTCTTGGCAAATGTACCAAGACAGAGCATCTCCTCTTAGACTCCTCATGAAAAGTTTCATGCGAATCCTTTCGTCCTTCCCTACTCCGACCAGCTTGTCGCAGTATGTTTTCAAGTGGACTATCGGATCCCTTGTACCATGAAACATCTCGAACTTAGGAGGTTTGTACCCCTCGGGAAGTTCGACATCCGGTTGTACGCAAAGATCTTCGTAGTTCAACCCTTCATTCCCCTTACTTTCTTCGGCACCCTGAATTCGACTAGTCAATTTCTTGAGTTCCGCAGCCAGGTTCCTAATGAGCGAGTCTTTATCATTAGACTAGGGTGTGCTTGAGACTGGTTGGGTGGAGTGTGGCATGGTCTCCACATAGATGGGGGTGTTATGGTGGGCGTGGAAATGGTCATTTGTGGAATTCAAAGGTTCAGGGATGAGCAGCGGAGTATTGTTGGATGTGTGGCAAGTATTGCAGTGGTGGTAAGGAGTGGGATGGTTTTGTGGTTTTGGGGTATTTTGTGGGGGTGTGGGGTTCTGAGAGTTTGGAAAATTTATATCTGGAGTGGTGAGAGAAAATGACAAGTTTGCCAGATTCCGAACCTGATCAAGTTCCTTTTGAAATTTCAACAACTTTTGCTCGAATTGGGACGCACTTTCTATAGAGACTTGAATACCACGAGTGACCTCTACACGTTCAGTTGAGTTTTCCTTTCTGGTGTTGTTCAAATCTTCCATCTTTCCTTTGTTCCTGCTTCTGATAGGAGGAGGAGTGGGTGGAGGGAACTTTGATCTTGTGAAATATGATGACGATGCCAAAGTGCACGAACTAACCTTTGGGGAGGGGAATAAAAATGAAAAATAAAACAAAAGGTAACAAGTTAGTGAGGATTAAAAGGAAAAGATGTTGCGATATTTAAACACATAGTGCAAGAATGTAAATTGTGTCCTAATTTGGGAGTCTCGTTGTGCCCGAGGTAGGCCTAGCGACAAATTGATTTGGAGAACTTAGAATGCTAAATGCCTCATTTTATTGATAAAATTAGACGAATCCCAAAACGACACTAAATAACAAGGAATAAAATGTCACTATTGGCCATTGGCCTTATTACATTTTTTAAAGAAAAAAGAAAATATTCCTATCTATTTGGTCCTAGAAGGGCCTTCCCCCGACTCGGCATCTTTGGCTTCGTCGAACAGTTTCACCAGCTCGCGAAGTCCCAGCAGCAGGTAGGCTCTGGCTAGGTGTCCGCCCTTATTTCCCTCAGCATTTCGGCAATCCTCGATCCTTTTGAGAAACTTCCTTTATAGCTCCACTATGCCTCGCTCCAAATGTCCTAGTCGCTTGTTGGCACTGACAACCATATCTTTCCACTCCTAGATCAAGTTTCGGTTGGCTTCTTGTATCTCACGGTGCTCGCTTACACATTCCCAAATCCTCTTGCGTAGTTGATTGTATTTGACCTATGCCTCAGCCCTTTCATCTATCATTCTGTGACCCCTAGTAAGTCCTGGCTGACCCAGACCATTGTGATTAGATTCCAACCAGCCTGAATAGTATGGAGTACAACCAGCATGGTATCTGTCTGGTTCGATAGTGTCTCTTCCCATGATGATCTTGTAATTCCACATATGCTGAGCTTGGCACTTATAAGGACTGTCATCAGCTTGGAAGTCAGCCCGGAAGTGACTCATCTTGTCCACCCTTGGTATAACCTGCTTCCTACCAGCCTGTCTCATAACTCGGAGAGGGACATACGGGTAGGTTCCTCTTAGACCGATTAGTATCAGAAATGGAGCATCCTTGGATCGGACGATGAACTCCTCAGTAGGGAACCACTCGAACATCCATTGTACTTGATCCTCAATTGGATTTTCAAATAGCTCTAACCATCCCTTGGCGTCTTTTGGCTAGGCAAACATGTTGGGCATGTAGTTCATTCGTTTCGGATGGTGGAAGGCGATGTGATCGTCCCAGTCTCTTCGCTGGATTTCCTGTCGGTATTCACCCCTTTGTAGATGCTCCATGAACCTAAGCTGAAGTAGCAAATTGCAGCCCTCGAAGCGTTCGCCTCCTCGTTGACACTTTTCCAAGGCTCGGTATATCTCTGCAATAATCATGGGCATAATGCTGAATGGTTGCCCCCCAATTTCCTTCATTAGAGTTTTGGTTACCATAGCTAGTCTGGTGTGGATCCTTACTTTCTTCATTGGAAACACTATCATCCCTAAGAAGCAGAACATGAAGACAAAGACCCTTCGGCGAATATGCCCCAACGATGTAAGGGCGAATTCATCCGGATAAGTATGATAGGATTTGTTGTGACCGTACCTCTCGTACAAATAATCAAAGGGAATGTAGGACTCCTTCAAACATGTCAAGTTTGGATTCTTCTTTAGGCCCATCTTTTTGAGAAAACCTCTACCCTTGCGATTTTCCGGCATTAACAAACCCAGAGTCTCCCATGGTATACCAGCCAATCCTCTTATTTCATCTAGCAGGGGTGTTATCTCAATCTCCGCGAAGCGAAACATAGACCTTTCACAATCCAAGAATAGAGTAGCAGCTTCTATGATTTTGTTGTTGGGTTGGACCTCTAGGAGGGAAGGTAGATTTCCAAGGTATTTCCGGAGAAGAGTCCGATCACTTGAATGAAGATCCTCCCACCAGCTTAGCAATCTTGGGTGGATGTTAGTGACCATGCCGAATCTGGGGACTTCATGCCTCATGTTTCTGCAAGACAAAAGGGTTAGGCCCTTACCCCACCAGACTCGACTATTAAATACCAATAATTGGTATAAGACATTTAGTTCTCCAAATAAATGCACAGAACATGGTGATGTCCGTTTGGGTTCAGGGAAACCCAGTGGACTTTGGACTAGGCTATCCTAAAGAGTCATTATGCGGACCACATAACTGACTCGGCTAGGACCATGATGCATGCACAATTAAACAGAGTAAGATTTCTCTGGGGATTTTAGACTGGTATCCTTGAGCGAACAACTCAAGGGGGAAAGGCACGAAACCGTCGACTACACCATTGATCGAGTGGTTCTACCGCAAATACGCCTTTTCCGAATTTAGGGGGTGATAATATCGGAAGAGAGCAACCACTCATTTTAAGCGTTTCTATGGTATTTTGTTTGGCAAGAGTGGAATATGATGTTGAAAACATGCAGTTGCAATAATTAAAACAAGTTGTCACGTATTTGCACGTTCATAAAGTAATAATTATAATAATTTGAAACAGTAATAAAGGAGTGCAGTAAAGGAAATCAGTAAAGAAATAAGGGAAAGAAACAAGAAACAAGTCAGTTTTGCAGTAGAAAAGGGAATTAAATGCTTAAAGGTATTAAACAAATAAAGGCACATAAGAAATGTAAAGTCGCAGTAATAGCTTGAAATGGTAAAAACCTAAAAGAATATCCCCATCAGAGTCGCCATGCTGTCGCGCCCCCTTTTTTCTTGCGAAATCGAGTCTATGACATTTGGGAGGACAACTCGTTCCCTTTGGGGAATTGGGTTTGAATTGAAGAGTCACCACCTAATGATTAAAGTGAATTAGGACACTAGGAGGGATTTGTTTTGAGTAACCAGAGATTGGGTAAGGGCTTGATATTATCGCAAGGGGAAGGTGTTAGGCACCCTTCAGGATCCACTAGTGTGGTTCCCGGCCAAACTATTGTTGTGACTCAAGTTCAAATAACACATAGGCAAATAAAGGCTCCAAATAAGAGGGAATTTTCACGTAATGGTTACAAATAAACAAAAGTAAGAAAAAGGAACTAAAAGGAGTTGATTTTCTTAAAAGAAACGGTTTAAAAAGATTTAAAAGAAACAAAGAAAACAAAGGAAAGGGGGGTCCTAAGTTTATTAATAATATGGATCACCCCACACAACATCCGGTAATCACTCCTTAGTGAGGAGCTACACGTGATGTTATTGCGTGGTCATAATATCCATATCTACCCTTTCCCACCCCGTTAAGGTATTAAAGTGAGGAATGGTCTCATTTACTTATTGCATGCTATTACCCGCCCCAATCCTATCAGCCTCGGAGGCACTTGGGACTACTAATCTTAGAGGGAGGAGGTATTGGGCTTATTTGTGGTTTCAAAAGGTAAAATACTAAGGCGACAAACAAAACACATATAGCAAGTTTGGGGAAGCATATAAACAAATAAAAGGTCTCAAACAGACCTCATTTAAACCAAAGGAAGCACATAATGTAGCATGACTTGCATGTACTGTTTAAGGTCTGATTAACACTTAAAGGGTCGAGGCAGACTGATTTATTACATAGTTTAGATAAGAAGCCCGAATCAGGCATGTCTGCTGGTTGTAGCATATAAAATCTTATTCAGTTTATAAATTTCACCCTATGGCTTGCCTAAGTGCTGGACGAAGACATATAGACATGATATCTACTGATTCCAGAAACAATGAAGTAAACATGAATACATATTAATTTAAGAAAATCGTTTGTTATTAAAGAAAGGCAAGTTTTAGCAAAAAAGCATGCATCACTGTCACTGGTTTTAGATTTATAAACGAGTGAAGCGGTTTAGATTTGATTAAAACTCCTATAGGCATGCTTTCTATGTGTTGTCGATTTTGGACACTTTTACACACATAACAGAAATCCTATAGGCATGGTATCTAGATGCTGAATTTCGTTTAAAGCCTATGAACATGATATCTAATTGTGGTTGATTATTTATGACCTATAAACATGTTTGCCTAAGGAGGAAGGCATATGGAAGATTCAAAAAGAACCCATAGGCAGGATATCTATATGATATGTAGAAAATTCAGAAATTCCTATAGGCAGGATGTCTATATGATATGCAGAAATTCAGAAATAACCTATAGGCATGGTGTCTATATGGTAATGCAAGATTCCTATAGACATGGTATCTATACATAAGAATGTAGAAATTCTTAGAGACATGATATCTATATGAGAATGCAATATTCCTCTAGACATGGTGTTTATACGAGAATACAAGAATTCATAACTCCTATAGGCAGGTTATCTACCTCTTTTTGCATACATAGTTACCCCTCCCTTTTCACTAGCCATCCCCGAGAGTCTTATTACAAAGTTATTACAGCCTAGAAAGAGTAAAGTAAAGAAAATACAATCAGAAAAAGTACAACCAAGGAGAGCCTTATTCAGACTACATGTCTGAAGTATGAAGTGAACCAACTCCAAGAGATCTTATTTCAAAGCCTTCCTCCCATTTGGATGTGTGAGAGTTCCCTAAGAATTTCATAAGAACTCTAGGCAGTGCTTACACCCAAATGTATATCACCAGATTAGGGCACAGTGCAGTGTGGAAGGGCCAGCCCTTAGGTGTCCAAGTTTAGAGGGAACTCAAGGTCCCAAGGCAAGGCTTACCAGAGGGGGGCAGAACTTAGGGACTTAAGTGAGAGTGCAAATGCAGAAGTAGGACTCTGAAAGGGAAAAGGGAAGCAGCTTAAATCAGTACACATAAGGGTATAAGGGAATATGGAAGTTGCAAGAGGCAAAAGAAAAACAGGCTGATGTGCACACCCAACAATGGGAGATGCTGGCACATCCTCCAGCCTTTTTGCTTAGAGGTTAAGACCCCATTGGTTCAAACTTAATTCATGGGCAACAACTCACATTGCCATGCCTTAAGTCACAACTCTCAAACACATAGGGGTAATGGGGATAGGGAGCAAGGATTCATAGCAGAAACATGCAGAAAGATATGAGCATACTAACTTAAATATTGAACTTTACAGAAACGGTACAGTAGACATGGATATAAAAGCTGTAAATGAACACATTGTGATAATGCTAAGAATTAAATCCGGACATACCAGTTTTTAGGGAAACAAGTAAAGAAAAGTAGTAGGTCTTGTAAAACAGGTCACAGTGCAGACAAGAAGAGAATATTATTATGAGAGAGTATGAGTTCAGAAGGATTCCCCGTTGTAGTGTGTGAAGAGGGTCGTGCCTTTTATAGTGCAAAATCAGGCAGAAATATGGTAAGAAGATAGTTGAGGAACTGATTGTCAATTAAGAATCAATTACATAAGACTTCCCTTAATTAGAGAATTCAGATTCAAATGGGTAAAAACGATTTAAGGAAAGAAATTGAATAAGCACTTTGTGCAAAACATGCAATTAGGGGCAAATACATAAAAGGTTATTTAAGGACAAGATTTTGAAGTACACGGTTTGTGAAAATAAGGTAAGAAAATCAATTAACAACCAGTAAATCAAAAGGGTCTGAGATTTTGCATGAATCACTGAGAAAATCAGCAAACAATGGAAAAAAATCAATCAGACCATATTTAGAGGGAAGTGTGAACTAATCACAAATTTGAAAGTCACTTGAAAGGGAAGTGCATCATATATAAGGAGCATTTGATCATGTTAAGCATGAAAGAAAAAAAAGATTGTCGTGTCATTGTGAAATCAGTAGGAAAATCCAGTGTAGAAGAGTTTGGTAAAAAGCCAGAATTGTATGAAAACAAATATGTCCAAGCTCAGTTCAAAGACTCGAAGTTAGTCTGAAAGAATTAGGGTTTTTTTGAAATAAACTAGTTCAAGCAAACCACAAAGCAGAAGGGTTCAAAGCAAACAGAGTGAAGAAACTAATTCGAAGCATAATGAGAAAAGACTGATAAGAACAATAGAAGAAGCATGCTTAAGAAGATCTTTTAGAAGTAACTTAAACAGAGTTTAGTAGAAAGAAAATAGTAAAAACACTTAAGAACTTAGTATGAAAATATAGTAGAAACATATTAGATCACAGTAGAGAAAGCATACAGTAGAAAATCATACGAGAACATAGTATAGGAAAATACAACAGAAGAATCACGTAAGAACATGGTAGAAGAAAATGCAAGAACCCAGTAGAAGCAAATACACATAAAAGAAAAAAAAGAAAATTAGAAAACACTTAAATACTTTCAGAAAACCCTAGATCGGAAAAGAATGATTTTGAAGTAGTTTTTGAAAGAAAAGTCAGGAAAACGTTTAAGACCTTAAAGAAAGCATGGATCTAGAACAGATCTAAGGGAATCGGAAAAACCTTGAAGGGTTAGGGTTTAAGAAAAAACCTAGAAATGAGAAAGGCTTTGAAGGGTCACCGATCTGAGTCAGAGAGGTCAGAATCAGGCTCAAACAACCATGGTACGCCGAAGCAAAGCCAGAGATGACAATGAAACTTCGAATCGATAGAGGCTTAGATACGACCCTTCATGGTCATGCCTTGAATCTTCAGAAATCAGGCACGTAGGAGCCGTAGGAGGCCGGCGTAAGATTCCGGTGGCTTTAGGGGGGAAGTGGTGGGAGGCAGCTAGGGTTTGAGAAGGTTCGAGAGAGTTTGAGAAAATGGGGGGGGGGGATTCAGAGGCGTCTGGTAGGTGAAAAATGGTTTAGGTTTAGGGGGTAATGGGTAATTAAAAATGGTAAGATTGAAATGTGGCCGTTGATCATTTTAATCAACGGCCTGGATTAAACGGGGGCCGGGTGGGTCATTTAAACGGGTTGTGGCTCAAGTAATTTTAGGAATTGGGCTGGTGGATTAGGGGTGCAAATTAGGCTGAAATTGAAATGAAATCTAGCTAGATTTTAAATAGCCACTTTTCCCCATTTATTTTATAAAAAATAGCAAATTAAAATCTGAAAATAAATTGAAAGTACTAAAAAAATTTATAACATATAATTATCAATTAAAAATACTGGACTTAATTTTTATAAATATAAATGCAATCAAATCATAAATGAGGCTAATATTGCGATTACATGCAGTTGAGCTTTACAAATACTAAATAAATTTGTAAAAACGTGCAAAATTTATATGGGTTGTAGCTTAGCATTAATATGAGAATTCAACAATTGAATCACCAAAAATGATAATTTTGTACACCGATTGGATTTTTCTTGATAAAATAAGGCAATAAAATTGATTTTAAAAGTCTTTAAAATTAAGGAAAAATAATAAAAATATTTGTAAATACTTTTATATGTATACATATGATATTTTGAAAGTATTTTCCATATAAAAATATATAGGAAATAATTGGATATCAACAAAGAGCTTAAAAATATCCCCAGTAGAGTCATCATACTGTCGTGCCCCCTTTTTCCTCGCGCAGTCTGGGTTTCGACATTTTTGGGACAACTCATTTCCTTTCTGAATTGGGTAACAGATTTGAAGAGTCGCCACCTAACAAATTAAGGTGCGTTAGGTCACCTAAAGCAAATAAAGCATGAGCTAGTTTATATTACCAGAGATCGTGTGAGGGCTCGAAATTACCTTGAGGGGAAGGTGTTAGGCACCCCTCGAGGTCCACAACGGTGGCTCCTGGCCAAACTCAATTTAAGCGAATTAGTCCTTAAGGAAATAAAGAAGTTTAAACAAATAGAGGTTATATTAAAATGGGAATTAAAATGGGAATTAAAAGGGTCCTAAGTTTATTAGCCTATAGGATCACTTCGAGGCAATACCAGGTAACCTTCCCCAAATTGAGGTGTTACGCGTAGCATTAGCGCATAGGTCGTCATATCTTTTACTACCCAGTTACCCTCCTCTTTTCAATTATTACCTAAGTGTTCTAATAATATCTAGTACGTACCTTATGCGTGCACTATCCGCCCCTTACCTCTGGCCCTGGAGGTGTTTAAGACCTTTATTTAAGGTAGTTCTAGACTTACCTATGTTGTTTAAAAGGAGAAAACTAAGCGACAAACAAAATTCAAGTAGGATTGTCACATGAGGAGCAATTAAGTGCGCTCATGTTAACCTCCACAAATATACAAACAAATGCATACTGTTCAAACAAGCAAGTTTTTAAATGATTTTAGGATCCTATAGGCAGGATATCTAAATGAGCACAAAACAGAATATACAACAGTTTTAAAGCTAGAAGACGAGTACCTATCAGTTTGCCTACTGATATATACTCTGAATCCGGGCATATGTTAAATAAGCAATCACAGTTTTTTTAGACCCATAATTTTAATTAACCTACATGCTTGGTAAGGTAAGGTTTTGCCTCAATAGGATTAGTAAGGTAAGGTTTAGCCCGGTTTGTGTTGCCTTGGTCCTATGCCTTTGGAAATTATCCACACGGCTAAGAGATTATATGCCCTCGTGAGACGTTACCGACAGCTACACCATGAATCCTCTACATGAGGCTGTCATCATAAGGCAGTGTGAGGCGCAGAGGAGTGATTATAAGGCCAAGGCATATGGGCAACAATACCGGTGCTATTGTCCCCCTTATTTGTACTTTTCCTAATTGTTGTATTTTCTTTTCTTTTATTAATAAAAAAACTAGCCCTAGGCACTTGCCTAGCGGATTGCCTAAAAAAAAACCTACAGGCTTGCCTAAGTGATAGTCGAGTAGAACCCTATAGACATGTTATCTAAGATGTAAACCATTTATTGATTTGAACAGGCAGATTTCTTCTTTTATATCCTATAGGCATGCTTTCGTATAGGCATGCTTTCTAAGTGTTGAAACTAATTATAAGCATTATTTCTTATAGGCATGTTATCTAAACAGAAAAACTAATTTCTTACACTTACTTCCTATAGGAATGATGTCTAAGTGTCGAGACTGATTTTATATATATTTCCTATAGGCATGATATCTAAATGTTGAAACTATTTTTATGCTTATTTCCTATAGGCATGATATCTAAGCGCAAAACTGATATTTCCTATAAGCATGATAACTATATGCAGAATTGATTATTTTATTTCCTATATGTATGGTATCTAGGTAATTTTTAGTTCCTATAGGCAGTATCTCTATTAATCATGTGTAGGCATAATTCTATAAACACATTGCCAGAAGAATTATTATTCAAACAGACAAGATCCTATAGACATGGTTACTAATGCATAAAATGTGTGTAGATCCTGTGGACATGATTTTTAATGCAAAGAATGTATGAACAGAATTTCTAGCATAAAAGTAAAGTATAGAACAAAACAATTAGAAAACCCTATAGACATGATCTCTAAACAAGTATAACGCTCACATAATCCTCAATAATCCTATAGGCAGGATTTCTACCCGAGTTTCAACCAAAGATATAAAATAACCCCCCCAGCTTTTACTAATAACCCCATATCTATTTTTTACAAGGATTATTACATTATTAAAGACCAATATGAATAAATTACACAATGAGAAAAAAATAGTTCATTATACTATAGGGAGCCTTAGCAGGCCCAATACCAACCTGGAAGCTAGGCCTTCAAGCAAGTTTGATGTCCATAGGTAGTCCACAATACACAAAATGGGCTTTTGGTGTGTCAATGTTCCCAAGGGCCTCAGGGACCCCGGGCAATGCTCACACCAGAACCTTTTCAAAGAAACAATTTTGTAAAGAGTTTGGAAGGCCAGCCCTAGTGTGTCAGAGTTCAAAGGAGTCTCATGGACCCTAGGTAGTGCTCACACAAGAGGGTGGTAGGACCCCTAGATAACTAAGAGTAGAAGTTTGAAAATAGTGTATAAGGGTAGGGGATAGTTTCAGAAAGAAAGCAGTTTGATTTTTCAAAAAGTGAACAGAAGCAGAACAAAACCATATTTCAGCAGATTGACTCAGATATAGTTACTAGTAGTTAAACAATCACAACAAAACAGGGACACTAGAATAATACACATAAAGAGTCACATTTGAGTCAAATAAGGTTTCACATTGCCGGAGTTGACTTAGTCTATTAACTATTACAAGGTGGAATCATATAGACATGTACTTAGCAGAGGGAAACATGTTGAAGTCAAATGGCGAATCAGACATCCATACAGAAAAGATAGCAGGAATATAAAGCACATTATTCTTGGAAGAAGTACACAGAAACCATGAATTCATCAGTAACATGCTAAGGCAAATTATTAGTACATAAAAATAGGACATGAATTGGGGCATGCTAGTTGAGAAATAGGTAAACAATTTCCATGGATCAAACAGGAATATGCTCAAGTATACTAACCATACTAACATATAAGACAGGGAAAGTTAACAGGAACTAAGGCATTCTAGTTAATAGAGCAATAAACAGGAACACAGAGCAAATAGAAGCACGTTGAAATTCATAATGAACTGACTACATAGCATATATAGGAGAGTTTGATAACAAAAATTAAGGCATACCAGTTAAGAGGTAGCAAACAGAAAGGTGAAGGCAAGTGGAATCCAAGAGTCTAGCATGGCTTTCAGCCAGCTAGACAGAATATCAAATAGAAGTAATAGATAGAACTACAGTTGTGAGTGTGTGAGTAAGAGTAAGAGTTTATGTGTGTAGGTGTTTCTGTATCTTTCCGTGTGTGTTCATGTGTTCAAAAAAATCAAAATGGGGAGGATTATATAGCATTCAACAAAGTAAAACAAATAAGACATAGAAAGTTAAGAGTTCACAAATAAGGTATGCAAGTCAAATTAACAAGTTAATTAGGGCTAGACCCAATGAAGTAACACAGCGGGATCCGGGAAAGACCCCTTAAATTAGGGAAAATTAATTAATAGCCAAGTTAGAGGTTTAATAAGGTAAACAAATAAATCAGAGACCATCTAGGGGTCAGTTAAAATAATCAAATCCCAGAAATCAGGCGACGTAACTTGGCGACCCTACTATATAAATTCATATTTCTCTACCCCGATATCATGTGAATAAATGGTTTGGACCATTGGAAACTAGGTTCCAATACCTTCATTTTCGAATATTATATGTCCCAAAACGACCTCATATAACACATGAATTATATTTCTCAAAATGCTTCATTACAAGGCAAATCCTTACCCAGTTTTTCCACAACTTAAATCCGATTTTTCCCAAACTTTACATTTCATATCCAAAAATCATATATAGTCATAAATTGATTTTAAAATCATTTAAATCATGTTTAATAAGTCTCTTGCTTAAGACTTCAGTAAACCTTTCTTGTCCTTGTAGAAGGATTTCGTCTTTTTTGAGTTTACATTAGATAATCCTATAATAACAGTGATGAAAGTACGGGGTGTAACAATATTAAATTACTTTATATAATTTCAAAGAAGATCTCATTTCTGAGCTTACACCAATTGGCTTACAACATACTTTCACGTACAAAAACATGGGTTGTAACATCATTCCCCCCTTTGGAACATTCGTCCTCGAATGTTGACTGATGTACTTATTAGTCTCATATCCTATAGATCTCATGAATACATTAATATTGTCCACCATCTAGGAAATTGCTCTGTAAATAAATTCAAAGATCAGCGCATTCCCCCCTTTAGGCCTTTTCTCACATCACCACTTGTGATCAGAATTCTTCCAATCCCGTAACATTGACTACCTTCTATGTTGTAGCATGTATGACTCTATCCTTTTATGTGCGGATATTCTCTCTCTCTTTTTCCAGCTTTTTGCCAATCTCTTTACACTTTGTGAACATATACAGAACTATAACAGGATATCCCTCGGAGCATAAATAGGTGTATTGAAGTTCTTCGCTTGGTACTTGTCGAACCTACAACTATTGCTATAATTTATTTTCTAGTCTTGGTTATCTATCTGTATGGCTTTAGTGCATCTAAGTAGGTCATACCATACTATAACACTTACTTAGGTTTATTATTACCGAGGTGTGCTACACAGCTCTAGGTTACTTTCTCACTGCTTATCCCATAACCTGCTAGCGCAATCCTGCCACATTAGGAACACATAATCGACTTCGATATCTGAGGACTCCATCTCCTGTAATCTCAAATGGTGTATTATCCTTTTGAGGGGTTGTATCTCTATAATGATCTAGATCATGATCTTTATACTAGCATTCCTTCACTTCCGTTATGAAAGAGGATGTTGCCATGTTCTAAATAGTAAATCCAGTACCACTTGAATCTGGTAATCGAATTCCAAGATTAGCTAGCTGATGAATCTCACAAGCTATGTCACTCTTCTTTAGTTATAAATATGATAGGCTACCTACATATCTACAGTTGGGGGCATCGCCTACTACATTCTACTTCCTTGGACTATATAAATATCAACATCATAGTCTTTCACTAGCTCCAACCATTGCCTCTTACGTAATACATTATCACTAGGGCTCACGTCACGATGAGGAACATCTGAAGTGATTTTCCTGATCTACCTAGGGGTGATACTATACATCAATAACCGTACTTTATATCATCCAAACGCGATTCATCTTATGGGGGTATTTTAATATCGTGCCATCCATAAAATCCCTTTTCTTAAAATCATTACTCAATCGAAGGCCTAAATGTCATCCTTTTATTTATCACAATTACACCATTATTCTACTACAAGGGCATCATTTCATCTCTTCTAATTGCTCCTATTCTTAGACTCTTCTAAATTCATTCAGACTGTATCGAGTTTTCTATAGCTTATGAAAACCATCAGCTCTCTTGTTTTGATGGACTTAATCTCAAAGCCTTACCTATTCTCGTCAACTTCTCACTCACTATTTCACACCTTTACTCATATCTACCTAAAAGATTGTCGCTATAGGATACATTAGCGTGCAAACTACACATATCGATTCATACTACTCAAAACCTTCCTTTACTTGGTAGCATCGTAGATTTCCTATCATGCCTTCTCAGTTGTCTTTAAATGTAAGAAATAGCTTTTCTGGGTTGTCCTGCCACTAGTTGCATTAATACTTGGCTCATCTTAGTGCCCTCATATGTTGGAATTCCATGAAACCCATATGATCTTGAATATCACCTTTTGATTTTTTTTATTCTTGCCATTCATTAGCCACCATAGGTTCCACTTTCTTATATAGTTCATACAATGTTGTTGTAATAATGTTGTCATAAGACCATATCTTCTTTATGTCACTATGCTTAAGTTGAAGCCTACTCCTTATTTCCTCAGTTAGTCTTAACTTACCTCTCGCACTGACTCCTTATGTATTAAGTGTTCATTTGCACTTATCTATCAATAACATCTTGTGCTGGAACCCTTATTGCCTGTCCCCGGTATTGTGCTTGCACAATGTTCTAGAGTCATATCTTATCTATAGGATCTGAATAGATGCAATCTCATTCCTTTCACCCTTTTACCGCATTCTTTCTTTACTATTCCATCGTTACATCTTAATATTTGGATTCTTTTCACATCTCATGGACTCTTACTCACCTTGCGGTAACCCTTATGTACCAAGGATAATTGAATTCCTTACTCACGAGGGTGACACCTAGTATAACCGGCATACTTAGTCCCATAAGCATAACTTTGCTTACAGTGCACGCTTTAGGGAAGCATCTTCCTAAATGACCTTGAAAGGTTATTCTTCTGTTGTCCATTTTATTATCGTTGGAATGAAATCTCTGAAATTCCCTTGATGTCGAGTATTATCAAATCATTTGGTCCCTAATTCATGTTCAACTTATCTTGTTCACTAGCCCATACTGATTTCTATTATTCCGGGTTCTAACTTGTCCTTCTGGTAATCACGTTGGAGTTACCAACTCATTTTTTTGAAATGGGGATATGACTTTATGTCTTATACTCATTTATTGCCTCAAGTCCTGTCACATCTTGTATTTTCCTTCACTGACTATAGACTTTGTCACTGTGTCATATTTTGATTAACGGTTATCATCCATTTATCATATCTTACTCATAATGCTTCATTCACTCTCTTTTTATTCTCAGGCTAATATTTTTGTCTATCACTTTATTCTAAAAACTTCAACAAAACATTCTTTCACTTTTAGCTCCCCTTACTTCATCTCACTGGCTCTTCGGAATGCCTAACATTCTCCCTTTCTTTTTTTACTCGGGGCTAGAGTCATACTAAGGTAAATATTTATCCCGTCTAGGATCCACTGCCTATCTTCTGAAGTTTCTATATATTCTAGTATTCATATCTGATTTATTATAGAGCTCACCATCTGGGTGTCTCACAAGGATATCTATTACCATATTTGTACTATCCTTCAGAAATATCAACTAATACTAACAATCCATCAATAATTTTGGGTTACTCTAACCCTAACTTGATCCTGATATCCCATCATTTCTCTTAAACTATATTTGTCAGCTCCCATAGGGAATAATTGAGATGAGTGTGGCTAATTGTATATATCTCCGTTATTGTTGAAAGTAACTCGGAATGCTTATATTTCTTTGCTAGAATTGTAAATATTGTTAATCATCATTAATTAGGTACCCCGTACCCTTCTTCACCTTGCTTGTTTTACTTGCTGAAACTTGTGTCTACCTTCCGATTCTCTTATTCCTTTTTACCATACGAATAGATAGATATTCTTACCTTAGGGATTATTATCAAGAAGCTTAGACATCTCAGTACACACATGATCTACTGAAGACCTCACATTTACTCATCATAAGCATGATGAAAAATCGAGTTCCTCTAAGTCAACTCTTTCGTAGCCACCTTCAATTTCTTACCAGCTATCTTTTTGAATATATATATATTGTTGTATTACAATTAAAATAGAAATTAGGAGTTTGAATTCTTACAATTGAGCTCTACCACACGATCTAGAGTAAAAAGAATGAGTGACAGTCCTAAATGCCCTATAGCCTCCTGCTTATAAGAGTGGTGCTCTGATACCAAGACTTTACTAGACACGGCTTGTAGACTCGGCTTGTAGACTCCCTAGGACAGAACTGCTCTGATACCACTTTTGTCATAACCCAAACCGAAGGGCTCTGACGGGCACCAGATACCTTACTCAAATAAGTACCAACGTAATATATCTTTATTATTGTACTTTCATTGGTAAATGGGCCAAAAGGGTCATTATGAGATATTTTTAATAAAATATAAGGGAATACTAGACATAAGATGACCCAACATGATATAGAAACTTATACATGTGACATACGAGCCTATAAGGCTGACATATTCATTTTTAAACTCAAAACGTAGGCCGACAAGTCTATACAAGTATCTATATACCTGACATTTGTCTACAAGCCTCTAAGAGTACATAAACATCATAAAAGTTGGGACAGGGCCCCGCCATACCAGTCAATACATGTCCAAATCATACTAATCAAATAGGCAACTCCGGAGCAAGTGGAGTGCACCAACACCTTTAGCTGAGTTGAGCCTACTAGGAGAACTATCAACCAGTCTTTCAGGACCTGCGGGCATGATAAGCAGCGTCCACGACAAAAGAGACGTCAGTACAAATAATGTACTGAGTATGTAAGGAATGAAAAATAGTATATATAAAACATGAAAGAAATAGGGAGTAAGTACTCAGCCTATAATTCTGAGTAGCTCTGTGAATCATAAAATTTTTATTATGTCATGCATGTTCATGTAAATGTCATATCATGCATAAGTATATGCGTACATATCATCATCAAGCCTCTGAGGGCATCCCATCATATCATCTTAGCCTCTGTGGGAAAAATCATCAATATATACAAGGTGATCAGGTGGTGACGCGTATATAACGCTTTAATTTTTTTCCATATCCTATATACGTATATATACATATATACACGTATATAACGCCGCCTAAATCATGGGTAAATGCACATGTAAATGAATGCAATGCATGAGAGGTACATTAATAAAAGTTCTTAGAATGTCATAATACCATTATAACACTGATTAATATTATAAAATAAACTTTTTTCAACTTACGTATTTTTCTAAGACCCATGAACAAAAAATGTAATAATAAGACACATGGGAATTCAAGAGCATGTGCACCTCTAATACTTCTATGAATAGTGCTATTTATGAAGCTGTGTGTTTGCTCGTTTCATTTGTATCATTTTGATCTTGCCAAAAATAAAGAAGGAATAGCCATAACATCCCTTCATAATATCTTCCTTATTACTCAACCAAGCTCGACACAATGTCTTGCATCTACAACTAGAGAAATGATATTGTCGTTAACATATAATGTCCTACCATCGTATTTGGCTAGTCGTATAGCTTAAGGAAAATCGGTTAGAACCTCCCATATTTTTAATACATCCTAAAGACCACTAAGTGTCATCAACATCCCAACAAAAACAACTATAACCAACAATAGCAACAACAACAATGCAATCCAATATGAGTTTCTCTGATTATCTTAACAATCATCTTGAGCGGCAAGCTCGTTTTTACTCATAACAAGATATGAATTGAATCCAACTCTTATTTTATAAATTAATTTATAACCTTCAGAACATCATACTTATATGTACCATATTATTTATAGTTTAAAACATCCACAAAACGTCATCTAAAACAGCCCGATACGTCTAGCACCTTAATTTTTACCGTCAATCACTTGTTTTTTATCTTCTATTCTTTAATAAACTTAAATAACAACTAGAAAAGCTTAACAACAGCAGCCACAACATTATCGAATTATTTTTCTTAATTTCCGGCTACCACAAACCATATATTTAGCCACAAAACTGCCCAACCAAAGAGACAACCATATCTCACGTTCTTTCAAGTGTTATCTTATGGTTTTTCACTCAAACAACACAACCAATACCAGATTAGCCTTAGAAACAATCAATAAGATTCTATACATACCTTGGACAACATCTACAACTCGAAACCCTATCTCAACTTAGCTCACAATAGCCCTCAATCATACCACAACATCATAGAAGCATTCTCTTGTAGTCTTTAACACCTTTGATGATGATTTGAGTTGATTTCTTTTTAGTTTGGTTCTTGGGATCTTTGACCAGCTATTAGAGATAATTGCGAGTATTTTGGTGTAAGTTTTATGTGTATAATTATGATATGTACAAGGGGATAAGATGACTTATAAGCCCACCGCCTCAATTCTCCAAGTAGGTGGGTAAGCTGCCTGCTTGGCAGCTTGAGCAGTGCAACTTCGGACGCTTGTATCTCTCTAATACAACATCATACTGACAAACGGTTTGCAGCTTTGGAAACTAGACACATAGGTATTTAATTTCATTTAAATATCTCCATGTAACTTTCAATAGATTGGGAGAAAACTGTGTCGCAACTGGCCTATAAAACTGCCAATTTCACTGAAGTGCGGCGACGTGACTTGGCGACCCTACTATATAAATTTATATTTCTCTACCCCGATGTCATGTGAATAAATGGTTGGACCATTGGAAACTAGGTTCCAATACCTTCATTTTAGAATATTATATGTCCCAAAATGAACTCATTTAACACATGAATTATATTACTCAAAATGCTTCATTACAAGGCAAATCCTTAGCCGGTTTTTCCGCAACTTAAATCATATTTTTCCCAAACATTATATTTCATATCCAAACATCATATATTGTCATATATTGACTTTAAACTCATTTAAATCATGATTAACATGTCTCATATTTATCTTAACTTGCTTAAGACTTTAGTAAACCCTTCTTATCCTTGTAGAAGGATTTCGTCCTTTTTGAGTTTACATTAGATAATCCTATAATAACAGTGATGTCTGAAGTACGGGGTGTAACAACATTAAATTAATATATATAATTTCAAAAAGATCTCATTTCCTAGCCTACAATCAACTGACTTACGACATACTTTCACATAGTAAACATAGGGTGTAACAGGTTTTGAACGATATTTATTTATTATTAAGTGAATTATTGTTTCTTTAATTATTCTTGTTCTTAAATGTTTTCAAAGGGATTAGCTAACTCTAGGACTCTCCCATTAACTTTTAATTATTCTCGAAAAAGGTGATTTGGGCTGGGAAAGATTAATTAACAAGAACTCCAGGCGTTAACCCTCACTTTATAGATTCTACCTAGGGATATAATTGAACTACATGTTGCCATAATTGGGCGTGCTTAATATCTTAAATTTTTAGAGAGAATTCAATTAGGAATCCTTGTTAGTCTTCGAAAGAAGCTAATATAGAATTAGTATCCGAGGTTAATTTACATAAACTCTCTCTTATTTGTAAAAATCGTGAAATACTTTGGATTGTTACGTGAGTGTAATTTCCTTGTATCCATCTTTGTAGCCATTGGTAATTTTACTTAGTTTTTAGGTTAGTTTACATTTTCTCAATTAGTTATAAATATTTTCTCAAAACCTTTCTAAATGTTTGGCTTAGCATAATAAGTGATAATTCTCTTACATTGCCTCATCGCCTACATATTATTCTCTATGGGATTCAACCTCGATGCATATTTGGGTATATTATATTGTATGTGACCATATCCATTTACTTTTCAGTAGTTTATTTGGACATCATCAACATGGTAGAGTCGAGGAGGGTTGAACTTACTATTTTTCACCTAACTGGACCGACATATAGATGGTGGCAGACATATGAGGTGAGTAGGCCAATTGGAGCTGCATCACTTACTTGGTTTCAATTTTGTAATCTCTTCTTGGGGAATTTTATTCTACAGACCTGCAAGAACGAGTTTCTCTCTGAGATAGAGTAGTTGAGTCAGGGGAGTATGATTGTGTCTGAGTGTGTTATGAGGTTTATAGAGTTATCTGGTCATGCACCTACTTTGGTTCCCACTATTAGAGAGAGACAGAGATTAGGGCCTTGTTTATAGCCTCAAATTAGGGACAACAGGGGAGTTGGAGACTAAGACTCCATTCCACCAGATTGTGGAGATCACTATGAGGTTGGAGCGTATCTGCGGGCAGCAGAGAGGGGATAGGGAGGCTAAGAGGCCTCAAGATTTTGGAGTGTTTAATGGTTCCCACTTTGCAGTTTCGGCTAGTCATGGAAGAGGTTTTGTCAGTTGGCCAGTTTAATCCGTACTTCAGGTTACCCGTAGTGCTCCACCTAGCCAGAAACCTCGGGTACTCACATCGTACAACCATCTTTCAGTGTACCTTATACACCTAGTTCCTATGGCAATTATTCCGTTCGTATAGGGTAGACTCAGTACCATTAGCCACACCTGCAAAGGATTTTTTTGAGTACGGTTAAATTAGGCACATTGTGAGAAATTGTCCCAAGCTTCAGAGGGGTAGACCACACCTTACTAGCTTTCACTTCAGTTGCTACTCCACATGTAGAACCACATAGGGGTGGAGTATAGGCGGGTAGAGGATGTCCTAAAGGGGGAGGCCATGCTCATTGTTATACTTTCCCTGGTGGGACTGAGGTTGTGGCATCAGATGCTGGCATAACAGGTATTGTTTCGGTTTATCTTGGAGATGCATCAGTTTTATTTGAAGTGGGTTCTACTTATTCGTACGTGTCATCCTATTTTTCTTCATATTTGTATATGTATCGTGATTCTTTGGATACTCTTGTTTATGTTTCTACACTTATTGGGGATTCTATTATGGTGGACAGCATTTATCGGTCTTTTTTCACTATTTGGGGTTATGAGACTGGGGTTGACCTCATGTTACTTAATATGGTGAATTTTGATGTGATTTTGGGCAGAGATTGGTTATCACCATATCATGTTATTCTTGATTGTCATGCTAAGACTATGACACTGACTATACCGAGGCTACCAAGGTTGGAGTGGAGAGGTTCATTGGGCTATGTTCCTAGTAGGGTGGTGTCTTTTCTGAAGGTTCAATGGATGGTTGAGAAGGGATCCTTGGCGTACTTAGCCTTTGTGCGGGATGTTAGTGTTGATACTCCTACCGTTGAGTCAGTTTTGGTAGTGAGGGAGTTTCCAAATATGTTTCCAGTGGACCCACTCGGGCATGCCGCCCGATAAGTATATTGATTTTGGTATTGACTTGGTGTTGGGAACTCAACACATATCTATTCCACTCTATTGCATGTCTCCAGTAGAGTTAAAAGAACCAAAGGAACAGCTTCATGAGTTGCTAGATAAAGGTTTCATTAGACCGAGTGTATCACCTTGGGGTGCTCCAATTCTATTTGTGTAGAAGAAATAAGGAAGTTGACCTTTGCCTCAATACACAACGAGCCTTATGCAGCATGTGACATATGTGGAAGAGGACACCCTACCCATGAGTGTCAAGGTTCAATAGATGAAGTAAATGCTATGGGTAATTATAACCTCAATGCAATGGGTCAAAAGCACCCCAATTTTTCATGGAGTTCACCTGGGGGTATGGCAAGTGAATGGCAACAAAACAACCCTAGATTTCAGTGACAAGAAGCTCCAGGCTTCCAGAATCAGCAGAGGTATCAATTTCAGCCTAAACAACCAAATCAGTCTGGGTTAGAAGATCTAATGAAATCCTTCATTGTCAAAACTAATGAGAGACTTGAAGCTCATAGCTCATCTATACGGGAACATGGTACATCTATCAAAGCACTTGGTACAGGTTTTCGCAACTTGGAGAGACAAGTGGGACAAATTGCAGCTATATTGCTTGAGAGAATCCCAAGAACTCTCCCACCTGATAAGAGAGAAATCCCAAATAAACAATGAATATTGTAACCTTGAGAAGCGGGAAGCGTTGAAAAAACCCACTCCAGTCCAAAAAGATGAGACACCTGATAAAGAAAGTGGGAAGTAGCTGAAAATTAAATATGACAAGAAGAAGAAAGGCAAGAAGGGAGTAGAGAAAAAGAAGAAGGAAGAAACTTCAAGAAGGGAGGAACATGATTTGAGCGAGCATATGCCTGCTCTATCTTTTCCCCAAAAGCTTTATAGAGAAAAGCTGGACAAGAAGTTGAGAGATTTCTAGATACGCTGAGATAGGCTAATGTAAATTTTTCATTCACAGAAGTTCTCTCCCAAATGCTAGCTTATGCAAAGTTCTTGTTGAAGATCCTTACAAAGAAGAGAAATATAGAAGAGACCTCAGTGGTCAAGCTCATAGAGCATTGGAGTGCAATCTTGCAAAACAAACTTCCACAAAAGTATGGAGATCGAGGGAGTTTTACGATACCTTGATCTTTAGGTACTCTTAACTTTGATAAATCTTTATATGATTATGGTGCCTCAATTAATCTAATGCCTTTGTCTATTTATAGGAAACCGGAGAATGATATTGGAGAGATAAGGTCTGCACCAATATTATTGCAGCTGGCAGATCATAAAAGATAATACCCGAGGAGATAGTTGAAGATTATTAGTTTAGGCAGATAAGTTCGCATTTCCTATAGACTTTATAGTGGTTAAGATGGAGCAGAATAAGGAGATACCCTTAATCTTAGGAAGACCATTCTTAGCAACGAATAGAGCAATTTTAGACATACATGACAGGAAGCTCATGCTGATAGTGGGTGAGGAGACTATAACTTTCAAGATAGATGTAGAAACGGGGGTGAAAAAGGAGAAGCCAGCTACAAGTGTTGAATGAATAGTGAAGGGTGTGAAAGAGAAGGCTACAGTGAGTGAAAAAGATATGTGTGGGGTGTACCCCAAGAAGGCCGAGAAAAAGTTATCTGTATGGATGTGTGCGCTAGTTTGGGCGCGTGGAAGGGAGCCCAAATTTGATTCAGACCCCGACTAGATATTCAGGGAAGTTTCTTCTAACTTATGCTTTTTAATTGTGTGTAATGGGGACATGCCACAACTTAAAGTGTGGGGTGGGGGATATTTGTATGGTGTATATATGTTTGTTGTAGTTTTTGTTTTTGTTAGTTGTAGTAGTAGAGATAGAGGAAAAAATTGAAAAAAAACATAAAAATTTCAAAAGAATTTACTTTTTTCTATGATGGATATCATATCGACTGGTTTCTTGAGGGATTTAAGTCGAAAGAAAAGAAAAGAAAATTTCTTTTGTAGGTAGTGTAATAATTTCCCCTTGGTTTTTCTTTGGGTCGCAGTTCTTTTCCAAGGGTTTTGTTTGAACAAGGTGTAGTTAGTTTTATTTTTGGTTAGAAGTAGAAAAACCTTGTGATATGATTTGATTTGAAAGAAATATCTCTTGACTTTATTACATACCTTGAGAACAGGGAGTGCTTTAGTTGTGACGCGCAGACTCAGTTTTTGACTCTTGTATAAGTACCTTCAATTCTATGATCTTGACTTTGCTTAACTACTTTGACTAGAGTATCTTGATAAGTCCGATCCTGAGTGAGTTATGTGCTATGTGTGTGAAGTTTGGTGTTACTTTGTGCATTCCATTTGATGTCTAGAACTTTCCCCGTGTGTTTGCAAAGCGAAATAGTAGTTTTATTCAGTCTTGGACGTGATATAGGCGTTTCTTTGTTTAGCCAGTTATATGCTTTTACCCATCTAATTGTTATGTGTAGTAGTTAACCCTTTTGAGCCTGTAATCCTTTTTCTTTGGCAACCGTGTTACAAGCCGCACCCATTTGTTTGAATTGACCATCTATTTAAACCTTTTCACCTCCTACAAGCTCTTGAATTTGCTACGAACTTTGTAAAGGTTGAAGTGTGGGGTAGTGGGTTTGGCTTTTGAGTTGAAGTAATGAAATAAGGAGAAAGATTCACTGTTTTGAAAAAGCAAGAGCCACTTGAATTGAAAAATAAAGGAAAAAATAGTTGTATTATTGTGAACAATATTCATTCATAAGTGGTAACTCTTAATGTAATTGTGCTTAAATAATTTGGGATTTGATGTGAAGGTGGAGTTATGGTTTGACATAAGTGTGGGATTTAGAATGTTAAAATGTATGTATTAAACTGCTTAGGAAAGTGTAGTTACCCTTATATATAAATGAGTCGTACCCGTCTCGCAACTTACATTACAACCATTTAAAGTCCTACTTGATCCTTAATTGAATGAGCTCGATTAGTAGAGTAGTACACTACCGGCAAGCCTATGGTTCATCTTTTGTGGCATATGAATGTTGTTTCTGAGTGTGAGTGAATTCTTTCTATCTTGAGGTCCTAATTTTTCTAATGAAATAGGCAGAGATATTAGCAAGAGAATAAGAAGTGAGTAAATGAAGTATTATAAGTAAGATGTGATAAATGGACTATAACGGTAAATCAAAATTTGACAAGATGACAAAGTCTATATCCAAGTGAAGGAAAATACAAGAGGAGATAGGCCTTGATACTATAAAAGAGTATATGCCGTAAAGTCATATCCTTTTTAGAGAAATGAGTTGGTGACTCCTAGATGATTACGAGAAGGCTAAGTTTGAGTCCCGAAGTAATAGAAATTAGTATGGGCCGGTTAACAAGAAGAAAAAATCGAACATAATTTAGGGACTAAAGGATTTGATAACAGTCGGCATCGTGAGAATTTTAGAGATCGCGATCCGATAATGTTAGAATGGACAACAAAAGAATATACTTTAAAGGTCATTCAGGAAGACGCATCCCTAAAGCAAGCATTGTGAACAAAGTTAAGCTGAAGGGACTTAGTATGCCCATTCCACTAGGTGTCACCCTTGTGCGTAAGAAATTCAGTTATCCTTGGTACATAATGGTTATCGCAAGTTGAGTAAAAATCAGTGAAGATGCCAAAGATGAAGGGGTAAATAATATATAGGTAAATCTTCATATCATTAAATATTAGTACTCCCCTAAAGAGGGAAAGATGGTGTGATATGGAACTATGTCGGAGTTAAGTGGTTCGGATAACTATAGAATAGTAAAAAGGCAAAGGAATGAGATAGCATTTATTCAGATCCTACAAATATGTTACGACTACAGAACATTATGTAAGCACGACATCGAGGAGGGGTAGTAAGGGTTCCCGCATAGGTTTTTAGTGATAAATAGGTGCAAATTAACACTTGATACATAAGGAGCCAATGCGAGAGGTACGTTAAGACAAAAGAAACAACCCAAGAGATGTTACGCGGAATATAGATATGAGAATGGACCAACGAATAGTCAGTAGTTGATTCAGGAAGAGTCTAGTTATGGCTAGACAAGAGGATACAGATAAATCTACAGATCGTGCAAGATAAACGTAGTATACACCAACATAGTGAATTTAGTCCCGCAGATATGACATCATAATCCTTGAGAAATATTCTGATAGGATTTGGTGTAGTTGAAGGTACCGTCTAAGTGTTATGAAAATAAAAGAGAATGCCATTGAGGAGATAGTCAAAAATTTTAGTTCAGAAGTAACCCTATGTGCACAAAGGCGCAGAGGTAAGTAACTAAGGGTAGTTATGGGCAAGTAAGAACATAAAAAAATTCTATGGGGTATACAACATAATAAGCTTACAGCTTTACGAGAGTCAGATGGTCTTCCCTAAGTATTACAATGAAAGACTTGCTGAGAAAATAAGGAAGAAGGCTTCAACCTAAGCATAGTAACTTGAAGAATAAATGGTCTTGTAACAGCAGTCTCACTATAGTACTGTATGCACTCCATAAGGAAGTGGCACCTATCGTGACTAAGGAATGGGAACTCAAATCCAAAGTAATATTCGAGATCGTATGAGTTTCACAAAAATTCCAGCATGCATGGGAACTAAGATAAGCCAAGCATTCATGCAACATGTGGTAGAAAGACCAGGAAAATAATTGCTTATGTTTAGAGAAACTTGAGAAGGAACAAAATGAATTATTCGATCAATGACCCAAAGTTAGTTACGTTATGAACGCGATGAAGATTTTGGTGTATTATCCATATAGTATATATGTTGACATTCATAAAACCGTCGAAGATTCCGGAATAGGTTAACAGAAAAAACTGAGTCCAGGTCACAGATAAAGGCTTGAATTGTTAGAAGATTATATCGTGAATGTTCCATAGCATCCATGAAAGGCTAACGTTATAACCAATACCCTGAGCCGTATATCAAAATATATCTTAAGCCTAAATAAAGGTTGAGAGAGAAAATGAAACTAAAGAGTTACATCAGCTAAGTAAATAAGGAGTTTGATTATTAGACCAGAATAACTACAGAAATCACGATTGAGAACATTGTAGAATCACTTTTAATATCAGAGGTACAAGAGAGATAGTAAAGCAGCCATATTGTATAACGGCTCTACGGTAAAGCTAGTTAGAATAGTACCAGCCTCGTAAGAAATTAGTATGAAGCTCTCGCAGAATTGTGTATGCATTAGAGGTGCAAGTTTATATTAGAGATTCAAGTTGTGGATATGAATTATACCTATGTGGAAGCAAGGTAATGAAAGAGACAGAAGATATGATGCGAGATTAAAAGCTAAGTAAGGTAAAGGTGAAGAAGGTACGAGATGCTCAAGTGTAGAAGGTTGTGAATAGTCCATACTCCAGATAGAGGGCTAGAAGCGTTGTGATTCAGTATCCAAAAATGATAGTGGTATCATCCGTAGCATATCTTCCGCCCTATGATTTCCAGACACTGAAAGGTATAGTTAAGAGAATAAAGAAGAGTTAGAGCCAGCGTAATGTCTCGCTTGAGGTTCCATAATAACATAAGGAAATCCTATGGTGCTGGAAAGTTAAAGGAAGGTTGAGAGTAGTATATATATATAGATGTGTGTGTGTGTAGGTCGCAAGCTAAAGTATGGTAGAGTGACAAGGTTTTAGGTAGACACGAGTAAGGATAAGAAAAGGTGGGTGAAAAGGAGACGAGAATACTCGGGTGTAAGCCCATCAAAACAAGAGAGTTGAGGAATTCTGTAAGTTATAGAAAGCTTAGTATAGCCTGAATAAGCTTAGAGATGTCTAAAACTATGAGTTATTTGAAGAGATGAAATGTTGTCCTGATAATAGAATAAGGGTGTAATTGTGATAGATAAGAGGATGACGCCAATGCCTTTAATTGGTTAATGATTTAAAGAAAAGGGATTTCATGAATTGCACGGGAATTAGAATACCCCCATAAGGTGAATCACATTGGGGTTCCATGAAGTTCGGTTATTGAAGTATAGTATCTCCCTTAGGAGGATCAGGAAAATAACTTTAGATGTTTTGCGATGAGACATAAGCCCTCATTAAGGTGAATCAACAATATATGGATAAAAGTTCCAAAGTATGAGATGAGATTAGGCTATAATTCTTAGGATGAACAGTAATGAGGAAGCATTAAAGGACTTAGATTTTGTACATATGGATAAGTACTGAGAAAGGAACCTGGAGTTGGGTAGCAGACCTCGGTAATAATAAATCGAAATTAGAGTTATGTTATAGTATGACCTACCTAAATATTGTAAAACCATAAGCATAGATAACCAAGGCTATAAAGTAAAGTATATCAGTATTTGAAAGTTCGATAAAGTACCGAGCAAGGAAGTTCAGTACACTTATAGATGCCTAGAAGGATAGCTTGTCATAATTCTGTATATATTCACAAAGTGAGGCCTAGAGATTGGATAAAAGCTGGAGAAAAAAGGAGAGAAGAGTCACATAGCAACACTTACAAGGACAAAGTCATATAAGCTAGATGACAAAAGGTAGCAACAGTTACGAGATTGGAAGAATTTCGACAACAAGTCATGGTGTGAGAAGAGTCTTAAAGGGAGGAATGCCTAGCCTTTGGATTTATGCATAGAATAGCTACCTAGATGGAAATGATTGTATAAAAGTATTCGTTAGAGATATAGTTTATGAGACTTATAAGTGCATCAGTCAACATTCGAGGACGAATGTTCCAAAGGGGGGAATGATGTTACACCCCATGCTTTCGTTCGTGAGAGTATGTCGTAAGTCGAGTGATGTAAGCTTAGAAATGAGATTGTCTTTAAAAGTATTTAAAGTAAGTTAATTGTGATACGTTAGACGTTACAAATACTTAAGATCATGAATACCAAGTACCAAGAGTGTTTAAAGGTTGAGAAGCTAAATGAATTGAAGAAAATAAGTTTCATCAAAAGTCAACAAGTTGGGAATGTTATAACATTTACTTTTTGGGTGATACTAGGGTACTTACCATGATAAGGAAGTTATTTATAAGTTATGTTAGTCATATAATAGACATGTGTTATGTTTTCAAGTCAAGTGAGTTGTGTAACAAAAGTTTGCAAAGGTCATCACAAGTTACATTCATAAATGTGCTGAAAATTAGGTCAAATGTAGCTAAGATGTTCTCTCAATATACTTGGAATTACGGGATGATACACCTAAAAATTTAAGATCTACGAGTCTAGTCGCTAACGCATTAAACTATTTGTCATTACGATATCGGAGTAGATAGATATTTGCATTTTCTAGAGACTGCGGAAGCAGTTCCTAACGGGACCTACTTAGGTGGTGGATGACCCTTGAACATTTTAAAGGGCTTAGACGGTTTATTTTTGGTCATTTTCTAGAAAGGAAAGTTCCCAAACTCTCTCAAAATCTATCTAGTAGTTATCAAGGGTTCCAAATCAAATCCAAGGGTGTTTTACCTAAACCTAACCTCAAAAGTTAGCCTAAGTGCATAAGAGAGTCTTTATGGTGTTGTGAGGTGATTAAGGGTGCTTGTAAGCTAAGGGAAGCTTTGGTATGAGTTTTTTAAGATTATTTAAGGTATTTATAACACTATATTTCTTGGGATTAATCTTGTTTATCTGTTGCTAATGTTATTTGGATGAAGAATTATTTAAGTTAGTTTTTTTGTTATTCTTGTCAATATGTTGAGTATGTTGATGATGTTGTAAATACGAGAAGAAGCAACCACACAATACCTAGAAGTTGTTCATGTCGTTGTCTTATCTTGTTGGGTTTTTTATGTTACTTTTATGATGGATATAAGGTTGAAATGTCATGTCAGTATATATGTTTATATGTTGGACCTATGGATGGTATTTTAAGTACTGGGGAGATTGGAAAAAGAGTTGGGTTTGGTTACAATTCAAGCTTGCCGCTTGTCATGTTGAATACCAGTTTTGTGTGACGTTTGTGTACTTGCTGTTGTGTAGATTTATTGGTGTTGTTGGGATGTTGATATATGGTATTTGAGAAGGCACTTGTCACAGGGTAGATGCTTCCCAAATTTATATAAACAAGATACTACCTTAATTTACGGACTTAGCCTTTACTCAGCACCGATTTTGAATCTCCTTATGCTATGATAGACTGAGTTGAGTTGTTTGAAGAGTTTCGTGCAAGCTATTAAGGACTCAATGAGGTTAAGGTATGTTAAGACTAAACCTTTCCTTCATTTTGGCATGATCCAGTAACTACATGTGTTTGATAACGAGACATAAAGAGAAGTTCATATTCCTGAATTTATGTACATTGGCCTAGTCTCATAAGTTAAAGCATTCTCCCTTATCGGAACTTCATATTCAGTTTAATTTTGTCTTCTTTCAGCCAAGAGAGCATAGAGTCTATGTATATATATACACAGTATTACAATATTTTCACCACCATCGAGCTATAATCGATGGGTAGGCCCCTACTGGCCAGCCTCTGATGAGATGGTAAGTTATATACCTAGCCTACTATGTATGAGAGCCTATGAGCAAGCCATGAATGGCTGATATATAGAGCATAGCATGGCCAAGCTCCTACAAAGTAGCCTACTACGGCAGAGAAATTATACACACCGAGCCTTATAGGGTCGGACAACTATTTTACTTACTATATTGAGAGAGTTGAATCGGTATTAGCAAGTAAGCATATATTCAGCTTATCTTTGACTCCTAGTTACTTTCATTTATTATATTATTAGTTCAGTTGCAGCTTTCAGTTATTCTATTGTCTTACATACTTGGTACATTATTTCGTACTGACGTCCCTTTTGTTGGGGACGCTGCATTTCATGCTTGTAGGTCCTGATAGACAGTTGGATAGACCCTCTCAGCAGATAGAGTCAAACATCAGCTTGTTTGGTAAGCTCCACTTCCTCGGAGTTACCAGGTCTAGACCTTGGAGTCCATTTTATATAAATAAATTTGATTGGTAGGTCAAGGCCTTGTACCGACCATGATAAAGTTCAATTATCTCTAGAGGCTTGTAGACGAGTCCTATATATTTTATATATCAGTAGATTTTCATGGAGGCTACGTCTATTTGCACATTTATATATATAAGTTTTTGGGTATTTTTACCCCTCATATGAGAGAAACATTATTTTTAGATGATTCAGAATAAGGCCTCATCAGCCTTAGCTGAGGGTTACCCGTCTAGAGTTTATAGTTACAGAGTGGTACGCTCGGGCCGAGTATGGCAACGGGCACCAACCACGCCTCTTCAGGTTTGGAGCGTGATAGAAGAAGACAAATCTATCAATTAGTAACAGGCTAGCTCGATGTCCTCTGTCTTAGTGGCATGCATTATCCTTGAGGACCTTTTCAATTTCATCAACGAATTTGTATGGGTCTTCCTCGAGCTTAGTAAATATGAACACCGAATGATCCAACTTTAGGAACATGTCAACTCTAGAACTTATGTATACCCTTGGTTAATAGTCGTACAGGGAACCATATTGAATTTTTCGGGTTTGAGAAGCCATAATTTGTGTGAGGAATCACATTTCTCCCCAAATATCTATATCCAAACTATTAAGTTCCGGAGAGAAGATTGGAGGTGGATATTGAGTCATCATTAGATGAGGTGGAGGATGCACTTGAACTTCTTCGGGCGCTACCTCCATTAGAGTATACGAGATGGGAGGTTCCATGGTTGGTGGACGACCTCGACCACTTGTTTGGACACACCTAGTATTGGATACCTCATTAGATTCCACTTCCGGAGCAACACTAGTCTTATTCTTGGTCTTTTGCTTTGGCTTCATTTTTCTGAGATCTGTAACAACGTACAAATTATAAGTCATCCCTAGAGTCAAGCTCTTACCGCACGATCCAAATTATTAAAGAAGATTATCATTCTTAAATTTTATGTAGCCTCTCAGTTATAAACGTAGTCAATAACAAAAAGATAATAAGAACTCTACTAGATACGGCTCCACGATATCCTAAGATACTCTTAAACATTAGGCTCCGCTACCAAGTTTGTAACACCGCGATCTTAGGTGATGGACATGACACCTAATGCCTTGCTGGGTCAAAATATAACTTGTCATCCTACGATTTTGGGGGTTGGACACGGCATTCGCTACTTTTCGATGTCAAATTGAACCAACTTGCATTGAATAGATGAATTTGACTCGTGCATGACTTTAGAAGACATCAATCCTTTATTAAAACATGTCATAACTTGTACAAAATAATTAGTCAAAATAGTTATTCATACAAGCCATATGACATCTCAACTGAAATACAAAAAAAATATAACGTAACCGCTATCTATATAGAGCCTCTATGATATTATGAATAAAAGAAATATTGTGGCAGGGCTTCTGTAATACCCAACAAAAATAAGATTTGTTTCCGTACAACATAAAATTGTTCGGGCATGAGGTGGACTATACCAGCAACCGGAGGAAATGAAAAAGTGGCTAGAAAGGGTCTAGACTATCAGGAGTGCCAATACTTGTATCTAGAAAAGAGGTGCAACACCCTAAAAAAAGGGACGTAAGTATATAAAGAGTACTTGTATGCATCATAAACTCTTTCACATAGAAACGGGATAATAACATTAAAGGGGATACATGAACACCCTCAACTTAAACTATTGCTTGTCCTCAAGCAACTAAAACGATACTATCCTATTCTAGACTCCAGCTAAACGATATGAAACAATAGTGACCGTGGACGGTGTTAGTTGTCAGTACTACCTGTCATGCACTTTCGTTTATTTACCCTTCCTGAACAATGATTGATATTTACAAAGAAACTAATCAACTTGTGACCTTGAACCTCGACCAATTTGACAAAAAGTTACTCTCAGCTGAGTGCACTTGCATTCGATTTACAGAGCTCAACTTCTATCCAACCTCACAATTCATGTTCCCTCACTAGAAAGAAAGTCCCAAACTCACAATATTTACAATGACAACAAAATAGACGGATTCACAAAGACACTCACTCTCAAAAAGAGTTTCAAGTGTTACAACATGTCATACCATAGGCTTGCCCTTATTTTAATTCGTCGCTTTATTCTAATAACGTTCGGTTGGAGATCTCATAAGGACTTTTTAAGCTTGCAATGTAGGTTTCGGGAAGGGTTGGATAAATATTTGGGTACAATTGACTACACCCTCCTTGAACACTACTCACATTTTTCTTTCTTGTTGCTCTTTGCTTCTTTTAAAACCACATAGCCCTCATTAGCCCCTAATTTCTAACATTGAACCACCTTAAATACCTCTCTAATTTTCTTCAAGGCTCCATATTTATATATATACATACATCTCTTTTTCTTTTCTTTTTCTTCTTTTCTCTTGTATTATTCTTTTTGCTTTTGGAGCTTGAATAGTTTCATATGAATACTTTGAGGTATATGTTCCCACACTCAATGTACAACCTTACCAATTTCCACTTTGACACCACACCCCCAACTTAGGCTTTTTGCCTCATTCTCAATGTTCAAGGAGGGCTGGGTTCAAAAGAGGGAATTATTTTACAAAAGGGGAAAGGTTTGTAATGAGGTGACCAAAGAAAAGGTTAAAGACTCAAATGGGGTAACTAGTGACAATATCTATATAATGGGTAGCTTGAAAGTCTAACTGGTTTTCCAATATCACAAAGACTGCCTAAGGTCATTTCCCCAACCAAATGTAATTATCATTAGCATCGGAAGACCAACCGGGCAAGTTCTAGATGACAGAAGTAAACACAAGAATTATTTGTACAAAGAATCACACACATGGCACACGAGCTGTTTGACTCAACATAGTTTTAGCCCCCGAGTCAACACTTGGCAACTCGAAGCTTTCATCATATTTACATAAATAACTCTAGGTAAAAATAGATTCAAAGAGCGAGACTCAAGTTCACACAGTTGAAATTTATTTATTTTTTTATATTAATGGAAGGATATAGGCTATTTACATGCATACATGCTTGAAAGTAGACAATTACACGAAACCGGTCAAAATATTTCATCCTACTGCCATGGTTCTACTATTACACCCTTGGAAAAGAACCCGGTGAAGAAAAGCGAAGGGGAATTAATTGCTAATTACTAAAAATGAACATGCATCAAACTATCTACTTGTTTTTGTTTTTTTATATACAAACATAACATATGTACAAAGACAACATAAGTGTATACAAAAGCTACCGAAATGCTTATATAACACAAAAAAACATGTACAATAGTTCAAGGATTTCAAAAAGTTTATACAAGGATATCCCACCCCCAAATGAAAAGCATGCATTGTCCCCAATGCATAAGAATGTAAGACAAAGTTTAGGGGCTCCCTGAGGTGCACTAAGTGCTATGGGAGTCGGAAGCCTGCTGAATGATGGTGGGGTCACCCTCTGATGGTGTGGCTGGGACCGATGAGATCTCGGCCTAAGGAGTAACCTCCACTGATGGAGGAGGGATCTCTAATTGTCCCGACACTGGAACTAGGGCCTGTGAGCTGCTAGCCTCGCCTACTGAAAGCTGAGTGGTCGATGGATTGGCTTGGACGGCCATGTCTTCTAGCGAATGTGCTATCACTATCTAAACAGCTGCTTCTATCTCTTCTGCAACTGTAGGGGCATCAACCTTCTTGTCTTTCTCCCGAGGACCCGCATCCTTCTCGGACCATGACTCCTCATCAGTATCCCTCTCGTCTGTCTCCCCACCTTCGGACTCTACAGAGTGTCTGAAATCTTCCCTAAAAGGGATGTCAATGTGTGTAGGGGAAGCTGGAGTATGGGAAGCCCGACAGTCTAAGGTGTAGGAGTTATCGTCAACGTGGAAAAAATCAAGATCTAATCCGTCCATGGATGTGCCCGCTCCCTACTCTCCTTCCTTGGGCATGAAAGAGGATAGATCAAACACCAGATTTTGCACTTTGTGAGCTCAGTCTTCAGTGTGGCAACATCATCACGGAGCTTTGGCAAGTCTCCAACCTCACCCTGCTCTATCTTTTCAATCCATACCTCATACTGCTTCAGACGATCTCCATAAGATGTTTGCTACTGTCGTAGGGCCTCCACTGAAGATTGGATATGGGTCAATGACTGCCTGATCAGTGTTGGGAGGTTCTTCAGAAGCTGGTCTACCTTAGCATTTGCATGTTGAGATAAGAGACAGAGCCTCGAAATGGATGGATGTGCGGCAGAAGGTTGTCCAATGGTGGCTTGAGAGGTAGGCTGTGGAGTGGAAGTGGAGGCCACTGTGGCCTGAGGGGAAACAGGAGTCTAGGAGTCTAAGATCTCCGTATCAGCAAGAATCTGAATCTAAACCTCTGGGGAGCAACAACTACCTGTGGCACCGCGTCATTAATGTGTGTGATATCAATATCCTTCAGCGCCTTCCCCATCTTCTCAGTGTGTGGCAGGGAAGGGACTTCCACAGACTTAGAGAGGGCTGTAATCAAGCGCGAGAATGGAGGTGACGTAGCTGTCTGGTTGGCCCGGACCCTAACTCTCGGAAGATAATGTAACCCACATCAATTTTGATCCTAGTCATAATGCATGCAATGAGAAGAGCTTTCACAATACTTATATCAGTCTCATTTTGGGATGGTATCAATAGAGATGACAAAGCTGAGCCAGAATCTACCCTCTCGTGTGAGATTTTCCTTAAATATTTTATGTAGAGGGTCAATCCAAGCGGGGGTCCCCTTGGCTATCACTAATGCTATCCAATCACGCTCACTATCTCTATTGGCTCATTTGGCGTCGTACTCCGTTGTGCCCGGTTCCCAGTTTGGAAAGTAGAACTCATTTATAGTGTCACTGCCACAAAGCACCTGCTTCCCCCAAAGCAAGAAAGTCTCACACAATACTTTGTTGCGCTTGTGCTGAGGTGTTCTTGAGGCTCCATGAGATGCGTAAAATTCATGCACTAATGTTTCATTGTAATCATCAGGCAGCTCAGTGAATCACTCTTAGTTTCTAGCTTTGATGTTCTACAGTATGTGAGGGTACTGCTCTTGTAGCCCGTTCAGACTCAGTTATTTATTGTCAAGGATTTTCCGTTTCGTGAGTCCTTCTCTATATAGATCCCTAGAGCCTTCGACCCCAAACTTGAGTTGGAAATCATCTCCTCTTTTTCTTCTTGCCTCAGCTTGTAGTTCGACTGATGGCAAGGTCTCCTCCTCATCAGACTGGGAGGTATGTGCAGTAGTAGGTTGGGATGATTCCGGTCGTGAACGCTTGGCTTGTTGTTCTTGATGACCGGTGGAGGCCCTTTTCTTGGAAGATATATGTTTCTTGGGAGCCACATATTCAAAGAAAATGATGTGTGAGAAACATAGTAGACATCAGAAGAAAAAGTTACAAAGAAAGTCAAGTATGCAACAGGTTATGCGGTCGCATAACCACTATGTGGACCGCAATCCTGTCGCAAAACTTCTGTCTGTTGAACTAAGATAGTTATGAGATGGGTTTTGCGATCGCATATCCATTATGCAGTTCATATAAACATCGCAAAAATATTTTCTTGGAAATTTCATCACACTATGCGATAGCAAAATCCACCGCAAAGATGGATTTGCGATCGCAAATCAACCGCAAACAACATGTTACAACAAGCCAGAAACTGTTATATATGCGGTGGCTTTGCGGTCCGCATATCACTTATGCGATCGCAAAGCCTCCGCAATTTGTCATATTCCTCATGTCACCTACGGTTTCTTATGCGGCAATAATACGGACCGCAAATCGACTATGCGGTTAGCAAAACTTTTTGTCCTCAACGCTTTGAATTCTACCCTCTACAATGGTGACCCTGATTTCACTACCCAGCACCCCAAGCCTAACTATTTATCCAAGAACCCCACCCCCTCCCCCCCCATTACGAGCAGATACCCAAACAACAAAGAGAGAGAAAGAACAAACACTAAAGAAACTAAAAATAGGACAACATACAACAAAATTTAAACTAAAATTGACAGGGATGAAATCGGGAAGGGAGAACATACCAGGAATAGATGATTGAGAACACTTAGGAGATGAATTCAACAATTTGGGATCGTTGTTTAGTATTTCAATTTCAACTAGCCGTTTTCTTTTCTCCTTTTCCTTTTTGTATTTTTTTGTTCTGTTTAAAAGGGATGTGGGAGTGTCTGAATGCTGGTGGGTTTTGATGTGCGATGGAGTAGGAATACTTAACTGTGAACTTTGTGGTGGATAAGTCACCGTATAACACCTTATGCGACCGCATAAGTGTTATGCGGTGGTTTCAACTCGAGTTGCTCATTGACACAGTGCGGTGTACTTGTGCGATCGCATAATTGATATGCGGTCTGCAAAGGGCACGTCCTCACCGCATTTCTACCATCAATATTTGCTGAACAAACTGCCTAGGTCTCCGACCACTATGTGGTCCACATAGTCAAAATGTGACCGCATATGTGTAGCAGATTTCCCATGGTGACTTTTCTTCCCTTTCCCTCGCAATTTTACCCTATGTGATGATCTTTTGAATCACCTGCACTCTAACACACACTTTAAATTTCTCAATAAAATCTATCTAACAAAAGTTAAAATTTTAAATGACAAAAAGGATGTTACCACACATGGGTTGCCTCCCATGAAGCGCTTGATTTAATGTCGCGGCACGACGAAGTTGGCCTTTCTTTGGTTTCACTCATTAGTCGGGCATGGACAATCTTTGAGAGCCAATTGTTCCACCAAGTGTTTTTCTCCATCTATGCCCAGGTAGTGCTTGAATCGCTAGCCATTTACTTTGAAGGTTTGGAGCCCATCCTCCCATTCCAATTCCATAGCTCCAAAAGGGGATACATCTACCACCTTGAATAGATCGGACCACTTCGCTTTGAGCTTGCCCGAAAACAATTTGAGCCTTGAGTTGAAGAGCAAAACCAAGTCACCCGATTTGAACTCCCTTTTCAAGATCTTTTTGTCATGGACGAACTTCATCCTTTATTTGTACACAGCTGCATTTTTATATGCATGGAAACGAAATTCCTTCATTTCACTGAGTTATGTTATCCTCAAATTTGCAGCTTCAGCCCAGTCAAAGTTCAACCTTTTCAAAGCCCACATGGCTTTGTGTTCTAGTTCTACGGGTAGATGACAAGCCTTTCTGAAGACTAACCGATCAGGAGAAGTGCCAATAGGGGTTTTGTACGCCGTGCGTTATGTCCACGACGTGTCATCTTGCTTCCTTGACCATTCAGTCCTATTTGAATTAACAGTCTTTTCTAGAATAATCTTTATCTCCCGATTCGAAACTTCAACTTGGCCACTTTATTGGGGATGATAAGGTGTGTCAACCTTATGCTTGACACCATATTTCTCTAGTAGCCCCGTGAAAGCCTTGTTACATAAATGAGATCCCGCATCACTAAGAATGGCTCTAGGAGTGCCAAACCGCGTGAATATGTTTTAATCTAAGAACGTGGTCACACTCCTTACCTCATTGTTTGGTAAGGCAATTGCTTCAACCCATTTGGACACATAGTCCACAGCCACCACGATATATTTCATACCACATGAGCTTACAAAGGGGCCCATAAAATCAATTCCCCACACATGAAAGATATCGATCTTCATCACAAAGTGCATTGGCATTTCATGCCTCTTGGAGATTGATCCTTGCCTTTGACATTGGTCGCAAGCCTTGACCATTTTATTGGCATCATGATAAATGGACGGCTAATAATAACCACATTCAAGCACCTTTGCCGCCGTTCGATTGCCCCCATGGTGACCTCTGATCGATGACTCGTTGCATGCTTTTAGAATTGGCATAATATCTTCTTCTGGAACACACCTTCTGATGATGTTATCAGCACAAACACAGAACAAGAATGGTTCTTCCCAATCATATTGCCGACAATCTCTCAAAAACTTCTTCTTTTGATAAGCTTCCAATCCATACGGAATAAGGTCGCTAACCAAGTAGTTAACAATATCGGTGTACCAAGGAGAAAAAGTGTTAAATAATGCCAATATATGTTCATCCAGGAAAGCATCATTGATTTCCAGATCCTCCTTTGGTCTCCTTACCTCTTCAATCCTTGATAAATGATCTGCCACTTGATTTTCCGTCCCTTTTCGATGTTTGACTTCGAAGTCAAATTCTTGCAACAACAGGACCTACCGTATCAACCTAGGATTTGAATCCTTCTTTGCCATAAGATAGCGAAGAGCAGCATGGTCTGTGTACACTATCACCTTGGATCCCAATAAATAAGCCCTGAATTTTTCAAAGGCATAGACAATGGCAAGAAGTTCTTGCTCAGTCACCGTATAATTCATTTGCGCTCCATTGAGTGTCTTGCTTGCATAATAGATCGGGTGAAGAACCTTATTGTGACGTTGGCCAAGCACTGCCCCAATAGCTACACCACTGGCATCACACATGAGTTTGAATGGAGGAGACCAATCGGGTGTAACAACAATAGGTGTCGTGGTGAGCTTCTGTTTCAATTCCTCAAAGGCTTTGAGGCACTTCTCGTCAAACACAAATTTTGCATATTTCTCAAGGAGTTTGCACGTGGGATTTGAAATTTTAGAAAAGTCCTTGATGAAATGCCAATAAAAGCTGGCACGCCCCAAAAAACTTTAGACACCTTTAACTGAAGTAGGTGGAGGGAGCTTAGAAATTATCTTGATCTTTGCCCGGTCAACCTCTATGCCCTGTTTTGAAGTTTTACGCCCCAAGACAATGCCTTCATCCACCAAGAAGTGGCATTTTTCCCAGTTAAGTACAAGGTTGGTCTCCTTATATCTCTTGAGCACTTGTCTAAGATTGTTAAGACAATGCTCAAAAGAGTCACCTACCACCGAAAAATCATCCATGAATACCTCTAGAAAATCCTCCACCATGTTTGAGAAGATGGACATCATGCATCTTTGAAAGGTAGCCAGAGCATTGCGCAAACCAAACGGCATCTGGCTAAAGGCAAAAGTTACATAAGGGAAAGTGAATGTTGTCTTCTCTTGGTCCTCCAATGCTATGTTGATTTGGTTGTAATCGGAATACCCATCAAGAAAGCAATAGAATGACCATCCCGCTAGCCGATCAAGCATTTTATCAATAAAAGGCATAGGAAAATGGTCTTTGCACGTGGCACTATTGAGATTCCGATAATCCATACGCACCCTCCATCCGGTCACCATTCTTGTTGGGATGAGCTTATTTTTATCATTTTTGATCACGATCATGCCTCCCTTTTTCGTCACACATTGCACCGGGCTAACCCAAGAACTATCGGCAATGGGGTAGACTACCCCGACATCCAACCACTTGATGATTTCTTTCTTTACCACACATAGCATGATTCACGTAATACAAATAAGGCAGTTAAAACAATTAAGTCAATTAGACATGTTCTCTAACTAACAACATGTTTAAAAGTGCAAGTAGAATAAATAGAAAAGGAAAACACAATTAAAGTTACTTAATGAAAACCGGATTTTCAACAATTAGCACAAGTACGCGCTCGTCTCCTTACGTACAAGGCATTTCAATTATCACAATACTAATCCTAAGGGGAAAGACCCCCACACATGGTTAGACAAGCCACTTACCTCGAACAGGCTCAAAATCAACCCACACCACGTCTTTGCCACGAGTACTCGACTCCAAATGGCCCAAATCTATTCAATTCAATTACATAATGTGAATAACACTTCAAGTAACTGATTCTACAATTAAATTCTAGGCTAATACGCGAAATTATGTAAAATGACAAAAATGCCCCTCGGGCCCACATCTTAGAATCGGGTAAAATTTATAGTTTCAGGATCCTCAAACTCTCACGAGTTTAACCATACCAAAATTATCCAAATCCGATGCCAAATCCCCAATCAAAACTAAATTTCTTGGTCTAAGAACTTTTCCCCAATTTTCATACAAATTTCAAAATTAAAGGATGAATTCATGTTTAGATTAATGGGTTATAAGCAAAAAGGAGTCTAGAATTGTTACCCAATCGATATCTCTGAAAATCCCTCAAAATCTCGCTCAAATTCGACCTCCCAAACTTAAGTTTTGATAAAAATGGCTAAACCATTGATTTTGAAATCTTATATCTGCCCAGGTACTTCCTTCTTCGTGAATGCGAGGCTACTATTGCAAACGCGATGCACAAAAGTCCTGTTGGCCAAATTCCTCTTTCGCGAACGCGTAGCTTACACGGGCAGACCCTACGTGAACGCGAGGACCATGTCCGAATGCGAAGACCAACGGGTCCTTACCTTCACGAACGTGGGACATCATCGTGAACGCGAAGCATATTTCAGCTGCTTCACCCAAATGCTCTACGCGAATGCGAGACCCCTCGCGAATACGATGAAGGTTTTCTCCGCAACACAACAACAGAAAATCTGCAATATTTCCAAGTCCAAAAATGGTCCGTTGAGCATCCGAAACACACCTGAGGCCCCCGGGACCTCAACCAAACCTGCCAACCAATCCTAAAACATCATTCAAACTTGTTCCAACCTTTGGAACACGCAAAACAACATCATAACACCTATTTTTCATCGGATTCAAGCCTAAGAATTCCAAAAACTCTAAAAACACGCATTCGATCAGAAAGTCTATAAAACCTTGTCCAAATGACCTTCAACATTACAGAGATACTCCAACTTCCGAAATTCCATTCCGACCCTCGGATCAAAATCTCACTATCGGACCGGAAACTTCAAAAATTCAACTTTTGGCATTTCAAGCCTAAATTAGCTACGGACCTTCAAAACATAATTCGAACACGCCCTTAAGCCCGAAATCACCCAATGGAGTTAACGGAACCATCAGATTTCGATTCTGTGGTCGTCTTCACACTAATCCGGCTAAGGTCAACTCTCCAACAATTAAGCTCTCATTTAGGGACTAAGTATCCCAAAACTCTCCGAAACTCAAAACTGAACATCCCAGCAAATGAAAATAGCAGAAATAATCTCGGGGAAAGCAGTTAATAGGGGATCGGCACGTTAATTCTTATGACGACCGGCTGGGCCGTCACATCCTCCTACACTTAAATATTCATTCGTCCTCGAACAAGCATAAAGACATACCTGAAGTAGTGAACAGATGAGGGTAACGGCTATGCAAATCCTGCTCGGTCTCCTATATCGCCTCCTTGACCAGCTGATCCCGCCACTGAACCTTTACTGATGCAATATTCTTTGACCTCAGCTTTTTAACCTACCTGTCCAATATCGCCACCGGCTCCTCAACATAGAATAGATCCTTGTCCAACTGGACTGAACTAAAATCCAACAGGTGCGACGGATCACCGTGATACCTTCAGAGCATCGAAATATGAAATACCGGATGAACTCCTGCCAAGCTGGGAGGTAAGGCAAGCTCATAAGCAACCTCCCCAACACGCCTCAATATCTCAAAAGGGCTAATAAACCTCGGACTCAACTTTTCTTTCTTCCCAAATCTCATAACGCCCTTCATAGGTGAAACCTGAAGCAGAACCCACTCTCCGACCATATAGGAAACATCACGAACCTTCTGGTCTGTGTAACCCTTCTATCTAGACTGGGCTGTACGGAGTCTGTCCTAAATCACCTTCACCTTCTCCAAAGCATCCTGAACCAAATTTGTGCCTAATAATCTGGCCTCACCCAGATCAAACCAACCCACCGGAGACCTACACCGCCTACAATATAAAGCTTCATACGGTGCCATCTAAATGCTTGACTGATAGTTGTTATTGTAAGCAAACTCTACCAATGGAAAGAACTGATCCCAAGACCCTCCAAACTCAATCACACACGCACGGAGCATATCCTCAAAAATCTAAATAGTATGCTCGGATTGTCCGTCCGTCTGAGGGTGAAATGTTGTACTCAACTTTACCCGAGTACCCAACTCATGCTGAACGACCCTCCAAAAATGTGATGTGAACTGAGAACCTCTATCTGAAATAATGGAAACTGGAATACCATGCAGACGAACAATCTCCCAGATATAAATCTCCACCAACCGCTCTAAAGAATAGGTAGTACACATAGGAATGAAATAAGCGGACTTGGTCAGCCGATCCATAATCACCCAAATAGCATCAAACTTCTTCAAAGTCCGTGGGAGTCCAACTACAAAGTCCATGGTGATCCGCTCCCACTTCCACTCTGGAATCTCTATCTGCTGAAGCAACCCACCCGGCCTCTATTGCTCATACTTCACCTGCTGACAGTTGAGGCACCGAGCTACAAATCCAACTATATCTTTCTTTATCCACCTCCACCAATAGTGCTTCCTCAAATCCTGATACATCTCCGCGGCACTCGGATGGATGGAATACCATGAACTATGGGCCTCCTCTAGAATCAACTCCCGAAGCCCATCAACATTGGGTACACAAATCCAACCTGCATCCTCAATACCCTATCCTCACCAATAGTCACATCTGTGGCATCATCGTGTTGAACCTTGTCTTTGAGGAAAGCAAATGAGGGTCATCACACTGCCGCTCCCTGATACGATCAAATAAGGAAGACCGAGAAACCACGCAAGCTAGAATCCGATTGGGCTCTAAGAGATCCAATCTCACAAATTGGCTGGCTAAGGCATGAACATCAATCGCTGTGCCAAACTCCCCAAACTCTCTGCCCGACGACTCAAAGAATCGGCCACCACATTGGCCTTGCCCCGGTGATACAAGATGGTGATGTCTTAATCCTTCAGCAACTCTAACCACCTCCTCTAACGCAAATTTAGATCCTTTTGTTTGAACAAGTGATGCAAGCTCCGATGGTCAGTATAAATCTCACAGGGAACCCTATATAAATAATGGCACCAAATCTTCAGGGCATGAATAATGGCAGTTAACTCGAGGTCGTGAACAGGGTAATTCTTCTCATGTATCTTCAACTGTCTGGACGCATAGGCAATCACCCTACCATCCTGCATTAACACTACTCTGAGGCTATCCTCGAGGAATCAAAATAGACCATATAATACCCCGAGCCTGTAGGCAATATCAAAGGCTGTAGTTAAAGCTGTCTTGAGCTTCTGAAAGCTCGGCTCACACTCCTCTGTCCACTGATATGGAACACCCTTCTAAGTCAACCTGGTCATAAGGGCTGCAATCGATGAAAAACCGTCCACAAAACGATGGTAGTAACCTGCCAAACCAAGGAAACTATGGATCTCTGTAGCTGAGGATGGTCTGGACCAACTCTGCATGGCCTCTATTTTCTTCGGATCCACCTGAATACCCTCACTCGACACCATCTGGCCTAAGAATGGCACTAAATCCAACCAAAACTCATATTTCGAGAACTTAGCATATAACTTCCTCTCTCTCAAAGTCTGAAGCACAGTCCTCAGGTGCTGCTTATGATCTTCCCGACTCCGGGAATACACCAGGATATCATCAATAAAGACAATGACTAACGTGTCAATATACGGCCGGAACACACTATGCATCAAATGCATAAAGGTTGTTGGGGCATTGGTCAGCCCAAATGACATGTCAAGGAACTCGTAATGACCATACCGAGTCCTAAAAGCAGTCTTCGGGATGTCTGGCTCCCGAATCTTCAACTGATGGTCACCTGAGCGCAAATCAATCTTAGAAAACACTTGTGTGCCCTGAAGCAGGTCAAATAGATCATCTATACGATTCAAAGGATAACGGTTCTTCATTGTACCCTTGTTCAACTGGCGGTAATCAATACACATACACATAGAACCATCCTTTTTCTTCACAAACAAGGCAGGAGCACCCCAAGGTGAAACACTGGGCCGAATAAAACCCTTATCAAGCAATTCCTGCAACTGATCCTTCAACTTCTTCAACTTAGGAGGAGCCATATGATACTGAGGAATAGAAATGGGTTGAATGCCCAGCAACAGATCAATACCAAAATCAATATCTCTATCAGGCGGTATGCTTGGAAGATCAGCTAGAAACCCATCGGAATAATCCCGTACTACTGGAACTGAATCAACCGAAGGAGTATCAATACTGACATCTCTCACATAAGCTAAATACGCGTCATACCCCTTCTCAACCATACGTTGAGCTTTAAGAAAAGAAATAACTCTACTAGGAGTGTGATCTAAAGTACCCTTCCACTCAACATGTGGTACACCTGGATGAGCATAATAGGGCGACAACCAGTCCATGCCCAAGATAATATCAAAATCTACCATGATGAGCAATAATAAATCAACTGTGGTCTCAAACCCACTAAGAGCGACCAAACACGACCGATAAATGCGGTCCACAATAAGAGAATCTCCCAAAGGAGTGAAACATAAACAGGGGAACTCAAAGAATCCCGAGGTACACCCAAACACAGAGCAAAATAAGAAAACACATAAGGATAGGTAGAGCCTAGGTCGAATAAAACCGATGCATCTCTATGACCAATCAGGACAATACCTGTGATGACAGAATCGGAGGCGACAACCTCGGTACGGGCAGGAAAGGCATAATATCTGGTCTGGCCTTCCCCTCTAGTTGGCTAGGTAGGTGGGGTAGAAACCAGTGCGGTAATCATATCCTGAGAACTCTGCGGAGCACGTTGTGGCTGAGAAGTCTGTGGAGGTGCACTCCTCCCAAGTCTAGGGCAATCCCTCACCATATGGTGTGTGTCACCACACTCAAAACAAGCTTTAGGAGGACATGGCAGTGGAAACTGTGTGGTACGGGTACTCCAAGATCCCTGAACACCTGAAACACTATGTGAAATCTGAGATGCAAACTGAGCTGACTGACACACAAAACCTCTACCATGTCGTACTCTTCCTCCAAAATAAGGACTAGTGGGTCTCTCCAGTCCATAAGGCCTCCTCACTCCCTATATTCTGTCTCCTGACCTCTCTGTCCTCTCTCTCCTAGACCCACCTGTCTTCTACTCGGCGAGAGGTCCTCACCACCCGCTGAACTAGGACCACAAACTGTGTCGCTATGGCGCCCGAAACTTGACCAATGATAACTCGCTGCTCTGGAGTGGGGTGGCGGAAGTCTGGGTCCCTTTCCCGATCGGTGAAGTAGTTGGTACAACTTGAATCGACCCCGCCTGAACTAACATACCAAACTTGCTCAGGAACTGTGCTAATGTCTCCTAAAGTTCTGGAGAAGTAGTAGCAGTAGGCGCATCCGGTGCCTGCGCTCTGGTTGGAACTACTGGTGGCTCCTCGGTGGCAGCTTGAGCGGGTGCTCTAGCTGCACCGCATGCACGTCCTCGGCCTCTACCCCAGCCCCGACCTCTGCCGTCTCTCGTAGGGGGAGCAGGTGTCTGATCATCTCTTGTAGCACGTGTCCTCACCATCTATGAGAGAATGGAAGACAGAGGTTTCGGATTCGTGATGTCAAAAAAAATCTCGCACGACAGGGATATCAAATGAAGTGGAATTTTCCTAACGGTTGCATAGCCTCCTGTAGGTAAGTACAGACGTCTCCATACCGATCAGCAAGATTCTAATAAACGGGCTTGTGATTCATGACTCCTATGAACCTAGAGCTCTGATACCAACTTGTCACGACCCCGGTTTGCCCTCCGTGAACCATCATGACGCCACCTAATCTCTACGACTAGGTAAGCCTAATTTGTGGAAGAAACCCAAAATTTAAAACAGAAATAAAGTAGTAACAATGTTTAAATGTGTCGTACGTCTTACACCATGGTTAACTCTCAATACCAATACATAAATCCAAGACCTAGAAACCCACGAATCACAAGCTAAGATTAATACTACACAGCTCTAACTCCGTAATGTCTAATAAGAACAGGAAAGTACAAAAGGGCTAAATACTAACAATAGGAATAGAAAGGGACTTCTCGGTCTCCGGACGCGGCAGATGTACCTCGAAGTCTCTAGAGCAGTCACCTCCTCAAGGATGATAGGACTGAGTAGCGGTACCTTGATCTGCACATGAAAAGCATGCGCAGAAGAGTTACGAGTACACCACAGCGGTACTCAGTAAGTGCCAAACCTAACCTCGGTTGGGTACTAATGAGGATGGTGAGGGCCCTACTGAGATTTAATAAATATAAAGATGATAAGATAAGATAAGCAGTACAATTGAGAATCTACAGTAACAATCTATACAGGATAAAAATAGTACAATAACGGAAAATAGAGATGAAGGCAAACCACAAGTAACCGAGTATCTCTCAGTATCCCGAGGATCTCTTAGTACCCTCAATATATGCCAGGGTTCTCTTGGTATCCCTAGGATCTCTTGGTATCCTCAATATATGCTAGGGATCTCTTGGTATCCCGGGGATCTCTCAGTATCCTCAATATATGCTAGGGACTCTTGGTATCCCGAGGATCTCTTGGTATCCTCAATATATGATAGGGATCTCCTGGTATCCCGAGGATCTCTTGGTATCCTCAATGTACGTGCTGGGGATCTCTCGGTATCCCGCACTTCAGCTCAAATCGTAAATGCGTACACGGGATCTCCCAGGATAATGTCCCGTTGTCCCAAAGTAAAACACACAACAATGGCACAAGGAGTACTCAAATACACTCAACTTCATAACGAGGTAACACAGACAATTCTATCCTAGCATGCCTCACGTAATACAAATAAGGCAGTTAAAACAATTAAGTCAATTAGACATGTTCTCTAACTAACAACAGGTTTAAAAGTGCAAGTAGAATAAATAGAAAGGGAAAACACAATTAAAGTTGCTTAATGAAAACTGGATTTTCAACAATAAGCACAAGTACGCACTCGTTACCTCATGTACAAGGCATTTCAATTATCACAATACCAATCCTACGGGGAAAGTCCTCGACACAAGGTTAGAGAAGCCACTTACCTCGATCCGGCTCAAAATCAACCCGACACCACGTCTTTGCCACGAGTACTCGACTCCAAATGGCCCAAATCTATTCAACTCAATTGCATAATGTGAATAAAACTTCAATTAACTGATTCTACAATGTAATTATAAGCTAATACGTGAGATTATTTAAAATGACCAAAATGCCCCTCAGGTCCACATCCCGGAATCGGGTAAAATTTATAGTTTCTGGATCCTCAAACTCTGACGAGTCTAACCATATCAAAATTATCCAAATCCGATGTTAAATCCCCAATCAAAACTCAATTTCTTGATCTAAGAACTTTTCCCCAATTTTCATACAAACTTCAAAATTAAACGATGAATTCCTATTTAGATTAATGGGTTATAAGCAAAAAGGAGTCTAGAATCGTTACCCAATATATATCTCTGAAAATCCATCAAAATCTCTCTCAAATTCGAGCTTCCAAGCTTAAATTTTGATAAAATGGCTAAACCCTCGATTTTGAAATCTTATATCTGCCTAGGTACTTCCTTCTTCGCGAACGCGATGCACAAAAGTCCAGCTGGCCAAATTCCTCTTTCGCGAACGCGAGGTCCACTCGCGAACGCGTAGCTTACACGGGCAAACCCTACGCGAATGTGAGGACAATGTTGGGAACGCGATGACCAACGGGTCCTTACCTTTGCGAACGCGGGACATCATCACGAACGCGAAGAAAATTTCAGCTGCTTCATCCAAATGGTCTACGCAAATGCAAGACCCCCTCGCGAACGCGATGAAAGTTTTCTCTGCAACACAACAACAGAAAATCTGCAATCTTTCCAAGACCAAAAATGGTCTAATGAGCATCCGAAACACACCCGAGGCCCCCAGGACCTCAACAAAACCTGCCAACCAATCCTAAAACATCATTCTAACTTGTTCCAACCTTCGGAACACTTAAAACAACATCAAAACATTTATTTTTTATCGGATTCAAGCCTATGAATTCCAAAAACTCTAAAAACATGCTTTCGATCAGAAAGTCTATCAAACCTCGTCTAAATGAGCTGAAATTTTGCACACACGTCAGATTCAAAACTACGGAGCTACTCCAACTTTCAGAATTCCATTTCGACCCTCGGATCAAAATCTCACTATCGGACCGGAAACTTCAAAAATTCAACTTTGGGCATTTCAAGCCTCAATTAGCTACAGACCTCCAAAACACAATTCGAGCACGCCTATAAGCCCGAAATCACCAAACGGAGCTAACAGAACCATTGGATTTGCATTCCGGTGTCATCTTCACACTACTCCGGCTACGGTCAACTCTCCAACAATTAAGCTCTCATTTAGGAACTAAGTGTCCCAAAACTCTCCGAAACTCAAAACCGAACATCCCAGCAAATCAAAATAGCAGAAATAAACTCAGGGAAAACAGTTAATAGAGGATTGGGGCGTTAATTCTTAAGACGACCGGTCGGGTCGTCACACTCGTGGATGTGGTCTCACGCAATGCCCAACACATCGATATAAGCTCCCACACTAACAGGAGCGTACGTCAAGGAGACCAACAAGAAGCTGAGAAAATAGCCTAGCTAGGGAGGAACAAGAGGTTAGCCTTCACGTTTTTTTTTTGAGATTTTGCAAGCACAACAGCTGGCAATTGCTCAACTGCAAAACCACAAAAAAAGCCCAAGTGCAGCAGCCTCGGAAACTGCCCCTCGAACCGAACAAGTATCGGAAAGATCGAGTAACAACGGGTCAGCAGCCAACCTCGCTATTATGAAAATGCTCGAGGACCTCACAAAGAGGATTGAATCAGGCAAAAACATGATAGAAGCTAACGACAAAAATGTGGAGACCTACAATTCAAGGGTCGACCAGATCCCGGGCGCACCCCTCATCCTGAAGGGTGTTGATTCAAAGAAATTCGTACAAAAGCCATTCCCATCAAATGCCGCTCCAAAGCCCATCCCGAAGAAATTCAGAATGCCTGATCTTCCGAAGTACGACGGAACCTTAAACCCCAACGAGAACTTCACTGCCTACACTTGTGCGGTGAAGGGAAACGACCTGAGGGACGACCAGATTGAATCCGTCCTACCAAAAAATTTCGGGGAAACAATATCGAAAGGGGCCATGATGTGTTATCACAACCTAGCTCCGAATTCAATACACTCATTTGCCATGCTGGCAGACTCTTTCATAAAGGCACATGCCGGTGCCATCAAGGTGGCTACAAGGAAATTTGACATCTTCAAAATTAAACAAAAACAAAACAAGATGCTACGGGAGTTTGTATCTCGCTATCAAAAGGAGCGAATGGAGTTACCACCAGTCTCCGATAACTGGGTAGTACAGGCTTTCACCCAAGGTTTGAACGAACGAAGCTCGATGGCTTTGAATCAGCTAAAGCAGAATTTGGTTAAATACCCTGTCGTTACTTGGTTGGATGTCCATAACCGGTTTCAGTCGAAGATTAGGGTTGAGGATGACAAACTGGGTGCCCCCTCGGGCTCGGTATATCCAAGAAGACCCCTGAAAAAGGATCCAAATACAAATAAAGAAAGGTACCAGCCATACATCGAAGTTAGGAGAAACGCCCCAAAGAGTAACATACCTCGAAATGATCAAAGGACTGATCAAGGTCACAATCCTCGGGTACTCATAAACAGATTCGACAGATAGACAGGGCAAACAGAGGCACCTCGGTTATTCGAGTACAACTTCAACATCGATGTTTCGAACACCGTATCAGCCATAAGTAAAATGAAAGACACCAGGTGGCCAAGGCACGTACAAACAGATCCATCACAGAGGAACCCTGACATGGTGTGCAAATTTCATGGCACACACGATCACAGGACCGAAGATTGCAAACAGCTCCGGGAAGAAGTAGTCTGACTACTTAGCAAAGGACACCTCCGAGAGTTCCTTAGTAACCGAGCCAAAAACAGTTCCGGGAAAGAGAGGTGAACAGGAAAAATGAAACAAATGAGCCACAACAAGTCATCCACATGATTGTTGGGGGAATCGATATCCCACAGGAACCCACTATTAGAATAACAACAATATATATCACCAGAGAAAAGCGAACTTGTGGTTACATATCTGAGGACGTTCTCACATTCAACGATAAGGACATCAAGACCCTATCTCAGCCTCATAACGATGCATTGGTAATTTCTTTTCTTGTGAATACATTTCAAATTAAACATGTACTTGTGGATCCAGGTAGCTCAACCAACATTATCAGGTTAAGGGTCGTGGAGCAGCTCAGACTGCTTGACTAGATCGTGCCCGCCTCTCGTGTCCTCAACAGATTCTATATGGAGAGCGAGACAACCAAAGAGGAAATCACCCTTCCAGTCAACGTGGCCGGAGCAATACAAATGCCAAATTCCATGTCATTGATGAAGACATGTAGTACAATACCTTGCTCGGAAGGCCATGGATACACCACAGGAGAGAAGTACCATAAACCCTTCATCAAATGATGAAGTTTCCGGAAAAGGATGGAATAAAAACCATGTACGGAGAACATCACGCAGTAAAAGAGATGTTCGCGGTGCATGACGTAGCTTCAGCATCGATGTCTTCTACATCTAAGGAGCCACAAGATAACCAAACAGCGAAATAGCAATCACAAGATACATTCTCAGCTATATCCGAATAAAACAAGCAAAGGACCGTGCCGCGTCCTCGGAGCAAACATTGAAGGCATATCGGGGCTCGAAGCACCATCGCCACTAAGGTATAACCATCTCCCTTTTTATTTTACATCTTACACTAACCTTTGTGTAGATGTCCGATAGGAACAGTCGAAGCGCTGTCCAGCTCAAAAACCTTAAGGTTTCAAAGCATACATTTCACTCTTTTCCTTCGATCGGGTTTTATCCCATGAAGGGTTTTACCGACAAGGTTTTTAATGAGGAAACATCTATTTGCTACCTAAGGAGAAATCAACAAGTATCCAAGGCTTCTCTTCAATCAACCTCTAATACTGGGGGGGCATCCCCTTGGGAGATCACCTCCTCGGAGAAGTCAAGAACGAGCCAAAAAGGGTCCCAATAGGAAATGATATATTGGGCCAAACGGTCGAATGAACCGTGTCAGCATAGAATATTTGAGCACTTGATGACGAAAACATGTATACTTGTACCAAGTAATCAAACTCAATCAAAACGCTTCAAAGAAGTATGCTACTTTTACAAGAAATGGCTCCAAAGCCAGAAATTTCACGAATACTCGGGGACTAATGCAAAAAACTCTAGCCCACATGAGCTCTGGGTCGGAAACTTCAAATTCGTAGGACCTCAATGAGGCAATGCAAAATTTACAAAAAATGACTCTAGAGCCAAAAAACTCTCGACATCTCGAGGACTATCGTCAACTATCATCCCATCAAACTATCAGGGACTCAAGTCTATAAGACCCCAAGCAGGCAACCTCGAGCCCGAAAGACCTCCATTTGGCAATACTAGAAAATGTAAGACCACCACGAGGAATTATCAACAATATAAGACCTCTATAAGGCAACACCAAAACTGTAAGACCTCAAGTAAGGCATGAACCATACTTGTACCAAGTAACTTATCTGCAAGACCTCAAGTAAGGCATGAACCATACTTGTAACAAGTAACATATCTATAAGACCTCAAGAAAGGCATGTTGAAATTTGTAAGACCTCACAAAAGGCATAATCTCGAACTTAGAGCTAAGGCTATATATCCGAACTTATAAGACCCCTAAAAAGGCGAAGCCTCGATATAAATGCTGAAACTACTTCACTCGGGGACTAAAAACCTCCAGCCAAATAGAATGACTATGGTCAAAAGGTTGTACTAGCCAAACTGACGTGACTCAGGGACGCTCGATCGTCGCTATAAAATCACAGGTCTTCATTTACTGCAAAAAAACATTGAAAAGAACGGGTCAATCAGGCTACCCTCGCTATAAGCAAAAAGAGCTTTGATCATATCAGCTCCAAACAATAGGCTTCGAAACAATTCAGCCATCGAGTAAAACCTCCCAAGGTTCTCATTTATCGCTACATAACGGCTAACAATCGAGGTTCTTATCGAGCCATCGAATAGTCGGGCGAAAACAAAAACTTCAAAAAGTCTTTAACGAGGAAAAATAAAACCGACACTAAGAGGTCGTACCGACCCAATGCATAAGAGCCACTGTCGCCGACCTACACTAAGAGATTGAACTGACCCAATGCATAAGATCCATTATCGCCAGCTTACACTAAGAGGTCGTACTGACCCAAAACTTAAGAGCCACAAACACCATCCTACACTAAGAGATCGCACTGACCCAATGCGTAAGAGCCACTATCTCCAGCCTATATGAAGATGTCGTACCGACCTAGTGCGTAAAAGCCTACGAGCCACCCCAACAAGCCTTAAGGCCAGTAGGCAAACCTAAAGGTTTTTCCTCGAAATCTAGTTTACCTGGCCAATCATCGACGAACTTATAAATTCGAAACAAAGAAAGACATACGCAAGTAGGGGGAATGCATGAAAGATGAAACCGAAAGGTTTTCTTTGATACACATACGCGAAAAAATACAAAAAGCTCCATTTGCAAAGTTCTCTAAGAACACTATACAAAGAATCAAAAAGAAAAGGCCTACTCTATTTTCCCCTCGGGGACTGTGGCCCCATCAGCCTCTTCCTCATTATCTTCGACATCGGAGAAGAGGAATTTGGCGTCGTATTCATCCGCCTTGGCCTGCGCTATCTCTTCCGAGAGATCAAAGCCCCTAGCCTGAATCTTTTCAAGGGTTTCCCTCCGAGATTTACACCAGGCATATTCATTGCTTCTGCTCTCTTGATCAGAAGCCCCTCTTAGCTCAGCTCGAGCTTCGGTAACGTCTTTTAAATAGACGTCCACTTTCTTATCGGCCTTAGCCCGAATCTCTTCATCTTCAGCTCGGGCATCCATGACCTCGGCCTTTATTTCCAAAAGGTCAGACTCGAGCTTTGCAATCCTGCTCATCTGATTCGAGCTATTTTCACGGGCGTTCTGAAGTTACACCTCGAGTGCAGAAACCTTGGACAAAGCATTCTTCTTGGCCGCAACATGGGCATCTCTCTGAGACCTTAGCTAATTACACTTATGCTTGGCCTGGCCAACCTTTCCCCAAAAGCATTCCAAATCCTCTGCCTTGACCTGCAACTGAGGCATGAAAATATTAATCCCTGAGGATTGAAGAAGGAGCATGCATTCCCTTGGAGAAAAAGTTACCCGTTTCTCAAGGTGGCTTTCTTAGTTCAGGCTTCGATTCTCCTCGTACCAAAGGTGCCTCAATTCTTTTCCCCTTTCATCACAAAGAAGGCTGATGGATTTCTCCCCATCCAAGGCTTTCCTTAACCGGTCTTCACAGCGGAGCAGCTCATATTTGAGCTTGTCAAAAGCCTATGAAAAATAAGCTCGATGAGAAAATGAAATTGTAAAATCAGAATATCAATAAAATCAACCAACGCTCACTGTAGAACAAAGTCGCTGAGCCTCCTCTAAGGTTGAGCATGCACTTACTGGCCTGGACTCACCGGCCCCAGTTGAACCAATCTCGGTGGGAACATGGTCACTCGAGACCTCGCTTAATTTAGGTGGCCCCTAGTCTCGAACATCCCTCGAAGTACCTTCGATGGGAGGCGAGGACGGCGGCAGAACACCTTTATCCCTCGAAGTACCTTCGTTGGGAAATGAAGATGGAGGCAAGAGAGGATCCAATTTTCCAAGGCTAGAAGGCTCAGATGCCGCAGGATCAGCGGATACATCTTCTCTGAGCCTTCGAGCAGGGCTTGCATCGCTACAAGCATCATCGTCCTTCGAGGACTCCTTCCATTTGTTATCAGTCCTCGACCCCAATGCCGAGGATTCTTCATCCTCCCCGAGGGGGAACGACCTCATATCAAAAAGATCTCCAATGCCTGTGGTGACGGAGTCAGTACGCATTAAAGAAAGTACCTCTCAAAGAAAGCAAACCACACACCACGTACAGTGATGTTTTGCCTCCCGTCTATCCTTGGCCAGATCTTGCCATTTATGCTCGTCGTAAGTCGAGCAAGCTGCCAGTTTCTGAGACCAATCCGCCAGGTCAGTAACCTCGTGTGGCATCTACGGGATTGCTGCAAAAAAGAAAAGAAAAAGAAAGCATCCTTATAGAGTCCGCCTTTGATTCACTCAAATTACATTTTAATAAATAGTGTAAGGCGGTCGGTGTCAAAAATAATAACCCAACAAGGTTGGGGTTGAATCCCACAGGGAATAGGTCTGAAAAGGTTACTCAAATAGTGTGTTACTTGACTAAAGTCATAATTCTATTCAGTTAATGGTAACAAGAGTATGAAATGATTTTAGTTTGAAGTAATAGCTAATTTTCGAGTTGAGAAAGTAAATAATTTGATTAAAGAAACCAAGGTTGTGTCCCCTTTAATGAGGTGTAATGATATCGGTGTTAATATAATATATTTCTACTGGAAGGTCCTTTTGATATGCAAATGATGTCTAAATGACTACCCAATATTTTCCAATAGTTGGGTAGTATTTCCTCTTTATGATTTTTCCAAATATAAAAGAGTTGCAATTAAGAACAACCAATATATGCCAAATAAAACCCACTTATTCCTAAGCGATTCTATTAAATAAGGTTTAAAGCCTTGAGTCTTTGATAATTACTTCTGCCAAATTCTAACCCAATTTCCCAAGCGAAGCAAGAATTTAATGGCACTTGTTAATGTTTGCAACCACCAACAATAAATGAAGAATGAGAAGTAAATAAATATCAACCAACCATTATATATATATTAAATGTTAAACACCCATTAACATAACACTCATTTAGGGTCCACAACCTTAGTATTTAAAGTTAGCTACACATGCTAAAATACAAAAGAAAGAGAGTATTTAATGCCATAAAGCTTACAAAGTGAAAGATTCTTGACCCAAAAGCTTCCAAAAGAGAGGAATATTAAAGCCTTGTATAGTAGTCTCAAAGTCAGACAAGATGAGCCCACAAAATCACAATAAATCTATTTATAGATGGCCAAAAGTCGAGACAGAAAATGAACAAAAATGCCTTTTCAGGTCAAATATGCGACCGCATTTTTGTCGCATAACAGACATGCGGTCCGCATTCTGTTCATGCCCATCACACTTCATAACCCTAGTTTCTAGGCCGTCGTCGCATTGTGGATTTGTGGTCCGCATTCCAGATATGCAATCTCATTCTACATCGCATTTTCCACCATCAGCATTTCTCTCCATGAGTTTGTGATCCATTAAGCAGTCCGCAAACCTATAATGCGATCGCATTCTGGACCGCATATTCTTGCACTGGATTTTGGCCAACATTCTGTTTTGGTTTGCGATCTTTTGCACATTATGCGGCTCGCATGTAGGATTTGCGATTGCATCTTTCACCGCATTTCTACATTTATGCTGCATTTTGCTCTTTTCTTGTCTTTTTGTGGCTTTTTGCTTTCCTTTCCATGTTCTGGGGTCCTTAAACCTCACGTACTTCAAAAACACTAAAATTACATAAGTAAAGGGGATAATGCATTCAAAACAAGCTAAAATCTAAGCAGTTTGTATTGAAATGTGCCGAAATTCTCCGACACATCAACAACCCCAACTTAAACTCTTGCTTGTTCTCAAGTAACTAAAACAACACTATCCTATTCAAGACTCCATCTACAAGACATGAAACAATAGTGACCATGGATGGTGTTTGTTGTTAGTACTTCAAGCATGCATCTTCGATTGTTTTACCCTTCATGAACCATCAATATATACAAGGAAAACTAATCAACATGTGAAACTTTGAGCCTCGACCAATTTGACAAAATGTTACCCTCATCTGAGTGCACTTAGATTTGATTCAAAAACTCAACTTCTATCAAACCTCAAAGTTCATGTGCCCTCACTAGAAAGCATGTCCCAAAATCACAATATTTACAATGACAACAAGAAGGAACGAATTCACAAATACACTCACTCTCAAAAAGAGTTTCAAGTGTTGCAACACACCATACCATAGGCTTGCCCTTATTTTAATTCGTCGCTTAATTCTAAGAACGCTTGGTTGGAGATCCCACAAGGACTTTTTAAGCTTGTAATGTAGGTTTAGGGAAGGGTCGGATAAGCATTTAGGTACAAATGACTACACCCTACTTGAACACTAATCACATTTTCTTTCTTGTTGCTCTTTGCTTCTTTTCTGACCATATAGCCTTCATTTGCTTCAACTTTTCCACCATTTAGCCGCCTCAACTACCTCTTATACCCAAAACTGTTATATATTTTTTTTCTTCTTTTTCTCTTTTTTTTTATATAATGCTTTTGCAGTATAAGTAGTTTCACATTTTGAGGTTCACTTTCCTACGCTCATTGTACAATCTTGTCTATTTCCGACTTTACACCACACCCCCAACTTAGGCTTTTAGCCTCATTCTCAATGCTCAAGGAGGGACGTGTTCAAAAGAGGGAATTATTTAACAAAAAGGGAAAGGTTTGTAATGATGTAGCCAAAGAAAAGTTTCAAGGCTCAAATGGGGTGACTAGTGATACTATCTGGACAGTGGGTGGCTTGAAAGGCTAACTGGTTTTCCAAAAATCACAAAGATTGCCTAAGGTCATTTATCCAACCAAATGTAATTATTATAAGCATCCAAAAACCGACAGGGCAAGTTCTAGATGGCAGAAGCAAACATAAGAATTATTTATACAAAGAACTCACACACATGGCACACGAACTGTTTGGCTCACATAGTTTGAAGCCCTCGAGTCAACACTTGGCAACTCACAACTTTCATCATATATACATGTATAACTCTAGGTAGACAAAGAGTCATAGAGCGAGCCTCAAGTTCACACAGTTGATCTCTTTTTTTATTATTATTAATGGAAGGGTATAGGCTATATACAGACACATATGCTTGAGACTAGACAATTACACCAAACCGGTCAACATGTTTCATTCTACTATCCTGGTTCTACTATTACACCCTTGGAAAAGAACCTGGTTAAGAAAAACCAAGGGGAATTCATTGCTAATTACTAAAGATGGACAACTATCTACTTGTTTTTGTTTTTTTGTTGTGTTTTTTTTATATGCACAAGGATAATATAACTTATGTACGGAGATCACAAAACACTAATATATACACAATCACGGATCACACAACACAACTTATGTACGGAAATCACAACACTAAATCACAACACTGATATATACAGAATCACAAGATACACATGGGTACATAAGTCTATTTGTAGCAAAAAAAATCATCAATATGTACAACAATTGCCAATGTCATTCAAGTCTAATATTCACAACCAAAAGTATATACAAGGCTACCACCCCCAACTAAAAAACATGCATTGTCCCCAATGCCTAAGAACATAGAGTAGAGTTTAAGGGGCTCCTTGAGGCACACTAAGCGCTATGGGAGTCGGCAGTCGGCTGAGTGATGGTGGGGTCACCCTCTGATGCTGAAGTTGGGACCAATGAGATCTTGGCCTGATGAGTGACCTCCACTGATGGAGGAGGGATCTCTGGCTGGGCCAATACTGGAGCTGGGGCCTGTGAGCTGCTAGCCTCGCCTGTTGATGGCTGAGTGGCCGATGGATCTGTAAGGGCGGCCATATCTGCTAGCAAATGTTGTATTGCCAACTGAATGTCTTCTTGCTCCTCGTCCTCAGCTATAAGAGCAGCAAAATGCTTGCCCTTCTCCTGAGGGCCATCATAATCCGTGGACCATAAATCCTCCTCATCCTCGCCCTCATCAGCCTCCTCACCCTCAGACTTAGTAGAGCGTCCGGAAACCTCCTCATCAAGAATATCAATACGTACTTGAGGATCTAGAGGATGGGAAGCCTCGGCAGTTGGAGGTGTGAAGTTTGTCATCAAAGTGGTGAAATCAAGACCCAAATCATATGCGGCTGTGTCTGCTCCCTGCTCACCTTCCTTGGGAAAGAGGGATGATAGATCGAACTACAAAGTCTGCATCTTATGGAGCTCGGTCTTCATAGTGGCAACCTCCTTCCGTAGCTTAGGCAAATCACTTACCTCACCTCGCTCAATTTTCTCAACCCTTAACTCAAGCTGTTGCAGGCAATCCCCATACGTTGCTTGTTGTTAGTGGAGTGCTGTCATTGAGGATTGTATAGGATTAAGGGCTTGTTTTATGAGGTTGGAATGGTCTTCAAAAGGTGGTCTACCTTAGCATTGGCATGCTGAGCAATGAGACCAAACCTCAAGACTGCTGGCAATGCAGCATGAGGCTGAGTAGTGGTGGACTGGGAAGCGGGCTGTGCAGTGGAAATGGATACAACCGGAGCCTGAGGGGACACAGGAGCTTGGGACTCTGAGGGCTCTACATCAACTGGCATTGGAGTCTGAACCTCTAGGGGAGTAACAGCATCACTGATGCACGTGATGTCAATATCTCTCAGCACCTTCCCTGTCTTGTTAGAGTGGGATATGAGTGGGACGTTCACAACCTTGCAGAGGGCTGTGATCAAATAGGGGAATGGCAATGAAGTGGTTGTCTACCTTGCTCGGATCCCTAATCGTTGGAAGATAAGGACACCCACATCGATTTTAATTCCAGTCATAATGCAAGCAATGAGAAGAGCCTTCTCAATGCTGATGTCAATTTCATTTGTGGATGGTATCAGTCGAGAGGTGACGAAACTGAGCCAAAATCGACCCTCTCGTGTGATATCCTCTTTGATGATTTTGTGCATATGAACGATCCACGTAGGGGTTCCCTTCGCTATCACCGATGCTATCCAACTCTGCTCATTTCCCGGATTCACCTATTTGGCTTGGTACTCAGCTCTTCCCGAGCTCCAGTCAGGGATGTAGAATTAATTAATATTCTTAGTGTTGCAACTCACATCTTTCCCCCGAACTAGTACAATATCACAGAATACCTTGTTGCACTTGTGGTGAGCAGTCCTGGAAGCTCCGTACGAGGCATAAAACTCATGGACAACGGTTTCATTGTAGTCATCAGGCAACTGAGTGAAACACTCCCATTTTCTAGCTTTTATGTCCTCCCAAATGTGGGGGTGCTGCTCTTTAAGTCTGTTCATGCTCACTTGCTTCTCGGCAAGGATTTTTCTCTTTGTTAACCCTTCTCTATAGAGTTCCCTTGAACCATCGATTGCAAAACGAAGTTTGTAGTCATCTCCCCTATTTCTTCTTGCCTCTGCCTATTCGTCTACTGAAGGCAAGGTCTCCTCCTCATCAGACTGGGAGGGACATGAAACATTAGGGTTTGTCCTGCATTGTTTTTCTTGTGACGCTTGACGAATGGTGGAGGCCATTTTCAGTGCAAAGGATGCATGTTTCATGGGAGCCATATCTGCACGAAAGTGAAATATGAGCAACATTGTAAGCATCAGTGAATAGAGAATAGAAAAAAAAAGAACAACAAAGAAGAAGTTAAGAATGCGACAGGTATGCGGTCGCATAACCGCTATGCGGACCGCAAACTTGTCGCAAACTTGCAGCTCTTGAACTGATACAAGTATGCGATGGGTTATGCGATCGCATAACCACTATACAGACCATATAACCATCGCAAACCTGATTCTACAGAAAACCAAAGCCTGAAATGCGATCGCAAATTCCACCGCAAAGTAGGAAATGCGATCGCAAAATGGTCGCAAAAATCATGTTAAGAAACTGGGTGCACTATCTTAGAATGCGGTGAGTTTGCGGTCCGCATATCAATTATGCGATCGCAAACTCTCCGTATTTTAGCATCTTCCTCAGCCAATCTAGGGTTCAGTTATGCGGCAAAAATGCATACCGTATTTTGATTTTGTGAGCCGCAAAGTTTTTTGTCCCAAACGATTAAACTAACCCTCAACGATGGCAGTCCCAATTCATACTATCCAGTACCCCAGACACATTTTCAACACCAAAAACTACCACGATATGGGAAAACAACTACTAAAAACAACACAATCAAAAATAAAGAAAGAAATAAAGAAGAAACACAGGAGATACAACGTGAAATTGAAAATGGAAAATTAGGGCAAGGACACATACCAGTGAAGATGAGTACGAACACTATGGAGATTATGAATTGGCTTTCGTCCTTTGTAAGATTCCACTAGCCGTTGTTTTTGCCCCTTTTTCGTTGTTTGCCTCTCTTTTTGTTTCGTTCTTTTTTTTGTTTTCTTTTTAGAAAAATTTTCTTGTTTTTGTTTTGTTTTGAGTGTGTAAGAGACGTACCTGACCATTTTGCGGTGGGTAAGTCACCGTATAACACACTATGGGACCGCATAAGTGTTATGCGATGGGTTTAAGTGACTTGCTGAAGGGCAAAGAATGTGGTGCACAATGCTATCGCATAGTTGAAATGCGGTCCGCAAAGTGCACCACCTTGTCACATTCTGACCAACAATATTAGCCAAACTCACTGTTTTGGTTTGCGACCAAAATGCAGCTCGCATTGCAAAAATGTGGCCGCATATTTGCAGCAAACTTCACACGGTGATTTTCTTCCCTTTCTTATGAATTCCTACCCAGTGTTATGATCATTTGAATCCCTACACTCTAACACACACTTTAAATTGCTCAAGTAAATCTATCTATAAAAAATTAAACATTTAAAGAACATAAAGGGTGTTACCACACATCGGTTTCCTCCAATGAAGCGCTTGATTTAACGTCACGACACGACGAAGTTGGCATTTCTTTTCACTCATTTGTCGGGCATGGACCATCTTGGAGAGCCAACTATTCCACTAAATGTTTTTTTCCATCTGTGCCTAAGTAGTGCTTGATTCGTTGGCCATTGACTTTGAATGTTCGGAGAAACTTCCGATGTTAGTTCCATAGCTCCAAAAGGAGAGACATTTACCACATTGAATGGACCGGACCATTTTGATTTGAGCTTGCTCGGAAACAATTTGAGCCTTGAGCTAAAGAGCAAAACCAAGTCACCCGAATTGAACTCCCTCTTCAAGATCTTTTTGTCATGGATGAACTTCATCCTTTCTTTATACACAGCTGCACTCTCATATGCATGGAAACGGAATTCCTCCATTTCATTGAGTTGTGTTAACCTCAAATTCGCATATTCAGCCCAATCCAAGTTCAACCTCTTCAGAGCCCACATGGCCTTGTGCTCCAGTTCCACGGGTAGATGACAAGGTTTACCGAAGGTTAACCGATAAGGAGAAGTATGAATAGGAGTTTTGTACACCGTGCGGTATGCCCACAATGCATCATCTAGCTTCCTTGACCAATCAGTCATGTTTTCATTGACAGTCTTTGCTAGAATGCTCTTGATCTCCCGGTTGGATACCTCAACTTGACCACTAGATTGGGGATGATAAGGTGTGGCTACCTTGTACTTGACACCATACTTCTCTAGCAGTCCCGTGAAAGCCTTGTTGTAGAAATGAGACCCACCGTCACTAAGAAAGGCTCTAGGAGTTCCAAACCGAGTGAATATGTTTTTCTTCAAGAATGCAGTCACACTTCTTGCCTCGTTGTTTGGTAAGGCAATTGATTTCACCCATTTGGACACATAGTCCACAGCTACCAAGATATATTTCATCCCACAAGAGCTTACAACGGGACCCATAACATCAATTCCCCATACGTCGAAGAGTTCTATCTCCATCACAAAGTGCATTGGCATCTCATGCCTCTTTGAGATTGAACCTTGCCTTTGACATTAGTAACAAGACTTGACTATTTGATTGGCATCATGATAGATTGATGGCCAATAGTAACCACATTCAAGCACCTTAGTCGCCATTCGATTTCCTCCATGATGAACCCCAGCTAGTGATTCATGGCATGCCTTTAGAATTGGCATAATCTTTTCTTCTGGAACGCACCTTCTAATAATATTATCAGCAAAAACACGGAGCAAGAATGGTTCATCCCAATAGTATTGCCGGCAGTCTCTCAAGAAATTCTTCTTTTGATATGATTCCAATCCATCCGGAATAAGGTCACTAACTAAATAGTTAGCATTATCGGCATACTAAGGAGCAAAAGTGCTAGATAGTGCCAATATACGTTCATTTGTGAATGCATCGTTGATTTCAAGATATCCCTTTGGTCTCCCTGCCTCTTCAAGCCTTGATAAATGATCCGCCACTTGATTTTGAGTTCCCTTGCGATCCTTGACTTCGAAGTCAAATTCTTGCAACAATAAGACCCATTGAATCAACCGAGGTTTTGCATCCTTCTTTTCCATGAGATAGCGAAGAGCAGCATGATCTGTGTACAATATCACCTTGGATCCCAACAAATAAGCTCGGAACTTCTCAAAGGCATAGACAATGGCAAGAAGTTCTTGCTCAGTTACTGTGTAATTCATTTACGCCCCATTGAGTGTCTTGATTGTATAATAGACCGGGTGGAGAACCTTGTTGTGACATTGGCCAAGCATTTCCCCAGTAGCTACACTACTAGTGTCACACATGAGCTCGAAAGGAAGAGACCAATCTGGTGTGACAATAAAAGGTGTCGTGGTGAGCCTTTGCTTCAACTCCTCAAAGGCTTTGAGGAATTTCTCATCAAACACAAATATGGCATCTTTCTCAAGGAGTTTGCACATAGGATTTGCAATCTTGAAAAATCCTGAATGAAACGCCTATAGAATCTGGCATGCCCCAAGAAACTTCGAACACCTTTAATGGAAGTAAGTGGAGGGAGCTTAGAAATAATCTTGATCTTTTCCATGTCAACCTCTATACCATGCTTTGAAATTTTCTGCCCCAACACGATGCCCTCATCCACCATGAAATGGCATTTCTCCCAATTGAGCACAGGTTGGCCTCTTCACATCTCTTAAGCACTTGTCTAAGATTGTTAAGACAATTCTCAAAAGAATCGCCTACCACCGAGAAGTCGTCCATGAAGACTTCTAGAAAATCCTCTACTATGTCGGAGAAAATGGACATCATGCATCTTTGAAAAGTAGTCGGGGCTTTGCATAAACCAAATGGCATCCGGCTAAAGGCAAAAGTTCAAAAGGGGCAAGTGAATATCGTCTTCTCTTGATCCTCCAATGCTATGTTGATTTGGTTGTAGCCGGAATATCCATCAAGGAAACAATAGAATGACCTTCCCTCTAGCCGATCAAGCATTTGATCAATAAAAGGCATAGGGAAATGGTCTTTTCATGTGGCACTATTGAGCTTCTGATAATCCATGCACACCCTCCAACCGGTCACCGTTCTTGTTGGGATGAGCTCATTTTTCTCATTTTCAATTACGGTCATGCCTCCCTTTTTCGGCACACATTGCACCGGACTCACCCAAGAACTATCGGCAATAGGGTAGACTACCCCCGTATCCAACCATTTGATGATTTCTTTCTTTACCACCTCTTGCATTGACGGTTTCAACCATCGTTGATGTTCCACACTTGGTTTTGTTTCACTGTCTAGTTGGATTTTGTGCTCGTAAATTCCCGCAGGAATCCCATGGATGTCCGCAATTATTTATCCAGTGGCTTGCCTATGCTTCTTCAAGACCTCCAACAATTGTTCTACCTGCACATCATTCAACAGAGAAGAAACAATTACCGGTAAAGTATCATTTGAGCCAAGAAATTTATACCTCAAGCGTGGTGGAAGTGGTTTGAGCTCTAGTTGCGGAGGTTCGATAATAGAAGGCTTTGCGGGTGGAATGGGTCTATTCTCCAAGTCGAGAGAGAGATTTGCCGGAGCATAAGCGTAGGACCCAAGCCCCTCCAATGTATTTACCGATTCCACGTATCCCTCCATATCTTCACCATCAAAGTTCACCAAAATAGCCGCCAATGACTTGCCGAGGCATTGTTCTTGCATTTTCATTTTAACCGCATCCTCTAGTTCATCAACAACATCGATCACCGAGATGCTTTCATACTCATGAAGTAGTTTCATACCCTTGCTTGCTTGGAATGTAACCTCTTTATCATTCACACGGAATTTGATCTCATTCCGCTCTGAATCTATTAGTGCTCTTCCAGTGGCAAGGAATGGTCTCCCCAAGATGATAGGGATATCTTTGTCAACCGCACAATCAAGGATTATGAAGTCGGTGGGTAAATTAAATTTTCCCACCTTCACAAGTACATCATCAACAATTCCCACCAGTCGTTTGATGGACCGATCGGCCATTTGCAATCTCATACTTGTTGGCCTTGGCATACCTAGTCCTGATTTCTTGAAAATGGCAAGAGGCATCAAGTTGATGCTAGCTCCATTATCACAAAGGGCCCTTGCAAAATCATGTGCCCCAATAGTAAAAGGAATGGTGAAAGCTCCCAGGGTTTCCTTCTTTCGAACGGTGGATGTTGCAATGATGGAACTAACACTGTGAGTCACATTCACCACTTCATTTTTGGTGGTTTTCTTCTTGGTGATCAAATCTTTCAAATACTTAGCAAAACCTGGAATCTCTTGAAATGCTTCCAAAAATGGAATATTTATCGATAATTGCTTGAGAATGTCGTAGAACTTTTCAAGTTTGCGATCATCAACCTTCCTAGCGAGTCTTTGAGGGAATGGAGGAGGAGGTCTAGGAATAGGTGGAAGATTTTTTGGTGTCTCTTTTACCTTTTCCTTTACCTCTTCCCGGTTCTCTTTTTGCACTTGCACATCTTCTGGTATCTTCTCAATTTCGAAAACACTTGGCTCTTCAACCCCAACCCCTTTCTCCAACTCTTCTACCTCAACAACTTGTTCACCCTCTCCTTGTAGTACCTTCCCACTCCTAGTAGTAATTGCCATGACATGAGAAGTTGAGCCACTCCCACTACCCTTTGGGTTCGCAATTGTGTCACTAGGGAGTGTTCCTTTTGCTTTGGATTTTGTTCCCTCGAGAGGTCTCTCATTTGCATCTCCAAATTTTGAATGGATACGGTATGGGAGCAAACAAGCTCGGTCATGTTCCTCATTGAATTGTCGTATTTTTCTTGATTTTGCAATACCCATTCAAGCATACTTTCCAACTTAGACTCACTTGAGGAACCATGATTTGAATATTGACACTTTAGGGGAACATAAGGGTTTGAACTCCAGTTTGAGAAGTTGTTGTTGTTCTTCCAATTTCCTTGATTTGAGACACCTTGGTCATTTCGCCATTGTTGGTGGCCTTGCCCTTGCGGGTTTGACCTCCATTGATTTTGTTGTCCTTGACCTTGGTATTGTTGTCTTTGATAGCCTCCTTGAGAGTTGTTGACATAATTTGCTTCCTCAAAATCCTCCTTTGATATGGGTTGCACATCCTCAACCACATTTACCTTCTTCGTTTGGCTTTCGGTGAACATCTTTGTCAACACATTGACATTTGTGGCAAGCCCTGCAATCACTTGATCTCTCTCTTGATTTTCCTTAATCATGTTGCTCAAGTAAGGAGAACCATAGGTAATTCCACCTGTGGTGTCCTCATAATGCCATGCTTTATTATGCTTTGCCATTTTGTCAAGTATTTGTGTTACCCTTGAGAATGATTTGTCCATCAAAGATCCGTCAGCTACATTCTTGCCTATAGATTGGTTCATAGGATCAAAGCACATATAGAATTTTTCCAACAAGATAGAATCCGGAAAACCATGGTTGAGAGACCTCACCAAATATAATTTGAAGCGATACCATGCCTCATATAGATATTCTCCCGGTACTTGCTTGAAAAAGAAGATTTTATCCCAGAACTCAGACTTTTTACTTTGCGGGAACCATTTAGATAAGAATGCTCGGACAAGCTCGGGCCAAGAATGAATGGAGTTTGGTGGCAGATTTTGAAGTCATTTCCTTGCATCCCCAACTAGAGAGTACTTGAAGCATCTCAACCTTAGGGAATCATCAGAGACATTGTTTTGCTTATGCATTGCACACACACCCAAGAAGTTTCTAAGATGTTGTTTCGGATCATCATTAGTGCAATTCCTGAAAAACCCCTCCGCTTTGAGAATAAGGATTAAACCATGTTCCACCTTGAAAGTTGCAGGGCCAACGGCCGGAGGTACAATAGCATTTGTAACCTCAATGTCCGCAAAAGGATTTTCTTCCATTTCTGCCTCTATGTCTTCACCATATTCGGACATGTTTTCCTATCAACACCAAGAAAAACAAGCAAAGTGTAATGGAATAGAATAAGACATAAAGTAAAGCACACACTAATTAGTAATTTCAAAACCGTATTCCCCGGCAATGGCGCCAAAATTTGATACACTCAAATTACACTTTATTAAATGGTGTAAGGCGATTGGTGTCAAATATAATAACCCAACAAGGTTGGGGTCGAATCCTATAGTGAATAGGTGTGAAAATATTACTCAAATAGTGTGTTACTTGACTAAAGTCGTAATTCTATTCAGTTAAGGTAACAAGAGTATAAAATGATTTTGGTTTGAAGTAATAGCTAATTTTCGAGTTGAGAATGTAAATAATTTGATTAAAGAAACCAAGGTTGTGTCCCCTTTAATGAGGTGTAATGCTATCAGTGTTAATATAATATATTTCTACTGCAAGGTCCTTTTGATATGCAAATGATGTCTAAATGACTACGCAATATTTTCCAATAGTTGGGTAGTATTTCCTCTTTATGATTTTCCCAAATATAAAAGAGTTGAAGTTAAGAACAATCAATATGCGCCAAATAAAACCCACTTATTCCTAAGCAATTCTATTAAATAAGGTTTAAAGCCTTGAGTCTTTGATAATTACTTCTGCCAAATTCTAACCCAATTTCCCAAGCGAAGCAAGAATTTAATGGCACTTGTTAATGTTTGCAACCATTAACAATAAATGAAGAATGAGAAGTAAATAAATATCAACCAACCATTATATATATATTCAATGTTAAACACCCATTAACATAACACCCATTTAGAGTCCACAACCTTAGTATTTAATGTTAGCTACACATGCTAAAATACAAAAGGAAGAGAGTATTTAACGCCATAAAGCTTACAAAGTGAAAGATTCTTGACCCAAAAGCTTCAGCTTGTATTGTAGTCTCAAAGTCAGACAAGATGAGCCCACAAAATCATAATAAATCTATTTATAGAGGGCCAAAAATCAAGACAGAAAACGGACAAAAATACCCTTTCAGGTCAAATATGGGACCACATTTCTGTCGCATAACAAACATGCGGTCCGCATTCTCTTCATGTCCATCGCACTTTAGAACCCTAGTTTTCAGGCCGTCGTTGCATTATGGATTTGAGGTCCGCATTCCAGATATGCGATCGCATTCTGCGTCGCATTTTCCACCATCGTCATTTCTCTCCATGAGTTTGCGATCCATTATATGGTCCGCAAACCTGTTATGTGATCGCAATCTGGACCGCATTTCTTGCACTAGATTTCGGCCAACATTCTGTTTTGGTTTGCGATCCTTTGCACATTATGCGGCTCGCATGTAAGATTTGCGATCGCATCTTTCACCGCATTTCTACATTTGTGCTGCATTTTGATGTTTTCTTTTATTTTTGTGGCTTTTTGCTTTCATTTCCATGGTCTTGGTTCCTTATACCTCATGTACTGCAAAAACACTAAAATTACATAAGTAAAGGAGATAATTGCATTCAAAACAAGCTAAAATCTAAGCAGTTTGTATTGAAATATGCCGAAATTCTCCAGCACATCATCCTTCACCATGGGCAAAAATAATAAGAACACAAGTGAACCACTTACATGTGAAATTCCACTTCTCAAGAAAGGGAAAGAACTCTATGGGGACAATATTGTCAGTCCACACACGGACGAAACGACTCATCTACCCTCGGTCCCCATCTTCTTCATTACTGGCAACAAAGGACCGAGTGGATCGACGTCGCAAAGTAATCAAGCCTCGATGATGTAAGGGCCGGTACAATCTAAGAAGATGACCGAGGGTGAACTCAAGCCCGACATTATTTGCAAAATACCTTATCATCAGCACTATCCTCCAAAACGACAAGTGAACTTGTGCCAGGGTAACCTGACACCTCCTACAAAACTCGAGCATGGCTCTATCGAGAGGGCCCAACGTAAAAGGGTATGTATATACATTCAAAACCCCCTCGACATGAGCAATGATACTCTCTTCTGAGGAAGGCACCTGCATTACTACTTTTTCTCCCCATCCGCAGTCTTTTCTAATTATCTCGAGGTGCTCCTCCCCTATTGAGGAAATAAATCTTGATGCATGTTCCCGATGGCCCTGGACATTGGGAGGTCTCTCTAATGCAAAGTCCCTCCTCGTGACAAAGCACCTTGACGTTATCTCACAAGATATCGGCGGTGTACCACTTATCGAGCGCGAAGCGCAGGCAGAACTCTCCTCTCCTTGGTGAACAGGTTTTGACGTAGCATCCATGGCTATGATAAAATAAGAAAAATGAAGGTATAGGCTTGGGCAAAAGCTCTTGAAATGGTAAGAGAACTAGCACAAAAAAGAGCTCTATAAGAGGGATAGTTACTCAAAGTAGCGGAGTCTCAAACAAGAAGTAATCAATGAATATATAGAGAAGGCAGCGACCGTTCACCTATCCTGAAGGCCAATTGATTCTGACCATGTCAGTGCCATTTTAGGGAAGTGTGCTATTGGGACCACCTCGGTAGCTTCACAACCGTGTCGCATAAATGATACTATCACACATCGATCGGGAGCCGTGGAGACTCCGAGGATTTCTGCTATTATAAGCATCGATTCCAAAAAAGCTATCGACATAATCTCGAGATGGTGCCCAATCTTGAGGGTTCCGATTATTCCAAGAACAGGCTCTGAAGAGCCAACATCAAAATTCGAAGTCTAACTCCTAGTGAAGGCTGAAATATAAAGAATTCAAAGACTTGAAGCAGAAACATTTTCTTACATCGCCAAAAATATATTTGCAAGGGGCATCTTTATAAGACCTTTTCCCCCGAGAAATGCATACACAAAAAAGAAAGGAAGACGATGTGGGTATACTTTTCACCACCGCTGCTCTCTAGATCATCTCCGGAACCCTCATCTGAAATGGCGGAGAATGCCGATTCTTCCTCCATGTCTCAGGCTTACGCAATCTTAGCTGAGAGATCGGCGCCTTTAGCCATTTCTTCCTCGAGAGCTTGCCTCCTTGCCTTTGCACGAGCGTAAGCAATGGCCCGAGTCAGCTTCCGCTCGGCCTTCTCTGATATCTTTTGGGCTCGTTCATTCGCAGTAGTGGCATCCTTCGTGTATGAAGATGCATTTTCTATGGCCTCAAACTTGGCCGCAGATAGTACATCAACCTCCTCTTGAGCATTTCGGAGGAGACCCTGGATCGATGTCAATTCCATCCGCAAGACTGAATCTGCTGCCTAACAACTAGCATAAAAATGGATCATGTATTTTTAGAACTAAAAAATTAAATCTAATTGTAATTACTATTTTCAAGGTAAACAAATTCAACCCATTGTGATCAAACTTAGGAAATTTCTAAACCTTCAAATTGCAAACTTTCAGCAAAATAGCCAATTCATTCTAAGAACTTCCGAAATCAATTCTGGGCATAATCCTATGTCTATAATCACCAAACAAAACTATTGGAATGATCAAAACACTATTCCCAAGTCGTTTTTACAAAAGTTAAACCTTGGTCAATATTTCCAACTTAAACTTTCAAACTAGGAACTAAAGGTTCCAAATTTATCCTAAACCTCCTCGAAACCAAACCAACTATCTCCACAAGTCACATAAAAATAAATGCGCATATAGAAAGCTCCAAAAGGAGAAAATGGGCTAAAATACAAAAAATTACTAGTCGAGTAAGAATAGTTTGTCAAAGATAGATTTTACTATATTGAGTTGTTATCACCTTGTCACACCTCCTTTTTAACACTCGAGGGGTATACAAGGGAGTTTTTCTAATTAAAGTGGCATGAATCGAAATGGAATTATTTATTTATTTTTTAGAGTCACCACTTGAAATAATTTATGGTGTCCCAAGTCACCGGTTTATTTTAAAATTCCAAATCGAGGAAATCGACTTTATTTTAAAAGTCTGCAAAACCAAAAATTTCAGGTAAGGAATTCTGTTAACCCGGGAGAAGGTCTTAGGCATTCCTGGGTTTCGTGGTTCTAGCACGGTCTCTTTAACTATTAATAATTGACCTATTATCTGATTTACTACACGTTTTAAACCTATTGTGCATTTTTAGCTTTATAACCGCTTTTTAATCATTTTATGGAATTAATCTGGAACAAGTTACGATTGTTGTACACTTGTTTGTTTGATACACATTGTGAATCATGTCAAGGGAATCATACCCACGATCTATAACATGTTTAATTTATTAAGGTATTAGAATTTGTGGGCGGGTCACATAAATATACCCCCAGATTTGGAAATTATGTATCATAACTACGTCATGGGAACCGTACTCGTAGCTATGATAATTTTATTATAAATGCGCCTAAAGCAAACTACCAATGTTCAAGGTGTTTTCTACACTAGTTATGAATGTCCCAAATATTGTTTCACACTAGCTTTGGTATTAATATGAGGGCCATAGATCATGGATTCGTTTGTGGATGCCACACCTCAATTTATTCAAGATTGCTATTGTATATATGCTTAGAGGTGATGTGTTTAGCCTTTAATCACTTTTGATAAGGAAATTGGGCCAGCAGTAGACCATTGATTATTGGGTTAGGGATCAATCAGCGTTGAAGCTGCATTGGGCTCAGAATTTGGCCTGGAAGTAAGGATACTCATGGGCCCTTGCCAGGTCCGATTTTAACCAAAGATGGCCCACATTGGGCTTACATTAGGCGGGCCCAGTCACAAATGTTTATTACTCGGGCCTACCCATCTTTACGTTTAAGCGAGCCAAACTTACATGATATACACATTTGTCAAAAAAAATCTATTCACTTTTATATAATAAGATCATAACCTAAAAAAAATTAAAATACAATTCAAGTTTGAAGATTAATTATACTACACATGATTTGCAAAACCTAAAGGAAATGCATTTTCATTATAGTTCACAAGGGAAGCTTATAATTGATGGTCAAACTATTGGGTTTAATGCCCATGCCCATCCGCCTGGGCCCAGACATGCTCTGGTGATTCCCAGATTGGGCCTTGTTGCATGTCTGGCCCAACTTGTATTACATTCAAACAACTCTGCGATAATGGGTTATGCATATTACAAAGTAAATCATACTGTTATGAACCTAAACTAGTAATCACACATAATCGAATTCGAAATTAGTATTCCAACAGTCCATTTACTATTGACAGTCCATACATTTACAATATGCTCCTAAATACAACTATGTGTCTACAAGAAAAGAAAGAAAAATTTAAGGTAAAGAGTAACATTCTTCATAACTTTGAGTCTTTCAGCTATTACAAAATCCTTCGAACCAGCTTCAGCCTGCAATAAATCAGCTATAGAGCTGTTTCTTACAAGCCATCATTCAATTCCAGCTCTGACATTTTTTTGCCTTATTGCCACTCACATACAAAACAGTAAAATAAAGTATAAATTTCAGTATCTGTGGAAATCCATTTGCTAGTGTATTCTTAACTAAATGACAAAGCAAGCAGAAAGAAAGAAGAAAGACCACTTCAGCAATCAAAGTTCAAATTTAGTATAAGGTCTTGACTAAAAAAATCTTCAAACTTAAACATCTTTCAAAGAAGGAGTTACAATCATCATTAAACCAAATAAAATGGAGTCATGCTAGTTCATTTCCATGTTCAACCAGTAAAATCTACTACATTTATAACAAATCAGTCAAATATCATTTGAAAGAACACTCATTCATTAAACATAACCTGCAAACTGGTCGATATTATATTATTCCAAATAGGCAGTACATTAGGAGAGGTATAATCAGTACCTTACAACAGCAAGAACCAAACAGTAAATATATGGAATGTTGATCAAAACTTTAAAGAAGGAGTAGCCAACAAAAAAACAAGCAGCAGCAATACGAAATCAACCCAGAAAACCCAGAATCAACACTCAAATGTCTCCAAAATTAGAGTATCAGAAAACCAGCCTAGAAGTCTAACCAGAAAACAAAAGTTTTCAGAAAAGTTTCATGGAATTTTTCTTTTTGTTTTCAGAGTCTTTTTAGGTGCAGAAATGCTGATGAATGTCCTTTCTAGAATGATTGAATGACTTTCTTTTTATAGTGTATACAAAGATGGCATCAAAAAGAGAATATTCTAACCTAAATTCTGAAATGTCAGAATAGAACAACATCTTTGACAACTGTATGTCCTTTTTCTCACCCAATTTCAACATTTTTACTAAAAATGGGGCAGTTGTACAAAGTGCTAGAACCTTCTAAACTTTTACCTTATGTAAAACCCCATTTTACCCTTTCAATTACTAGATATTTCAATTCTGAACAAATCTGATCCTACTGTGATTCTAGAAATCTCTTTTGGACCTTCTAGAATCAGTTAGATGATTAGGTTTTCTTAAACTTGCTTTAATTTGTAGCCCTGGGATATTTACCCTTTATTTCTGAAATCAAACTAAAGCATGTGTTTCAACTGTAAGGTTTAAACCTAATTGACAAGTTTTAACCAATTAATCCTAAAAAACATTGCGTTTAACTTATAACTAAACAACAATTATCAAAATCCAGAATGCTTAATGCAAAGAAAATATAGAAATCAAACTTAACTAGTTTCAATTAAACAGATTAAATCAATCTAAGGCTAAGTTTTTCTAAAGCTAATCAGGAATCGGCTAAATAGGCTATCAATTAACTCCTAACACTATCCTAATCAACTTAATTAAACATTAAAACAAACACAAAAGAGAAAAAAATAGAAAAGGAAAAACAGAACAAACAATTTATCAAAACCTAAAACATTAAACCTAATTAAACCTGAACCTAAGCAAATCGAATTTCTAACGATGAAAACCTGCTTCAGTTACTCTAATAAAACAGATGCAAGTAATCAAACTAACAGTCAAAGAAACGTGGAAACCTAAATCATGTGGCTAGATAAGAAACAGAACATGCAGAAGAAAAAAGAAAACAAAAATAAAAACAAACAGGAGAGTGAAAGGAATTACCTAAACTCGTTTTAGAACTGGACCAACTCTGGCTTTGACCAAACTTCAACAGTGTAAAATGATCTTGAACTAACATTAATTGACTGTTCTCAACAAGAACAGTCGATTATTGGAAGTCTTGGGTTCAAACAACTAAAATTGCCCAAAAATCAAAAGAGGGGAAAAAGTTAGGGTTCGGTGGATCTTAGATTTAAGATTCGAATAATTTGGCGGGGATTTTTGGGAAATCAAAGGTAAGATAGTGGTAAAGGAAGGTTGAGGGTCCTATGGTGTGAGTTTAGGGTTGTTTGGGCGACTTAGGGTTTTTAGGTTTGGATTTCGGATCCAAGATTCAAGCAGTTGGATGAATATTGAGGGAAATGGTTTGGGATTTGGAAAGGGGAGGGAAAGGTGATTGCAGGGTATTAATTTGGTTGAGTTTGGAGAAGCTCCGCCACCGTGAGGCGGTTTCTAGGCGGCGGAGCAAGGCGGAGCCGGCTTGGGGTATCAGAGCGGCTAAGGTTTGGTTTAGGGAGATGGAGACGGAAGTGAAGAGGGGTCTTTAGGGTTTCAAGGGGTTCAGACACTTTTATATAAAAAGGCGAGATCAGTTTCTCAGCTGTTAGATTCATGATGATCAACGGCTGGGATTTAAGGGGGATCAATACGGGATAGTTTTGGGGTGTGGGGAGTTGGACCGAGTAACCTGGGTTTTGGGCTTCAGTACGGACAGATTTGGGTATAAGATTTGCCCCAATTTCAAATTAAACCTTTTTTCCAATTTCTTTTCTTATTTCTTTTTTTCTTTATTTTTCTTTTTATTCTATTTAATTAAAATCCTAAATTAATCTAATTTATAAAATTCAACTAATTATCTATTATTATATTTACAAAAATTACTTAATCCTAAAATAATGAAGAGAAAAATACTATTCTAGCATTTAAATCTAAAAAAGTAAATGAATGATATTTTTGTGATTTTTATTTTTAATAAAGTAATTAATTAACTAATTAATACTAAAATACGAACACAGAGTCTAATATGCAATGCATGATGTTTTTGACATTTTTTGAGCATTTTCATGATTTAAATAAAAATTAAACGTGCACAAAAATGCAAACAATTAAAAAAATCCTACAAAAATCCTAAAAATGGCAAATAATTGTGATAAAATCTATTTCTTTAATTTTATAGGAGTATTTTGAATAGGGAAAAAATCACATGCTCACAGCTGCCCCTCTTTGCTCGGAAACACGAAAACTTTTTTGGCAAAGATAAAATGAGAAACTATGAGCGATTTTTGCCCGTTTGAAACTCCATAGGAAGCATTTTTTGGAAAAAGTCTGACCGAACCTTTCTTCGGAGGTTGCCTACATATCCTTGGCTATAAAGGTATCAGGACAGTGTAATTTTGGATGTTTTGGTAGCTGGGACTACCAAGAAACTGTAATTTCACTGTTGTTGCTGTTGTTTCTGCTTGCTACGCTCCTTATTACACTAAAATGAAAGATGAAAAGCTAAACTAGCTAACCCTATCAACTACGAGTTACAAGATTCTTATTTATAAACCTTCTAAAACTTGATCTTGAGTCTTGGCTGGTTCTTCTTGCAAACTCTGATCTGAATCTTGATACTCGTTAGCTGCAACCGCTGGTTCATTCTTCTTCAGCTTTTTGGATCAAGGTAGGACATGCAAAGCTCGTGACTTCAATCATATCTTGAATAGTCCGCATCTTTTCTCCGCTACTACCCTTAGAGCTCAACTTCTTTTCTTGTTTTTCTTTTCTTTTATTTGGATTGAAACTTCTTCTTTTGGTATTCTCAAACCTCATGCCTTATGGTAAAAACCTGTTCAGGCACCAAAACAAACAAGTGAACGGAATTTTTGTACCCCAGTTTTCACTAGAAATATTTCGTGAGTTATTGCAACAAAAAATCTAAACTACTTCTTTATTAAAAGCAATAAAATCAAGATTGTGTATCCTATATGACATCAACTGGGAATTGGAGGCCCTAAGTTGGAAATATTACTCGGTTATGCTGGCATCAACTAGGGAGTGGGACCCAATACTGGAAAAGACTAACATTTTATGCTGGCAGAGCTAGAGAGTGGGGCCCTATGCTGGAAAAGATTACCAGGGTATGTTGGAACAAATCACTGAGTTATGCCAGAAAGGTCTTTGGGTTATGCCGGAGAGAGTCAAAAGGTTATGCTGGAAGGGTCCTCGAGTTATGCCGGGAAAGTCATGGAGTTATGTTGCAAAAGGTCCTCAAGTTATGCCGGAAAGTTCCTCGGGTTATGCCGGGGAGAGTCATTGGGTTATGCTGAAAAGGTCCTCGATTTATGTAGGGGAAGTCATCGGGTTATGCCAGAAATATCCTCAGGTTATGCTGGGGAGAGTTATCAAGTTATGCCGGGGAAGTCATCGGGTTATGCCGAAAAAGGTTCTCGGATTATGCCGGGAAAGTCATTGAGTTATGCCGGAAAAAGGGTCCTAGGGTTATGCTGGGATCAAATAGGGAGTGGGACCCTATACTGGAAAAGACTACCATCTTATGTTGCCAGCGATTAGGGAATGAGACCCTATGTTGGAAAAACATAGCTAGAGATTGGAGACCCTATGCTACCATGGTTTTGAATTTTCCTTCTTCTTCTTTTTTTTATTTTTTTATTTCACTTTTCATTTTATTTAGGAAAATGAATGAAGAGTTTGAAAGGGACTTCCCTTTTCGGGTTAACTTTTGTTGCAGAACCGTTTTGGTTTCTGCGTACCTTGATTTTATTGCACCTGCTTCTTGCAAGGTTGTTTTGGACTGCACCTATTTCCTATTTTCAAATCAAAGAACAATTTGTCAGTTTGAAACGGTGGTCAATTTTGTGGCCTTGATTGTTTCAATCACTTGATCTCGGCCCAGTTCTTTCAGTAAAATCTCCACTGCTCACTGGCTCTCTGGAAATTGGTTTCATTTCTAAAACTGGGGATCTGGACTTTCTCAAATTCCACATGATGATTGACTCATATGGGGCTTAGCCTTTTCCATCTTATTTTGCCTTTATGGGCACTTGACTTTGATTTCTTTTCTATTTAAGAGTTTTCGACCCTGGAGCATCGGCCATCGTGGCCAGTCGAAGTCGACTTGATGCACCTGCTGAGTTTGGGCGCTTTTCTTGAATTTTAGCTTTTGTCAAACAAAAAACCTTGTAAAACCAATCTTTTCATCTCTTCTTTGTATTAGTTTTGGAGGAGAATTAGACCGAAAGGGATTCAAAGAAAAGTAAACAATAGATAGGATAATGAATTTTAAACGAGAAATGTCCCTTTCGGGAAAGGAAAGAAGGATCTATCTGGAGTGCATGCACACTTCAATAGACATGACATGTTTCTTGGACGAGATACCTGATCTGTACAAATATCCAACTCTCATAAACCCATCATAACTCATACCTCAAAAACGAGAAACTTTGTCAGGACTCTATCAGTGCCGATGATTGTAATAGATTGCTTTTTCTATCAGTGGTGCCATTTGCGGGTTTTCACCAACTAACCTCTCTAATTTCTCTTCTCATTGTTGCTTTGCAGTTCTCTCTGCGAGTTTTCACTAACAAGACTCTCATTTCCAATTTCTGTGTGCTCACCATCGCCTTATGATGCCCGTGTGGGTATTCACCGATAAGACTCTCTCATTTGATTGTATAAGATCCAAGTAAATGTATCCCCAATTTTGAACATCTTTACCGATTGATCGGAAGGACTTGAACATAATTTGGGGTAAAAAGAATTTGTATTTAATTACACCTTTGGAACCTTTCAGGCGAACCATCGCCGAACCATTATAACTTCTGCCCCAGTTTCACTTTCGGGGAAATGTGGATTTTTGTTTTAGTGTGACTGAACCCCACAGAGACGCTGCCTATGTATCCTTTCGGAATCAAGTCGAACGTAGTTCAGGAAACTTTGTTTTTGATTTTTGTTTTTGTTTTGTTGTTTTGTTTTGTCTTTTCTTCTTTTCCTTTCTCTTTTTTTCAAACATTTTCGGGTTCCAAAGAGGGTAATCAAAGAAAGGTAATCGGCTCAAAGGGTTTGCAAAGGGTTAATAGTGTTTAGGTAGCGAAAATGAAAGCCTTCGTCATCCCAATTGGAGAATATCTGTACCGCAAAAGGGTTAAATGTAATACCTTTTGACCGCGTATGCATTGACAGTTGATTCAGGGTCATTCCCTTCAATGTCTCCCAAGTACAATGCCTCTTTTGGCAACAATTTTCTTATAATGTACAGACCCTTTCCAGTTTGGAGCAAACTTTCCTTTTGCTTCCTTGTGATGCGGGAGAATACGTCTCAAAACGAGGTACCCTACTTCAAAGTTCCTAGGCCGCACTTTCTTGTAGTGGGTGCATGCCATTCTTAGTTGATACAATTGCCCGTGGTAAACTGCGGCCATCCACTTTTCATCAATCAGGGTTAACTGTTCTGGACGGGTCTTGACCCATTCATTGTCCTCAATCTCAGATTAAACGATGATTTGAAGGGATGGAATTTCCACTTTTGCGGGTATTATGACTTCAGTGCCATAAACCAATTGGTAGGGTGTTGCCCCAACTGATGTGTGCACGATTGTGTGATATACCAACAATGCAAAAGGCACATTTTCATGCCATTGTCTAGAATTTTGAATAATTTTCCTAAGAATCTTCTTGACATTTTTGTCTGCTGCTTCAACAGCACCATTAGCTTTGGGTTGATAAGGGGTAGAATTCCGATGCGTGATCTTAAATTGTTCACATACTTCCCTCATCAAATGACTATTCAAATTTGCAGCATTGTTTGTAATGATAGTTTTAGGAATACCAAAATGACAAATAATGTTGGAATGCACGAAGTCCACCACTGCTTTCTTGGTGACGGCTTTGAGAGTGACTGTTTTAACCCACTTTGTAAAATAGTCAATGGCAACTAAGATGAATTTGTGCCCGTTTGAAGTTTTTGGCTTAATCGGCCCAATGACATACATACCCCAAGCAACAAACGGCCACGGTGCTCACATTGGATGCATTTCTTAAGGCGGTGCATCAATCAGATCACCATGCACCTGACATTGATGACATTTTCGGACAAAACTGAAATAATCCTTTTCCATGGTCATCCAGTAATAACCTGCTCGAAGGATTTTCTTTGCAAGGATATATCCATTCATATGGGGTCCACACACTCTTGCGTGCACTTCATTCATGATTCTTCAAGCCTCTTGGGTAAACCACCAGTGAGCTTTCTGATGGTTCTCTTTTGGTCTCCACTAGCTTGCTCGGGATATTCCTTTGTTTTCAAAAATCTTTTGATAACATGATATCATAGCGAAACATCTGGCTCTATCTCAACTGTGTTGCAATAACCATGTCTTTCTCGAATTTGGATTTCCAATGGGTCAATGTGGACACTGTCCGAATACGGTAGTATCGAGGCCAAAGTAGCTAGTGCACCGGTTAACTCATTGTGAAATCGAGGAATGTACTAGAACTCGATGGATTTGAACCGCTTGCTAAGATCTTCCACATGTTGTCTGTATGGAAGAAGCTTGATATCTTGAGTTTCCTATTCACCTTGAGCTTGTCGTTAATCAAGTCGGAATCTCCCATGATTAACAATTCTTCCACATCCTGGTCGATTGCATGTTCATATCCATAATGCAGGCTTCATACTTCGCTGTGCTGTTCGTGCAGAAAAACCGAAGTCGGGTTGTTACCGGATAGTGCTGACCAATGGGTGAAATCAAAATTGCCGCAATCCCGACACCTTTTGCATTCACAGCTCCATCGAAGAACATTTTCCAAGTATTGGTATCTTCTAGAGTTACCTCAACTGAATTTACTTCCTTGTCCGGAAAGTACGTACTCAAAGGCTGATATTCATCATCAACAGGATTTTTAGCTAGGTGATCCGCCAAGGCTTGAGCTTTCATTGTCGTGTGGGTGACGTAGACTATGTCAAACTTGGTAAGCAGAATTTGCCATTTCGCTAACCTTCCTGTAGGCATCGGCTTTTGGAACTTCAAATGATCTAATCCAGTGATGATATAGATGGTGTAGGCCAACAAGTAATGCCTAAGCTTCTAAGTGACCCAAGTTAGGGCACAACAAGTTCTTTCTAACAAAGTGTATCTGGCTTCATAACTAGTGAACTTCATGCTCAAATAGTATATGGCTTGTTCTTTCTTCCCAGTCACATCATGTTGCCCAAGAACACATCCAAAAGAATTCTCCAATACTGTCAAGTACAAAAACAAAGGCCTTCCCGGCTCGGGTGGAACCAACACTGGAAAATTCGACAGATATTCTTTGATTTTGTCGAAAGCTTCCTGAAACTCATCTGTCCATCTAATCGCCGCATATTTCTTCAACAACTTAAAGATGGGCTCACACGTGAAAGTCAACTGAGCAATGAATCTGCTAATTTAATTCAACCTACCCAGCAGACTCATAACCTCTTTCTTGGTTCTCGGAGGAGGAAAATCCAGAATAGACTTTATCTTTGTTGGATCTAGTTCGATGCCCCTCTGGCTAACTACAAACCCCAAAAGTTTCCCAGATGGTACTCCAAATGCACACTTAGCTGGATTTAGCTTCAAGTCATACTTACGCAAGCGCTCAAAGAACTTTCTCAAATCTCGCACATGGTCATCCTGTGTTCTGGATTTAATTATCACATCATCCACATACACCTCAATTTCCTGGTGCAGCATGTAATGAAAAATGGCGGTCATAGCTCTCATATAAGTTGCTCCAGTGTTCTTTAAACCGAACAACATGACCCTATAGCAGTAAGTACCCCAAGGTGTGGTGAAAGTTGTCATTTTCGTGTCTTCTTCATCCATCAAAACCCGATGATACCCAGCATAACAATCCACGAAAGACTTTATCTCATGTTTGGCACGGTTGTCAACAAGGATGTAGATGTTTGGTAATGGAAAGTTGTCCTTGGGGCTTGCTTTGTTCAAATCTCGATAATCAACACACCCTCGGGTTTTCCCATCTATTTTTTGGCACTAGGACCAGATAAGCCAACCATGTGGTGTATTGGATCACACTCGATTTCAACTGTTTGGTGACTTCCTCTTTAATCTTGTCATTGATATTCGTTTTAAACTTCCTCTACTTTTGTTGGACAGGGGCATAACCGGGTAATTTGGCAATTTGTGCACCACTAAATCAACACTCAGTCCTGCCATACCATCATAGGACCAGGCAAATACGTCTTTGAATTCGAACAAAAGTTGGATCAATTCATCTATAGTTCTTTCATCAGCATGAATGCTTATCATGCTTTCCTGGACTTCTTTCGAACTTCCCAAATTAACTGGCTCAGTTTCATTTAAGTTTGGCTTAGGCTTATTCTCAAATTGTTCCAGTTCTTGGCTTCTTTCCCTAAAAGCCTCATCTTTATCATATTCTGGTTCTTGATTCATTATTTCACAGTTAGACAACATGTTAGGATCTGGGCATGAAATCTGCAAGAATGTCATGTTATTTAAGTCCGCATTATTAGAACTGAAAAGAGAGATAAGAAAAATAATAAAAATCAGAAAGAATAAAGAGAGAGACTCACAGACGATTGAATATTGATTTCGTTTCATTGAATTTGAAGATTGAAGGGTTTACATCGGAATTTAAAAGACAATAAACTAAAAACATTCGAGTTACACTCTAAAATAACACAGAATGCAGAAATGGCAAGACTGAACTACCGAGATTCCCGCATAACTGGGAATGGAGTAGCCTTCCAATTTTGAAGTTTGGCATTTGGCCCCATATACTGCACCTTAACAGTGCTTGAGACTTCACTCGACTAGACCATATGAGCCACATATAACATTTGCCTCATTGCCCCACAGATGCCCTCAATTTCCTTGGCCGTGAAGGCCTTATCTTCTTCTTCTATGTACCTTAGCTTAACAAACGTTCTGGTGAGATGCAGAACCGGCTGAGGTAGAACCCACCCATCGTTCTTATGTTTTCAGCCCATTTTATGTCTGCTTCTGTAGATTGGAAACCGACACCAAAGAAGTTCTCAGTAGCAGTCAAAGGGATAGGCTCCGTAATGCCTTGCAATGATGCCCCTAGCCCTTTCTCGGGTTTGTAGCCATGTTTGATCATTTCACTAGCGACCATGATTGATGAGTTTGACATAAAGTGTTGAGGACACGGGTTTCCTTCCTCACACTGTTCCGCAACCACAATCTCAAAAGCTTGGTAGACTATGTGCTCGCTACCTTCCTTAGCCTCCAGACATGGGACTGACGGGTCCCTGTAAATTGATTATCCATCTTTTATGTGGACCACAATTTCCTGGCCCTCATATTCAAACTTAACCATTTTGTGGAGAGTATAAGGTACGGTTGCTGTCGCATGGATCCAAGGCCTTCCTAGGAGAAAATTGTAGGAGGTGTCCATGTCCAAACCTTGAAATGTTACTTCAAAATCCACTGGGCCGATGGTTAAGATCAAATCAATCTATCCTATCATATCCCTCTTGATGCCATCAAAAGCACATACGCAAACATTGTTGGGTCTTATTCTTCCCATCCTAATTTCCATTCTCTATAAGGTCGAGAGAGGGCATATATCAACCCCATATCCGCCATCCAACATAACTCTTTTCACATAGTATCCTTCACACTTAACGGTCAAATGAAGAGCTTTGTTGTGGGCAGCCCCCTTTGGTGGCAAGTCATTTCGACTGAAGGAGATCCGCTTGACTTCAAAACATCGCTCCGCCATTCTTTCTAATTGCTCAACCGTGGTCTCGGCCGGAACATATGCTTCATTAAGTGTCTCCAACAACACTTTCTGATGCTCATTTGAGCATATAAACAGGGACAAAAGTGAGACCTGGGAGGGGGACTTCCTGAGTTGATCAATCACAACGTAATCCGAGGTTTTCATTTTCCAGAAGAATTTCTTTGCCTCTTCAGCACTGACTAGCTTTTTCAGCGGAAAATGCTTCTGTTTGGTCGTGTCCAATTCTTCCAAATTGAGGTAATTTCCAGATTGGTTTGTTTCATTCACCTCCCCCATGATTTTCTTTCCTTTGTAAGTTACCACTGATTTATTGTAGTTCCAGGGGACGGCAGTAGGGTTCTTCATGGGCTTTTGTGGTGCGCGGCTGATAACCACGGGCTCAGTCAGCCTGGGTGAAATTACCGGCCCCCGCGCCACATAAGTCCCCTGTGGTACATACATCTTTGGTACTGTAAGCATGACCTTGTTTTGCTCAAACCTTTTGGAATGACTCAACATAAACTGTTCCTTTTTGGGTGCCCTGGGAACATAAAGAATGACATATTTAGGAGGTACTGCCCCTCTCTTGGTTTCCACAGCCTTTTCTATGCTTTGAGGAGTGGAGGTGCTCTTCTTCTCATCTTTAGTTTGTTTTGCTGCCTCTTTGGGCTTCTTTTCAACATCGGCGATAGCAATAATAGCCTTCAAAGCTGGGTCAAACTCTCTATCCTCACAAATCATCCCGATAATGGGACCATTATTGTGAGCTGGTAATGAGTTATTAGTTACATTGGGAACCTCCTTATCCCTCAACACTACCCACTTTTGTTCTATCAAGTTCTCGACCGCTCTCTTAAGGGTCCAACAATATTCAGTGTCGTGCTTTTCTGCCCCTGAATGATAAGCGCATCAGGTACCTAGTCGGTAGGAGGTGACTCTGGGTTCTTCCTATTTAGAGGTACAGGCTGCAACAAACCCATTTAGACCAACTTTGGGAAGAGGCTAGAATATGATTCACCGATTGGTGTGAAGTTGGTTTTTCTGGGTAGTTCATGGGCACGAGCGTTATACAGAAAATTATTCTATGGTGGACGGGAATTATATGGAGCATGGTGAGGAGGGTTGTTTCTGGGAGGTAGAGCTTGGTTTTGTTATAATGTTGTTGCGGACGAGGGTATGGCCGGGCATTCATTACTACATAAGGCTGAGGAGTCATGGAATATGCATCCTCTTGGTGAGGGTAGTAATGCTGCGGAGTAGTTGAAGAGGAATCAAAGTAACCTCAGGGTTGACAGGGGTTTCTCAGACTCGAGGCCATCATTGCCACTTTTTCTTTCTTTTTCTAGATTACGGCCGCCCCTGACCCGCTCGGGATTACTTCAGAGGTGGCTCTTATAGCCGATTGGCTCAGGGTGCGCCCCATTTTCAAACCATTCTCTACCATTTCCCCAATCTTTATGGCTTCTGCAAACGGCTTACCCATAGCGGACATAATGTTCTAGAAGTAATCAGCCTCTTAGTCTTGCAAGAAGACACTTACCATCTCAGTCTCATCCAATGGGGGTTTCACCCTGGTAGATTGCTCACGCCACTTGATGGCATGCTCTCGGAAGCTCTCTGAGGACTTATTTTTGAAATTGGATAGAGAGTTTCGATCTGGAGGTGTATCCACATTGTACTGGAACTGTCTGACAAATTCTCATGCCAAGTCATCCCATATGTGCCAGTGGGAGATGTCTTGATCCATATACTATTCGAATGCGATTCCAGCTAAACTCTCCCTGAAGTAAGCCATCAAGAGTTCTTCTTTTCTGCCTGCTCCTCTTAACGGATTGTGATACCTTTTCATGTGGCCTATGGGGTCTCCATGTCTGTCAGACTTTTAAACTTGGGAGTTTTGAAACTGATGGGCAGATGAACATGCGGGAACATGCACAAGTCAGCATAGGAGACACTCTCCTCGCCACTCGGGCCTTGTATGTTCCTGAGACTTTGTTCTATGCTTTTCATTTTTCGAGTGATCTCTTCTTGCTCGGGATTCTTTATAGTTCTCTCTTGTCCTACGATAAACTCATACCGAGGTTGTTGAGGGTAGGAGTTTGTGGTGACATGAGACGTGTCCAATTGGAATGGTGGTATTTGGAAAGTAAAGGATGACGGCTCAAAGCTTGGCCGAGGCAATTTTGGCTATGTCATGGCCAAGGTGGGTGGTGCACTGAATATGTTAGAAGCCACTCCCGAAATTAGTGCCTGAGGGCGAACCTCAGAAGGCGTTCCGGTGAAATGGGTTGACATGGTGGGGTATTCGAATGGGGTATTTGGGTAATTTATAGGGATGTTGGAGGTTCCGCTTGTTCTGGGAATCAGCTCGAGAAAATCAGGTATTGCACTAGGCGGCTCTCTACCGTTAGACCAAGCGTCCCACATTTCTAGCATGCGAAGGCGCAGTGCCCTGTTCTCTTCAGCAGTTGCTGACTCTGACATCGGGATAACCGATAACGGGCTATCCTCTAAGGGGGAAATTGTTGGTAGATGACTCTTTGTCATCATTTTGATACTTCCTTTGGATCATGTAAAGTAGGGGTGCGAAGCCAGGTTACCACAAAACCAAACCACCTTAAAAAACAAAACCTGGTCACAACATCATACACAACAAACCGGTTAGTTTGAGACAATTAACACATAAGGAATCGCACGTTGAGGAATGCACTGCACCTAGATAGTTAAATGCATTTCTATATGTTTTGCAACGGTTGCGTGTCTTATCCCGGATTTTGTTTATCTCACATACCTTTACATCTTTCTTTTCTTTTGCACTTTTCATTATTTACTCTTTTTTTCTTTTCACTCTCTCTCTCTCTTGCATTGTTTTCTCTCTTATTCTTGTTTTCTCTCTTTTTCTTGTGTCCTCTTTTTGTCATTTTCTCTCTTATTTGAGTTATCTAGAACCATGACCGGATCCGATGGGGATTGCCTACGTATCATGGCACCAAGTGAATTGGATCATCACGCAGTTCAAGGGATAAATGTGAAATAAAATAAAGAAACCATTTTGGGTTTTTCAAATTTTCATTAAAATAAAAACTTCTAATTCTCCTCTATTACAATGACTCTATCATACTGAAAAACTAAAATAGACTCAAAATGGACTATAAAAGGAAACTAAAATACATACTCGAAAAGAAAAATCAGGAATACATAAGTGCTTCCAAAACTACTCCAGGGTCCCGCGGGACATCAGTTGGTCTAGTTGTGGGCCTACGTGCAAGATCTCCTTGGAGACGATCCAGGTCATCCATTATCTGGCGAACAAAAGTCATCACTATGGCGAAGAAAGTGGATCTAGTCATATCCTCACACTCATGGCATTTCATGACGATATAGTCAGCAATTCCTCTAATCCTCTCTCTAATGATGCCTTTCTCTTGGAGCAGGCACCTAATTTGTTGAGATATAGCTTCCAGAACTTGGGTGTCATTATGGCTTTGCTCCTACAATTGTTGCATGTCCTATTCCAGTCGGGCCATTAATGCATAACAATGTTCCCTCTCTGCCTTGAAGTTCTTTGTCTGTTTAGCCATTTCATTCTCAAGGGTAGTTAGATTCTTCTTTAGATTTGCAACCTCTCTACCATATTTTCCTTTTAATTACTGAACAAACTCTACCCGTCCTTCTGCGTTCTTCGCCAACTATGCCCGGCTCTTGCCAGACTACCTTCGGATTTTTCCAAATCAGTCCCATACTCACATACCTTCTGCCTAAGACCGTTTATAAGTCTTTCATCTGTTTAGCTCCTTCCCGGATTCTCAGCATCTATCTTCATTCATTGAATCTGGGCTCGGAGGACTTCATTTTCTTGGGCTAACTTCTTCTTTTCACCCTCATCTGCAGTGGCTTGCAAACCACTATAAAATTTAAGATCCCTGATGTTTACTGTGAAAATGGTAATAACAATTAAATTTTATTATGGGATTCTAAAATTACGTGATCTATTTTTATGCTAGTTTTTAAACAGTTGATGTTATGTATGTGAGACTTAGAAACAAAATGAGAGTTAAGGATAGGGTGATAGTCGAACTGATGGTCCAATTATCGTGGCCTCGAGCTTGTCAATTTGTGGGCCTTGAGGTTGATTACAGAGCTCGGCTGTGAGCTATTGATGGTGATCGAAGTATGACTAATAGTTATAATAAAATTGACGGAGGCTCTTTATGGCCAATGATAAGCAATAAATGAAGAACAACAATGAAGATAATAAATGAAAGCAATAATATCAAGAATATGTTAGAGAGCAAGGAGAATGTGCTTGTATATTTCTTATGGAGCAGCTGAAGCAATAGAGGTTCTAAAGTGATAAGGATCCCGTTTATATATGAGGGGAATCCCAACATAGTATGAAATGTATTAATTACAAAGATAAAGGGATGGGACAGCTATATGACACCGTGATTCAGGGCTAGAGTACCACTAGACTCTGTAGGTCCTAGACGTGTACCTTGGGAACTCCCCATCTCTATCACAGCCGTGGTCAACATTGTCCTTGGGTCAAGTGTTGACAAACATTGAGGGAGGAAACTCGATTATAGCCTCGCAGCCTCAAACCTTCGAGATGATCTTCCAAAGTTCCTTAATGGCGAGAAATTGGACCCTATTGTTTCAACACATACAGATAGTCCTCGCGTTTCTTGGAGAGGAGTGATAAGAAATGATTTTGACATCCAACTCTTCGGACTTCCCGCAATGATGTCACATTGATGATACCATACTTATGACGTAAACCTTTACGATAATCAGGACATCCTATGGACTTGTCTTTTCAATGTCATTCAATGCACTGCCGATTCCCATTCTTCAAACCGACCGTATCGCTGTCAATCCAATATCCAATGGCGCATTGATTGCACCTGCCGATCTGTCTTTCAAATTCATTGATGGCGTTATTGGCTTTACTATCTCCCCTATAAATGTGGCCTTCCGGTACTATCTTTTTATCCAAGTGCCTTTCAACACCTTTCCATTCCTTTCTTCCTGCTATCTTCCTCCATTGATACCCACCATGTTTGGGGTCTATGGCCTTAAGGCCTTATGGCGACGTTCTTATCACCCACGCCATGGCCTTTTGCTTGGGCTGTTCTTTGGCGAGAGAGATTATATTGTCTTATCGCTATTGTTGTTGTTACGGTTGTTACTGCTATTGTCATTGGTTCAAAGTGATGAGATAGTAGGGTTGACTTCTTCTGACTCAGGAGGACATTTGGACTCTACACTACTGCTTGGGAGAGCATTCGGACTATACAGTATTGCTCACTCTCTTACCCTGGCCTGGTGTAGCACATCATCCCCTTGGTTTTCCAAGGGATAATATGGCACCATTGGCCATTAGACTTGCACGGCTCAATGTCCTGGAAGGCGGACCTAGAGCAGTCGTGCAAGTAGGGTTGATGCTCGCCGAATCTTCAACCTCTGGCTTCGGCGGGCAATGTCTCTTTTTTCTGCTTCTTCTGCATCATTTTCCTCTTCTTCATCTTCACCTTTTCCTCTTCTTCATCTTCGCCCTCGGAGATATTATTTCGTAGGATGGAGATGGAACTCTAGAGGTGGTGGCAATCAAAGATGTAGTCGTCGGGGATGTATGCTAAAAGAGATGGCGCTCGAGGATACTGCTATTGAAGATGCACCTTTGGGAGTAGGCTAGGCTCTAGGCTTTTGCTACATGTGTACTTTTTCTCCTCTTTGTTCCTATGTAAGGATCCTTCACGGGCTTTTGTGCTCATGTGTAATGACCCTTCGAGGGCTTTTGTAATCAAGTGTTTTCCGAATAAAAAGATGTTTCTTCAATTCTGTCTTCGATGTTTGCTATATTATCTTTTATTTCCGTTTATGGAGACTCTGAATGCATGATTTTGTCGGATACTACCAAATGTCAAACCCAGATGCAGGTGTTTTGTTTGACCTTTGATTGATTAATACGGCTTCCTGCGGAGCCTTTTGCGTTCCCTTGGATCGAACCTTGATTGGGCCGATAAATTCGGGTCGTCGAGACCTTTACTTCAAGTTGAGAGAAAGTAATGTTTTGGGCCTTGAGATTGTGATTCATCACTTATGCTCCGCGATAACCTTTGAGGGAAGACTTGTTCAGAGGCCCGTGGTTTAGGGACTTCCTTTGAGCTTTCGAGTGCAGTCCCCGAGTAGAGGTTCGTTCAAGTCCAGACCACCTGGAAACTTTCTTTGAACTTAGAGTAAGTAGCCTTAAGGCACCGTAGATAGATCCTTAAAGAGGGTTTGTCTGATCTCAGGCGGTACCCCAGGGCCAAGCACATACGGGTGGAGCTTGAGTGCTTATTTCTTTAGAGCCTCACTTCTTTTTGATGGAGGTCCTCGAGGTCGGGTACCACCTCGGGATTGGCAATGACCCTATTTGCCTTTTAGAGCCTGACTTCTCCCTGATGACGGTCCTCGATATCGGGTACCACCTCGGGACTAGCGAAGGTGTTTTTGGCTTCTTAGAGACTAACTTCTCCCTAATGAAGGTCCTCGAGGTCAAGTACCACCTTGGGACTAGCGAAGGTATTTTTGGCTTCTTGGAGCCTAGCTTTTCCCTAATGAAGGTCCTCGAGGTCGGGTACCACCTCGGGACTGGCAAATGTGTTTTCAGCTTCCTGGAGCCTAACTTCTCCCCGACGAAGGTCTTCGAGATCGGGTACCACCTCGGGACTGGTGATGATGTCATTGACTCCTTAGATCCCAACTTCTTTTTTCTGATGGAGGTCCTCGAGGTCGGTACCACCTCGAGACTGGCGATGATGTCGTTGGCTCCTTCGAGCCTAACTTCCTTTTCTTAATGGAGGTCCTCAAGGTCGGGTACCACCTCTGGATTGGCAATGATACAGGGATTTTTGTTTTTAAAACATTACATGGCATCTCCTATTGTACGATATGGTTGCCAAGTTGTCGAGGCGACTTGGTGACATCGGTCAGTATTTCTAATCGGCTTTGAGGCACATTACCGTATTTTCGTATATAAATAGGGTTGTTTCTGCTCTTTTAGATATCCTACCATTTTAAGTAGTTACCCTTCTTTTTCTGCGTTAAGTCTTTTATTGTGCCAATACTAACGTACTTGCACAGATTCCTGCTTTAGTTCTCTAATTTTTCCATAGCCATGACCGCTACATCGGGGTCTGTTTGGCAGGGAGGGGAGAGTTCTGCCTCCAACGTTCAGGACCAACGAGAGTATACCCTAAAGATTACTTATTTGATAGGAGAAGAGCACCTTGATTTAGTGAGAAAAGACTATAGATGGGTAGAGAATGTAGTGTTACAGACATTTTCCCCGAATGAGGACATCACGGATTGCGCTGATAGATTTTTGTATGTGTACATGTATTATTTCACACTGGGCCCCCTTGACAGGGTTGTGCTCGACTTTTGTTTGAATATCGAGTTACCTTGGCGCAGATCCACCCATCATTTTAGCAAACAGTGTTGATGATGAGATTTTTCGCGGAGAAGGCGGGGCTAGAACTTACGCTCAGTCATCTTGTTAGGCTGAACCGGCTCTTTCACCATCGAGGCCTGCTAACCTTGCGATGTTGATCGACCACGCCCTTTGTTGTTAATGATAAGGAAGATGGAGACCGGGAGAGAATGAGTCGATTCGTCCGGGTGCGGACCGCTGACATTATCCCCATGGAGCTTATGCCATTCCCTGAGGAATGGAACTATACATGTAAGTGGTGCATTCCATGCCTTCTTAGTTTGGTCTACGGCGAAAGCCGTTTTCATAACCGGGCCTTCTTTTCTTTTTCTGCAGCGATTTTATGGGTGTTGGGCGACGTTCTTGATTTGTCGGATTGGGTTCGGAAGTTGGCGACCCACTCGACCTGCGATGAGCGCAAGTGGTGAGCTTTGTCCTGGGGCATGTGGGAAGAAAAACATCATGGTGCGTGTTGTACTATTTTTTCTTTTCCCTTCCTTCATATGGAGAGGCATTTTCCCTTTATGCATATTAATCTTGCTATTGTAGGCATCAGAGAGCTTTCTGAGGTGAGGTCGCGCTCCTCTAGGGAGGGGGAAGGGTTGCCAGCTTCTGAGCTAAAGAACGACATAAATAAGCGATAGATGCTCTTGCAGGGCAATGGGGCTCAAAGCAAGGGAAAGCGGAATAGGGGCTTTGGAGCGGAAGCATCATCCGAGACTGTCGCTTCCATAGCTCCTGGTTCTGGAAAGATAGCTTCCCTGTTGTCGTTGCCCTCTTTTTCTATCGACAAGAGTTCAAAGGGTACTAGAAACCCGGGGTCGCACTCACTAAGCGATCGTGCCTTGATCGGAGTTGATCCTTTCAGAGATGGGGGGGACTAGGTTGGTAGATGTGCGGTCATCCCTCGAGGAAGCCCAGCAGCTTCACTTCGTAGTGAGTTTCGGCACAAGCCTTTTGAGCTTCATGCCTTCCCTTCCTTATTGAGTTCTCTTTTGCAGGCCTTTGACAAGCTTAAGTCCGGGATACTTCGTTGTGAAGCTAGGCTGCGGAAAGCTCTGGAAAAGGAGAGATCCCTTAGGCTACTTTGCGATGAAAAGGAAGTTGAGTTGGTATACTTGCGATATTTTGAGCACGTGATTTTTTCCCTAAGCAAATTATTCCCAAAATTCAAATAAAACAATTTTCTTATCATTTCAGGATTTTGTGAATTTTGTGTCATATTTCTGGTAATTGTTGCATTTTGTTTGTGTTTTTTAATTCATACAAAAAATACAAAAATACATGTGCCGTTTGTGTAGGATTTAATTTCATATTTTTAGTGTTAATTGGTAGTTTAGAATTGTTTTCATATAAAGAAAATGACAAAAAACGACTTTGTGCACCTTTATTTTAATTTGTGGAATTTGTTTAAATATAGAAATTAGTTGATTTTGGAAAATTAAATAATAATTTTAGTGTTAATTTGGTCTATGATTTCTATTTGTCATTTTAACAAAACAAAAACAAATATATAAATGCAAAATGAAAAAGGAAAATAAATTGAAAAGAAAATCAAACTACTAAGGGATGGGCGCTGTCCATATAAATGGATGAATTGGGTCGTTTAAATAAATTTTCCAGCCCAATCCAATTCACTCTCGCCAGGCCCACACCCTAATCTGCCCCACCCGGCCTTTCCTCTTTCTCCCTAAAACGACACTGTTTGGCCATAGTTAGATCTGAGCTGTCGAGGTCTCATGATCTAACGGCCAGGAAGTCCCCATCCTTTAATACTTATATGTCTGAACGCCCCCCCACCCCACCCCCGTATCTCCTTCTTCAATACACCCTAATGAGACCAGTGTTACACCGCCACCGACCGCCGCCGGAAATCACCCCCGGCGGTGGTAAAGCTCCAAACACTCCCAAATTTACACCCTAGATTCCTCGTGAGACCCTCCTTCCAAGCCCTCTATTTTCATAACTCGGATCCCGCCCAAACTCCTCGAATAATCGATCTTGTTACTGACATCTCCGCCGCCCACGGCGGCGTTGACGCCAATGACCGCCAAAACAACACCCTAGGTTCCTCCCGTCGTCCTCTCTCTGTATCTCATCTCAATTTCCCTCGAATCGGGTCCCATCTGCTCGAATGATCGTTTGAAGTTCAGGCCCAAAACGACACTTTGCCCAAATGGCTCCAAATGCGTACCCCACAAGCCCTTAACCACCCTCATGACGATTTCCATTCCAGAGTCTCTCGAATCTCATTAGAGCTCAGGAATTGTCGAATCTAGGGTTCAGGCAGTTTGGCTATTTTGGGAATAATTTAGGGTCGAGCAAGTTCTACAGTAAGTGTTCTGTTAATTTTATGTCTTATTTTGTTTATTAGTATAGTTTAAATTTTCTTTTGATTCCTTGTTCCATCTGTTTTAATCAGTGAAGCATCTTCTCATTGTTAGTTTTGTTTTAGTTTGATGCATGTGTCATTTGTTAGTTAATCATAGTTTTAATTTCAGAATCGTCATAATTGATTAGTTTAGATTCGATACAATTTTGTCCATTAATTGTTAGCTAGATGTTTAGGTTAATTTCAACTTCCTTTTAGTTCTGAGTTTGATGTTCAAATGGTCAATTGTTAGCTTATTGGTTAAAAGTTAGTTTAATTTCATTTAATTTCGACTATTAGCTTAAGCTTTGCTTTGATTAATCTTGGTCTCCTGATTTTCTAAATTGCTTGAGTTTGTGTGATTGAATAATTGGGATTGGTTAGTTCAATTAGTTAATTTCTGAGTTCTAATTAATCAGTCTTAGTTAGTTTTGAATTAATTTAGGGGATTGGTTACAACTGTTGAAAATTTAGGTAGAATCAGTAATTTTGAGAATCTTTCAGAGGTAGTTTAGGCATGGAAAAGGGTAATTCTGATAAGAATAGTAATTTCAAAGTAAAAGAAAGGATAGTATAGGTATTGCATGGGTAGAAGAGCACACTGGGGCCTTCTAGAATAGGATTTTAGTGTACATTTCAGCACAATAGAGGTACTTACTTTAGTAACAAGTTAGAAATAAGAGGACTAAACTGAAAATAAAGAAGGACTAAAAAGAAAAAAAACCAAAAAATCTGATTATTCACTCTTGGGTTGCCTATAAATTGGCATTCTCATGCTTTAGAGAGGGGGCTTCTTCTCAGCCATTTTGAGCTCCCAAAAACTCTTTCCATTTTTCCAGATCTGAAGAAGAAATCTGAAATTCAAAAAAAAAAAAAAAAAAAACCCAAAAAATATTATTGTTTCATTAAGATTCTGGGTGAATAACAATTGTTAGCTAATTGATTGGATTTTCATAGCTTAATCTTTGGTAATTGAACTGCAAGGGTGTTTCTGGTTGGTGTTCGAGTAAATTTTGGTTTCAATTGGAGGCATTTAGGATCGATTTGGGTGCTGTGTTGGTCTGATTTGAATCTGAGTCCATTTGGAAGTCATTTGAGCTCATTTGAACTAGCTTTGGGTTAAATTGTGAGTTCACTGCACTGCTTTGGTCATCTGATTGTGTGCTAAGTCCTATAAATCATCTTTGGTCTTTGTGGAACTATTTTGGGTCAAAACTCACTCCATTTGTTGCTGGTTGTAATCCTATTGAATTTATGTTGTTGCTGCGAGTTGTTTCATCTGCTGATTTCTCATTCTTCACTGTACTTTCAAATCCAGGTACACATTTCAAGCTTGACTCAATGTAGCACATCCTGCTGGGAAACACGAAATAAAATGAGCCAAGTTTCTGCTGCGGAATTGTAGTTTAAATAGTTCTGTTACGTGCTTAATTTCTGTTTATGATTGTGCTGATTGGACCGTGAAACTCGTCTCCAGTTTATGTGTTAAACGAAATTGGGCCGATTTGATTTGGTTTTTTACAATGTGCGAACTGGATAAACATTGGGCTGTTGGACTCGAACTGAGACTGCTCCGATTCTGTAATATTTGAGGACTGTTAACTGATTAGCTTACAAACGTGTGAACTCTTCTGTTAGTAGTCATTTTTTAGTTTGATTAGATTCATGTTGTTGAGATAATAAAGTTTGAATTCATAATTGAAACACACGTGAAGTCAGTCATTTGTATTTGATCCTAATGTCCTCTTAGTTAGAAATCAAAACCATTTAGATACAACTGCTTCAAAATGCTCCACTCATTTCAATTTGCTTCATAAATTTCATTAGTTAGAAACTATTTAAGGTTTAGCTGTCAAATTGCTTAATTAATTTAAATCTGAACTACGGCCTATCGACGCCAGGGGATTCGATCCTTCAATCCCCAGGTTGGTTATCCGGTTTGGGCTAATGTCGAACCTGACCCATGTTGTTGAAAATTCGTGGTTGATGTGCATATTATGGTTCGGGCCTTTGGGCCCAAGAGTGAATTGTTGATGGTTTCGTTAGTAATTAAATGGCTAGCTATGGGCTTTGAGTTAATCAGCGGGTTCAAGCTAAAAGGTGATCCCTTTTGTTTGATCCTGGACTTGAGCTTGAAGCCCGATTTTTATAATATTAATTAATTAGGATTTTTTTATCTTTTAGAGACCAAACAAATATAGAAAGATATAGTTGCTTTTAGGTTTGCCCTTTTAAAATAAATAAGACGAGCCTCGCCAAATAAAATTACAAATTGTGGGGCCCTCAATAAATACTGTCTTAATTTCTTAGAATTCGGGATGGGCCGTTTAGTAAATTTCGCGGCCTTCCCTAAAGACAATAACGCGTTAGACACTTTAGGAGTGTTCTAAATAAATTACCCTCTTAAACTCGGGTGCGCATTGATGCGACCCAAATCCAAATCTCAACGGAGTCAAAATGTATTAACAACCACGAGTTCATTGAGTGCGACGTGGTTCGAGACGCATTTTCACGACGTTGCAAGTTTTTTTTAAAAAAAAAATAATGATAAAAGCAGTTTATAAATAAAAGGCACATAAGTTATCATGTATTAAAATCGGATAAAATCTAATACAACAGTTAAGCGATCGTGCTAGAACCACGGAGCCCGGGAATGCCTAACACCTTCTCCCGGGTTAACAGAATTCCTTACTTGGATTTCTGGTTCGCGGACTGTTAATAGAGTCATAAATTTCCTCGGTTCAAGATTCAACCGGTGACTTGGGACACCATTAATATCCCAAGTGGCGACTCTGAATAATTAATAATTAAATCCCATTCCGATTGTCCTTTAAGTGGAAAAACTCCCTTATATTTATGTCCTTACGGGGTATAGGTGAAAAAGGAGGTGTGACAGATATGAGGTGGGTCGGAGCTTGAATTACGATAACCACTTGAAGGAGCAGGTAATTCTCTGTCTTAGGAGAGTGTGCATTTCTCCTTCTGGCTTCTGTGGATGATGATTCATTTATTTTAGTTGTAGAAAATGACGGAGGCCCTGGAGCGCCGTCGGGGTGAAGTTGGCTGGGCCAGAGGTGAGCATGATGAGCTAAAAGCCCAGGCAGAGGCTCAGACTTTAGAGGGGAAGTATGCTCTGTCTAAAGTTCCCTCTTTTGAGGCTCAACTTAGCTTAGCTCGTGGTAACGCTTCGGTTCAAACAGAAACAATTACAAAGCTCGAGTCCAAGATTTCAAAGGTCAGGACTGAGATTGTTGATGCCCGGGCTGAAGCTGCAACACGCCAAACTAGGGCCGACCAGGAGATGGTGATCTATTCAAAGGATGCTATCGATGGTCAAGCTAAGCTGAGAAGGATTCTCGATCGCGAAGAGAGGATTGAAGAATACGCTCTCTGCAAATCTCGAAGAAAGGCGCCTGAGGAGATCCGTGCTAGGGGTTTCGCCCTCTAAGAAGAATTGGCGCTAGGAATGGCGGACGAGCGTGATGCTCAGTTACTTTTTTCCGATGCCAAAGAAAGTGAAGATAAGGTTGGCAGGCCGTAGCCCCGTGAGGGAGGGGGTAGGGGGGCATAGATTTTGCCATCTGTATATAGCATTTTCACAGCATGTTTGTAGATGGAGATAGCATTTTTTTGCATATGTTTATAAAAGAAAACCTTGTAGCTTTATTTCTTTTGTATCTTTTACTCTCTCGAATTTGGCCAAGTGAACTGGTCTTTGAGTTGGTAGGGATCCTTAGATTCGTTATATGGCCCTAGGGCTCTTTAGGCTGGCCCGTAGGTTCTTACGCGCTTGGTCAACGTGACCTTTTCTGTGGGCTGGCGACAATGGCTCTTTTGCCTTGGGCCGATGCAGCCTTTTAGTGTGGGCTGGCGACAATGGCTCTTACGCCTTGCTCTTAGGCATATTTAGTTAACTATTTTAGGTTTAGTCTCCGAATCGGGTTATGAATCTAGCTCATTCGACCCTCAAGATTTGTATTTGTTCGGCCTGGCGACAATGGCTCTTATGCCTCAGGCAATCCGACCTTTTATATATGTGGGATGGCGATAGTGGATCTTACGCCTTGGGTTGATGCAACTTTTTATGTAGGCTTTATTTTTCCCTCGTTATAGACTTTGAAATAATTTTTGCCTGAATCTTCGAAGGTTTAATGAAAACCTTGATTGTGAGTCGTTATATGGCGATGATAGAGCACCTCAGGAGGATTGGCTCGGAGGCTGAGTATCTTGAAGCCGATGTTTTAGGAGCTGACGTGGTCGAAGCTCTTTTGTCTATGTCGAGGGTAGCCTGTTTAACAGGTTCTTTTCGAAGTAGATTCGAAGTAATTGAAGTCCTGTGATTTTGTCACGGCGGCCGGGCGTCCTCGAGTCGCGTTAGTTTGGCTTGTACAGCCTTGAGACTGGAGTCATTTGCGTTTGTCCGAAGCCTTTAAGTCCCGAGTTAAGTATTTTCGGCATCTATATCGAGGGTATGCCTTTTTAGGGGTCTTACAAGTTCGATATATAGCCAAAACTTTGAGATCAGGTTTATGCCTTTAGTAAGGTCTTACAAGTTTTACATGCCTTTGAGGTCTTACAGATTTTGGATACTTGGTACAAGTATTGTTCATGCCTCACTTGAGGTCTTACAGTTATTGTTCATGCCTTGCTTGAGGTATTACAGGTATAGTTGCCGCCTTATGTAGGTCTTACCAGACTGAGTCTGCCCGCTCGGGGTCTTATGGCATCGAGTGTTTTAATGAATGGCATCTGGTGATAGTCCCCGATTCATTGAGGGTATCTTGACTCAGAAGCTGTAACTTGTAAACTTTTTATTCGGGGAACGTTCAACCTTGGAAACGTTTCGTGATTTCATGTTGCCTCATTGAGGGCTTACGAGCAAGGAGTCCTGACCTGAAGGTTGTTCAGGTGTTGAATTGTTGACGCCAGTCCCCGAGTATTCGGGACATTTTTGGCGGAAAAGTCATTGCACAGGTGCCGAGCTTCTTTTGGATTGTTTCACACCTCCATTTTACACCCCCGAGTGTATATGGGATTTTTTCCAATTAAAGTGATATTAATCGAAATGGTATTAATTAATTTATCAGAGTCTCCACTTGGAATAAATTATTTGGTGTCCTAAGTCACCGGTTTATTTTAAATCCCATATCGAGGAAGTTTCCTACTTTATTTAAAAGTCTGCGAACCAGAAATTCTAAGTAAGGAATTCTGTTAATTCGAGAGAAGGTGTTAGGCATTCCCGGATTCCGTGGTTCTAGCACGGTCGCTTAGTGATTTATACTTGGCTTAAATTGTTTAACTACTCATTTTTAGGACTTATGTGCTTTTATCTTTCACCACTTTTAATCACTTGATTTATTCAAAATTAAAGAATTGAGTTACGCCTACATATACTCTTTTCCTTTGGCGCATCAAAAATTATGTCACGCGAATGTGTCTATAGTTAATAACGCTTAGTTTATTTTATTAAGAAAAGTTTGGTTGAAGTTTGCGCGAACGCATCCCTCGAGTTACGTTTTAGAATTAATCTTGCAATTATGTTACGCGAACGTATACATAATTACAATAAAAATCTAAATCGAGCCTAAAGCAGACGACGAGTATTATGATTATTTAACAACTAAGTTAATCCTAATCTGAGGGCCATAGCTTATGGATTTTTGTTTGTGTATGGGACACCTCAATTTTATCTTAAACAAAAGGGTTGTATTTCATTTAATTAAGACTAAAGATCCTAATTTTGAAGTTCAAACTAAGAATTCTCTTAACTTAAGGTATGGGAAGTCTAGGCTTTTGAAAATTTCTTTTGGAAGGATTTGAGCCAATGAGGGACCATTGGTTATTCACCTAATGGAGATCAGCAACCTTAAATACATTTTTGGGGCTGGAATTCGTCCCCAAAAGGAAGGGACTTAAAAGCTTTTTTACTGAGTCCAAATGGAACAGCCCATATTGGGCTTATATGTAGGCGGGACCAGTTGTTACACATTTTTTAGTTGGGCCTATCCACCTCTACGATTAACAGTACCAGAATATTTATAACAACCAAATCTCAGTTTGCTTCTTAAGTAAAAAAAATCATAATTTGAAAATAAAATCCCAATTCTAGTTTGAAAGTTAATCACATGACTTGCAAGAAAAAAGAAGCATACATTTATACCATGATTGATAAGAAAAAGAAAGCATGGATTTTGGGCTTAGGACCCAAGCCCAACAGCCTAGGTCCAGATTCATTTCGCGGACAAGTTTTCATTTGGGCCTCAAGTTTAGCCCCACTTTAATCAAAAGATAGCCCCTTCTACCCTTACGGATTGGGCTCACAACCTGGCCCATTGTGCCACTATACTTATGAAAGTATTGTGACACTCTTATCAGTAGTTTAAAACAAAATTAGAATCTCATTCATTATAGCATTTCATACAGAATACAACTTTCTAAAAACCCAGAAATATTACATGGTAATCCTATTAAGTGCATAAAATACTACTCTAACCAGTAAACTATTACAATCCCCATATGATTGATAAACCAGTGAACACCTGCCTCTTTTGGACATTGCTTATCCATCAAAGTTGGGCCTCTCACATGAACAACATTAGATTTTACCAGGTTTGAACAGTAAAAGTTTTAGATTTTTTAGCCTTTAGACCTATTGATTTGGTCAACTAGTGACCAAATCTGTAGGTGTTGGCTCATGGTTTACAAATAAATCCCAAATGACCTCAAACTAACCAACAATCCACTTATTAATTGAATAAGAGGGGTAGAAAAGACTTAAATTACAGTTGTTACTCAACAAAACAGAAGAATACTAAAGAATCATCTTTAAAACCATACAACTTTCAGGAGAGAACTCAAGCATCCATATGTGGACCAAAACTAAACAAGCACAGATTATTTCATGCCCATAATTCAAAGCAATAAAAGAAGAAAACTAATCAACTTCAATCAACACAATCAAATAGTTAGCATGTAATTTTGCAACCTTAATTTATATCAGCCTTGTAAGAGAACATACAGGGAGAATGGTTGAACTTAATACCTTGAACAACAGCAACTAAAGACTAAGAAGTATGAGATGAAAAGAAACTAACTGAACATCAAGAAGAAAGGAACAACAGCAATAAACCAACACAGCAACAACTAATCAAATAGACCAGATATTCAAACCAACTCCAAACCAACTTTAAAACCAGAAATTCCAACTAAAGAACTCAGGAAAGATCCTCTACTTCAAACCATGTTTTTCAGCTTGTAAAAAACAAGAATGAGAAGTTTTGAATGTTTTTTCTAAATTTTTTGAAATCTGAACTTTTTTTCAGAAGAGAAAAGGGAACTTTTGTGCAGTAAAATGATGCTAAAAAATGTGTGTGAGTGAGGGATTGTTTCCCTTTTATAGAAGGCACAAAAAGGAATCAAAAGAGGAATATTCTAACCTAAAAAATTCTGAAAATCATAATAGTACAACATCTTTTACAGTTGTCTGTCCTTTTTCTTATCCAGTACCAGCATTTTTATGCCAAGGATAGGGACAACTGTGCAAAGTCAAGAAGGTTCTGATATTAGCCTATGCAAAAGTCCATTTTTACCCTTCTAGTTATTGCCTATTTCAGCTTTGTCCTAAGTTCTTTTAGTTCAATTAGGTCCCTATAAGTTTCTATTGATTTATAAATCATGGCAAACACAATCAGAAAAAATAAAAAATGCAAAATATGTCAACAGAAATAGAAATAAAAGAGTTAATGCAATTTGAACTAAAATTAACCTATTTACTAATAAAAGGTTTCTTTATCTAATTAACTACAGTAATCAAACTAACATTTATCAGAAAACCATAAAGAAATCCTAGAAGTTGAACTGATCATGTATATGAATCAAAACAGATTAGTTAACTCAATTAACACGTGAAATCTAATTACAGAACAGGGGAGAGGAACATTTAAACAAAGCAAAAGCAGAATAATCGATTCATCAAAACCCTAATTAGGCTTAAACTTATGCAAATTGAAATGAAATTTTAGCATGCTCTAATTAATCTAATGGTCAAGGTATGAACAAACAATTAACAGTTTTTAGAAAGAAGAAAAACCCTAAAATTATGCAGCTAAATTGAAACAATTAAACATGCAAAGAAGATAAAAAAACAGAGAAATAGAAGGAAATTTACCTAAACTTATTCTTCCAATAAAACTGGACTAACTTCGAATTCTGACCCAAATTCTCGGGGTACGAATGAACTTTAGACAACCATGAATCAACTGCTCTAATTAAGGGCAATGAATTCATGGAAGTCTTGGGTTCAAAAACAACAAAAACTGCCGGAAATTTGGGAAGTGAAGAAAGTTAGGGTTCTTGAAAACTTAGATTTAATATTTGAGGAACTTCGGGCTAATTCGAAAAGGATTAATGGTGGTTTAGGGTTCAAAGGGGTGCAAGGGTTATAGGGTGTGAATTTAGGACGATTTGGGTGAAACTAGGTTTTGGGGATTCTGATTTCGATCTAAGATTCGAAGGTTTTGATGATGATTTGGGGAAAATGGCTAGGTGATTTGGAAAGAGGAAGGGACAGGGGTTACGGGGTGTTAAATTGGTGGTGTTTGGGGCGCCGAAACCGCTGTGAGGCAATTTCTAGTGGCGGTTGGCGGCAGAGACGATGATGGTAAAGTGGGCGGCTAGGGCTTCTGGAGTTAGATACAAGGAAGGTGAGAATGAGAAGGGTAATGGGGGGAAACAGGTTTTCGGACACTAATATAGTAATTGAGTGACCAGTTCCGGGTCGTTAGATCACAATGATCCAACGGTCGTGATGAGAGCAAGGCAAAACGGGGTCGTTTGGGGATGGGGCAGACCTAGACCGGGTGGCTAATTTGGGCCTGGGTTTTTGGGGCGGATTTGGGATGGATTTGGGTATGGGGTAGCCCAATTTCAATTAAAAGGCTCCTTCTTTCAATCAACTCTTTTATTTCGTTTTCTTTTCCCCTTTTTCTTCTCTTTTATTTTTATTAAAAATCCTAAATTAATCTAAATTGGAAGATTAAACTAATTACCTAATTATAATAATTCTAAAAATTACTTAATCCTACATTAAAAGAGAAAGATCACTAATCTAAATATTAAAAGGTAAAAAATATAAAATGAGCTATTTTTTTGTGATTTTCATTTTTAAACTAATAATTAACTAATTAATTCTAAAATGTAAAACCAAAACCTAAATGCAATGCATGGTATTTTTGGTATTTTCAAAAAAGAATTAAATAAAAATTGAACATACAAAAAAAGGCAAACAATTAATAAAATTCTATAAATAATTCTATAAAATGGTAAATTATTGAAAAAAAATCTATTTTCTTGGATTTATAGGTGTAATTCGTATAGGGAAAAAATCACATACTCACAGCTGCCCCTCTTTGCTCGGAAATACGAAGGGTTTCGGGCAAAGATAAATGAGCAATTACGAGCGATTTTTGCCCGTTTGAAACTCTATGTGAAGCATCTTTAGAAAAAGTCTGACTGAACCTTGCTTCGGAGATTGTCTACATATACTTGGCTATAATGGAATCATATCAGTGTAGTTCTGAAAGTTTTCGTAGCTGGGACTACCGGGAAACTGTGATTTCACTATTGTTGCTGCTGTTTCTGCTTGTTGAGCTCCTTATTACACCAAGGTGAAAGATGAAAAGCTAAACTAGCTAAGACTATCAACTACGAGTTACAAGATCTATATCTATAAACCTTCTAAAGCTTGATCTTGAGTCTTGAATGGTTGTTTCTGCAGACTCTGATCGGAAACTTGATGCTTGTTAGTTGCAATCGCTGGTTCATTCTTTTTCAGCTTTTCGGATCAAGGGGGGACAATGCGAAACTTGTGACTTCAATCATATCTTGGGCAGTCCGCATCTTTTCTCCGCTTCTATACTAGGGGTTCAACTTCTTTTCTTGTTCCTCCTTTCTTATATTATGGTTGAGGGTTCTTCTTCTAGGTCATCTCTAACCTTTGCCTTATAGTGAAAACTTGTTCAAGCACCAAAGCAAACCAACGAACGAAATTTTCTGCCCAGTTTTAACTAGGAAAATTTTGTGAGTTATTTGTAACAAAAATCTAAACTATTTCTTTATTGAAAGCAATTAAATCAGGATTGGGTATCCTTGAGAAAAAAGAGATTCGGGAGTGGAGCCCTATATCTATAATAAAATCAACTAGGGAGTGGAAACCCTATGTTGGAAAGGAGACTAGTGAGTGGAGACTAAAATCAACTAGGGAGTGGAGACCCTATGTTGGAAAAGTGACTAGGGAGTAGAGACCCTATGTCTAAAATGAAATCAACTAGGGAGTGGAGAGCCTATATTGGGAAAGCAGACTAGGGAGTGGAGGCCCTATGTCTAGAATAAAATCTACTAGGGAGAGGAGACATATGTTGGAAAAGCGACTAGGGAGTAGAGACCCTATGCCTAAAATAAAATCAACTAGGGAGTGGAGACCCTTTTTTGGAAAAGCAGACTAGGGAGTGGAAACCCTATGCCTAAAATAAAATCAATTAAGGAGTGGCGATCTTATGTTGGAAAAGCGACTAGGGAGTGGAGATCCTATGCCTAAAATAAAATCAACTATGGAGTGGAGTCCCTATATTGGAAAAGCAGACTAGGGAGTGGAGACTCTATGTTGAAAAAGCGACTAGGGAGTGGAGGCTCTATGCCTAAAATTACTTCAAGTAGGGAGTGGAGACCTTATGTTGGAAAAGTGACTAGGGAGTGGAGACTCTATGTCTAAAATAACCTCAACTAGGGAGTGGAAACCCCATGTTGGAAAAACGACTAGGGAGTGGAGGCCCTATGTCTAAAACAAAATCATCTAGGGAGTGGAGACCCTATGTTGGAAAAGCGACTAGGAAGTGGAGACCCTATGCCTAAAGTAAATTCAACTAGGGAGTAGAGACCCTATGTCTAAAATAACTTCAACTAGGGAGTGGAGACCCTATGTTGGAAAAGTGACTAGGGAGTGGAGATCCTATGTCTAGAATAAAATCATCTAGGGAGTAGAGACCCTATGTTGGAAAAGATTACTAGGGAGTGGAGACCCTATGACTAAAATAAAATCAACTAGGCAGTGGAGACTCTATGTTGGAAAATCGACTAGGGAGTGGAGACCCTATGCCTAAAATATAATCAACTAGGGAGTGGAGACCCTATCTTGGAAAACCAGACTAGGGAGTGGAGACCCAATGCTAAAATAAAATCAACTAGGGAGTGGACACTCTATGTTGGAAAAGCAGACTAGGGAGTGGAGACTCTATGCCTAAAATATAATCAACTAGGGAGTGGAGACCCTATGTTGGAAAACCAGACTAGGGAGTGGAGACCCAATGCTAAAATAAAATCAACTAGGGAGGGGACACTCTATGTTGGAAAAGCAGAGTAGGGAGTGGAGATCTTATGCCTAAAATAAAATCAACTAGGGAGTGGAGACCCTATGTTGAAAAAATAGACTAGGGAGTGGAGACCATATGGCTAAAATAACATCAACCAGGGAGTGGAGACCCTATGCTGGAAAAGTGACTAGGGAGTGGAGACCCTATGCCTAAAATAAAATCAACTATGGAGTAGAGACCCTATGTTGGAAAAGCAAACTAGGAAGTGGAGACCATATGACTGAAATAAAATCAACTAGGAAGTGGAGACCCTATGTTGGAAAAGCAGACTAGGGAGTACAGACCCTATGTCTAAAATAAAATCAACTAAGAAGTGGAGACCCTAGGCTACCATGTTTTTGAAATTATTTTTTTCATCTTTTTTTTTTCTTTTTTTTTAATTTTCTTTTCCTCTTTTTTTATTTCATAGAATGAGTAAATGCGGGAAAGAATTTTGGCGTTGACTTCCCTTCATTAATTGTTGCTGCAAAGCTGTTTCTAGCCCTTTCGCAGTTTCTCTTTGGTTGCACCTGCTTCTTGCAAGGTTGCTTTGGATTGCACCTGTTTCAAATTTATAAACAAAGAACAATTATTAGTTTGAAACGGTGGTTGGTTTTGTGGCCTTGATTGTTTTGGTCATTTGATATCGTCCCAACTCTTTTGATTAAAATCTTTATTGCTCGTTGGCTTTCTGGAGATCAATCTCTCTTCTAAACCCAGGGATCTTGACCTTCTGAAATTTCACATGATGGTTAGCTCGTCTAGGGCTTTGGCCTTTTCATATTATTCAGCTTTTATGGGCACTTGACTTTGGATTTCTTTCCTTCTCAATAATTTTGAATCTGGAGTATCGGCCATCATGGTCAGTCGAGATCGACTTGATTCACCTGCTGAGGCTGGGTGTTTTTTTTTTGAATTTGGCTTTTGTTAAGCAGAATCCTGTAAAACCAATCTTGCTATTTTTTTTGTATTAGTTTTAGGGAGGTATTAGACCAAAAGGGACTCAAAGGAAAGTAAACAAAGGACAGGATAGTGAATTTAACGAGAAGCGTCCCTTTTGGGGGAAGAAAGAAAGAGGGACTTATATGGAGTGCATGCAGACTTCAATTGACATGACATGCTTCTTGGACTAGATACCCAATCTGCGCAACCATCCAATCTCTCATAAACCCAACCTAACTTGTGTCTTATAACCAAGAAACCTTGTCAGGACATTATCAGTGTCGACAGTTGTAGGGAATTCCTTCTTTTCGATCAATGGCTCCCTTTTTGGATTTTTGCCAATTGACCTCTCTCATTTCCCTTCTTATCGTCTCCTTATAGTGCTCTTTGCGAGTTTTCAGTTTCTCTGCTCACCATCGCCTTACGGTGCCCGTGTGGGTTTTCACCAATAAGACTCTCTCATTTTATTTCTCTCATTTTGATTGCATTGGATCCAAGTAGCTGCATTCTCCGATCCTTAGACATTCTCACTAATTGATCGAAAGGACTTGAAAGGATTTCGGTAAAAATGATTTGGACTGAATTACATCTTTGAAACCATTCAGGCGGGATCATCGTGGAACCATTATAACATCCGCCCCAGTTTCAACTTATGGGAATTTGGATTTTTGTTTTGGTGTGATTGCACCGTAGAGAGAGGCTGCCTACATATCCTTTCAGAATCAAGTCAAACGTAGTTCAGGGAAACTTTGTTTTTGATGATTGTTTTTTTCGGGTTCCAAAGAGGGTCATCAAAGGAAGGTAACCAGATCAAAGGGTTAACAAAAAGGTTAATGTGTTTGGGGTAGTGAGAATGAAAGCCTGCGTCATCCCAATCAGATAATATTGGTACCGCAGAAGGGTTAAACATAATACCTCTTGAACGCGTCTGCATTGACAACTGTTTCAGGTTCATTTCCTTCAATGTCTCCCAAGTACAGTGCCCCTTTCGGCAATAATTTTCTTGTAATGTACGGGCCCTTCCAGTTTGGACCGAACTTTCCTTTTGCTTCCTTGTGATGCGGGAGAATACGTCTCAAAACGAGTTCCCCCACTTTAAAATTCCTGGGCCGCACTTTCTTGTTGTAGGCACGGGCCATTCTTTGTTGATACAACTACTAGTGGCAAAACGCGACCATCCTTTTTTTCATCAATTAAAGTCCACTATTCTAAATGGGTTTTGACCCACTCACTATTCTCAATCTCAGCTTCAACGATGATTCGGAGAGAAGGGATTTCAACTTCTGTGGGTATTACGGCTTTAGTACCATAATCCAATAGATAGGATTTTTCTCCAACAGATCTACGTATAGTTGTGCGATATCCCGACAATGCAAACGACAACTTTTTATTCCATTGTCTAGAATTTTGGATCATCTTCCTAAGAATCTTCTTGATTTTTTTGTTTGATGCTTCAACAGCACCATTGGCTTTAGGCCGATAAGGGGTAGAATTTCTATGCGTGATCTTAAATTGTTCGTATACTTCCCCCTTCAAATGATTATTCAGATTTGCAGCATTGTCCATAATGATAGTTTTAGGAATACCAAAACGGCAGATGATGTTGGAGTGCACGAGCTCTACCACTGCTTTCTTAGTGACGGCTTTGAGAGTGACTGCTTCAACCCATTTTATGAAGTAGTCAATGGCAACCAATATGACTCTATGCCCATTTGAAGATTTTGGCTCGATTGACCCAATGACATCCATACCCCAAGCAACGAACGGCCACTATACTGACATAGGATGCGATTCTGAAGGTGGTGCATGAATCAGGTCACCGTGTACCTGACACTGGTGATACTTTCGGACAAAACTGAAGCAACCTTTTTCCATAGTCATCCAGTAATAGCCTGCTCAAAGGATTTTCTTTCCGAGGACATATCCATTCATGTGGGGTCCACACACTCCTACGTGTACTTCATTCATGATTATTCTGGCCTTTTGGGCATCCACACATCTTAAAAGGTTGAGATTTGGAGTCTTTTTGTACAAGAGCTCTCCGCTCAAGAAGAAACCGCTGGCAAGCCTTCTAATGGTTCTCTTTTGATCTCCATTGGCTTGCTCGGGATATTCCTTTGTTTTCAAAAATCTTTTGATATCATGATACCATGGCTGAACATTTGGTTCCACCTCAACCGTATTGCAATAACCATGCCTTTCTTGGATTTAGATTTCCAACGGGTCTTCCATCTGCATTTGCATTGCATAGGGCTACCATTCTGCCTTCCAAGACTAAACGTTGTCTCCATCCGCATTTTTGCATTGCATAAGGCTACAATTCTGCCTTCCAAGACTAAACGCTGTCTCTATCTGCATTTTTGCATAAGGCTACCTTTCTGCCTTCGATATTCGCATAAGGCTACCATTCTACCTTCCGAGGTTAAGCTCTACCTCCATCTGCATTTGCATTGCATAAGGCTAATCATTGTCTTCATCCTTGCATAAGACTAAACACTACCTCCCTGCATCTCATGGCTAAAAGATCGCCACATACTTCATCTCATGGTTGAAAGATTGCCACGTACTGCATCCACATGGGCTAAAAGATCGCCTCACACTACATCTCATGGGCTGAAAGATCGCCAAATATTGCATCTCATGGCTGAAAGATCGCCTCATACTGCATCTCATGGGCTGAAAGATCGCCAAGTATTGCATCTCATGGGCTGAAAGATCGCCAAATTATCCAAAGGCGTCATCGTTTGGAGGCACCATCTTCATAGCCCGAGAATACCATGTCATGGCCTGAGGATCCCTTTTAATCTTTTGCATATCATTATTCAAAGACATCATGGTTCGGAGGCACCGTCCTCATAGCCCAAGAGCATCATTTCATGGCCTGTGAATCTTTCATTGTACGCTTCATGACCCTGGACGTCATGGTCTAAGGACGTCATCCTAACCATCCGAAGACAACATTCATGGTCCGACGGTAATTTGTATCATGTCTAAATTTACGCTCGATATACGCTTGTATTATTTCTAATTGCAGGTACACCGGCGAACAACGGCCATCCTGGCAGGAGCGATCCCGCTCCAGTTCCCACAGCCACATCAAACCTAACCATTCCCGTAACCTTTCACTCACCCGACCCTAGATATTGCTTTCGTTCTTGAAAAGTCTCGGTCGGCCTACTCCGCCGACGGATCCTGAACTACATATGGCTTGATTCCTGTAAAACCAGGGATATGTAGGCAGTTCAGAAGCCAGGGTGCATCCTATCTTCTTCAAACTGTTTCGCTCGGTCAAAATTGGCCATCATATCTTTACCCGACAACTCTTTCATCCTTTCCGGGTAAAGAGGGGCAGCTGTTGATACCCAATTTTTTCCTATATATTTTTCAATATGCAAAATACTTTCAAAATAGCATATATATGCATATATAAGCATGTCCAAATGTTTTATTTTTTTCATAATTTTTAAAGGTTTTTAAATCAATTTATTTCCCCTTTATGCATAAAAACCCCAATAATTATTTCCAAAATTATTATTTTAGTAATTCATTTGTTGGACTTTTATATTTACTAAAATATAGCTAAGGTAATTTTTGCATATTTTTACAAATTTATTTAGTATTTTTTAAGCTAAATTGCATATAATTGCAATATTAGCCCTTTTAAGATTCAATTGTATTTTATACTCATAAAATTAAGTCCTGTATTTTTTAAATTGTCAATTATACGTTATAAATCATTTTAGTGCTTTCAATTTATTTCCAAAAATTAATTTTTATTTTTTATAAATATAAAAGGAACAATTGGCTATTTAAATAATAGCCCAATTACATTTCAATTATAGCCTAAATCTAACCCCAATTTAAACCAAATTTCCCAGCCCAATTCGTCTTAAACCCGACCCCCAACCCAATTTAAACGACCCAACCCGGATTCACCACCTAACCCCTTTAATCCTAAAATGATCAACGGCCATCATCCTCCCTTTCCTTTTTTAACCTTAACCGAACCCTAAACCTACCTCACTTTTCACCAACCGCCGCCCTTGAATCCCCCTTCTCTCTCAACTCTCTCTGAAACCCCTCATGAACCCTAACCGCCACCATCTAACCCCACCCTAATCCACCTCAACCCCTGTCTAATACATGGCCTCTCATGGTCATTTGAGATATGTATCAGCCTCCTACGGCTCCTGGGTATTTGTTTTTGTGGTTTCATAGCCAGACCTCGAAGGAATCTGGTCCAGTACTTGCTCGACTTCAGTTCATGGCCTTTCTCCGGCCATCTATGACCTTTCACTGGCCATTCATGGCCTTTCAAGGCAGATCCTTGACTTTCCTGGTTAGATCAGAAACTTTCAAGGTCTTTCTCACCTTTTCTGGGTTTTCCGAAACCCTAATCTTTAAGATCTTCTTATTTTTCTTTCATATCTACCATAGATCTGTGCTTACCATGAATGTCTTAAGTGTTTTCTCGAAAGTTCTTCAACTTTTCTTTCAAAACAATTCTTCATTAGGGTTTTCCTTTATGTTTTCAAAAAGATCTCTTCTCCGATTTTAATGTTGTTTGTGATTTTGCTATGTTCTGCTCATGTTGTTCTTCTATCTGAGTCAGCATGTTGAAAACCCTAATTCCTTTTTGATCTCATTCGAATTTTGAAACTGTTTGCTTAAATATGTGCTTGTTTGATTAAGTTCTCCGTTCTTGCTTGACTTATCTGATTCCGAGTTTTACCATCTTTTAAACTCGATTATTTTGGAAAACCCTAGGTCTTTTGGTCTGAAATTGCTTGTTGTAATGTATACGTGACTCGATTAAAAGTTTCTTATTTCAAACTCTCTTTTCTTTATGTGACTTATCTGATTCTGAGTTTTACTATCTTTTAACTCAACTATTGGTGAAACGCTAATTTCGTAAAAGGTTTTCCTCACTTGATACTGTGAGACCTTTATTTGGTTTCTGATTCTCTTTACCTGTTGCTACGGTTTCTTCACTATTGATTCTATGTGATTACTTGACATACTTGACTACTGTGCTTCGAATATCTTTCTAACTACTGAATCCTAGCTTATTTCTTCTACTATTGTATGTTGTTTCTTTTGCCAATGTGCTTGGCCTCGCATGTCTGATGCTTCCATTCACTCTATTCATATACTGAAGTGTAGAATCGTGTTTCTTCCTTGATTAATCTTGATCTGGTGACTAATTGCAAAAGCTTTTCTTTTGTGACCCCTGATTTGACTCGCCTGTTTAAAATTAATTGATTCCTTTCCCTTTACTGTGATGTTTTACCTTGCTGAATCTTTTCCAAAATAAGCATATCTTTGTACTTAGACTTGATTGTTTACTTCATGCTTTTACTGCCCTATTATGGAAATAATCAATCTATCTCCAAACTAATTTTCTTCCCTTAATTAGACTTGCCGCTACCCGTTAAACAGTGATTCCTTAATTAATGGGAATCACTTGTGGTAATTGATTCTGACTTGCGATTGTTTCCATATTTGTGTTAAGACTTTACTTATTACCTTATCCTTCACCTGTTTTCAAAGCTATAAATACCCACCCCCTCTTCTTTCAAACGGACGAACATTTTTGAGTTCAAGAACACACACTCACACTCAAAAACACTCTCTTTTTCTTTACTATTACTTGTGTTATTGCTTTGTCTAGCTGGTTGAAAGCCAAGGCTAGACTGTGGAACCTTGCCTGTTTTACCTTTTCTGCACTTTGTTTCTCTACTGAACTTAGGTTCTGCCCCTCTTGTGTGAGCCTTGTCTTGGGACCCTTGACCTCCCTCTGAACTTGGACACATAAGGGCTGGCCCTTCTACACTGCACTTATTTCTATCTGGTTATGCAAACCTGGGTGTAAGCACTACCCGGGGTCCCTTGAGACCCTTAGGGAACTTTGACACATCCAGGTCTGAGAAAGGCTTTGAGCATCATTGGCATTTGAGGTGGTTTATTCTAGTCAGAATCAGGCTTCCTATGGTTGTAACTTCTTATTTTTGCACTTTTCTAATGTAATTCAGTATTTGGTCTGTAATGATTTGTAACAAATATTGGGGTCAGCTAGTGAAGATGGATGGGGTAATTATGCATGTTCTAGCTATTAGGAGGGTAGATATCATGCCTATAGGATCTGTTTTTAAATTCTGCATGTTTTACTTCCACACTTAGATAACATGTCTATAGGATCTGTTTAATAAATTCTGCATGTTTCACTTCCACACTTAGATACCATGCCTATAGGATCTAAGTGGCTATAATCAGACATCATGCCTATAAAACTAAAATCAGTATTTTTAATAGAAATCATGCCAATAGGAATTTCGCTTTAATCAAATAAATCCTGCCTACTTCACTGCACCTTCAATTAGATACCTTGCCTATATGACCAAAATCAGTCTTTGATACTTAGATACCATATCTATAGGATCTAAAACCAGTTTAATTAAAAAGTTTGACTCGTACTGTTTTGAATCAGTTTAAACAACCTACTCCTTTTGTTAATACGGTTTAGATATCATGCCTATAGGATCCAAATCGCCTATTTAAATTAACCACTTTACTGCATTCCTAATCAGTAATAGACATCATGCTTATAGGATATCACCAATACCCACTTAGTCAAGCCTTAGGTAATAACGATAAAACTGAATCCGCCTTTGTTTAATTAGCAACTGCTACAACCAGCAGGCAGGCCTGGTTCGGACTTTTTATCTGAGTTATGTAATAAATTGGTCTGCTTCAACAATTAAAACGCCGTGCCTTAGTACCTTTAAATTCTGACCCTAAATGTGCTTAAGTCATGCTATTTATGTGCTTTATTTGAGGAGGTATACATGAGCCTCATAATTATTTATGTGTTTCCCCTAATATGCAGTCCTACGTGTTTTGTATGTCGCCCTAGCCTTTTACCTTTAAAACCCAAGAGTCAGCCTAAAATCCTCCCTCTATAGGAATAGTAGTCCTAAATCCCTCCGGGATTGATAGGAATGGGATGGGTAATAGCATGCAATAGAGGTCGAGACCAATCCATGCTTTAATACATTAACGGGGTGGGAAGGGTAGATATGGATATGATGACCGGTGCGCTAATACCACGTGTATCCCCTCTTCTGAGGTGTGTCATACCGGGTATCGCATTGATGTAATCCATATTATAAATAAACCTAGGACCCCCCTCCTTTTATATTCTCAAGTATTTGTAGAACTATAACTCATTTTCAAATTTCACCTTCCAATTGTTTTTAAACTCTTATGTGTTCAAACCTAAATCCCCCACTATTTGAGCCTTTACTTGCCTATCTTCTAATCGTACAAAATTCACAAAATTGTCTGGCCGGGAACCACACTAGTGGATCCTGAGGGGTGCTTAACACCTTCCCCTTTTGATAATTTCAAGCCCTTACCTTGTTTCTGGTTATTAAACAAACTTAGAAATGAATCCTATAGGTGTCTTAATGCACCTTAAATCATTAGGTGGTGACTCTTCAAATGCAAACCCAGTTCCCAAAAGGAATAAGTTGTCCCATACCCAAAATGTCATGAACCCAATTTTCCGATGCGAAGAGGAAAAAGGGGGCGCGACAGAGACGGCTTAGTCGATCGGGTAGAGATCGATCCTCATGCCATAAGCATGGTGGTGTGTCGGTACCAAAGATCTCCAAACTCAAAACATTAATAAATACTCGAGGATTTACCTTTCTCTGAACTTGGGATTTTAATATCATTTGAGTTTCCTATTGATTTCTTTTTTTGTCCTTTTATGTTGGTACTCTATTCCATGAGAGGGTATTTAGATTTACATACTATTACTACTCTATATATTTTAACGTCCCTTTTGTTGGGGCGCTGCATCTTTAATGGATGCAAGTGGTTCCACAACAGGTGGCATCCATCTTTGATAGCAGTACACCCGCTTCTCAGCTGACTTGGTGAGCCCCACTTCTTCTCAGGGCCTTATGTCTTTTGTTCCTTGTACTTTGAGGTATAGCTGGGGCCTTGTCACCGGCACTTCCATACTATACTCATGATATTTTAAGGCTCTGTGGACATGTTGTGGGTTGCATTTTGATTTGGGCAAAACAAACTATAAATGTTGTAGTTGCCAAACATGTTTCCACTTTTAAACTATTAACATGTAATATTTTGGAATCATAAATGAAGTTCGTATAAGTAATGGAATTGGTGTTTTACATGTTATTCTCTCGCTTGTCTAACTCTTGGTATTCATCCTCATATTATTCATGGGGAAGGTTGGTTAGAAGGCATCAAGTAGGCTTTCTTGACTAGGATATCATGGTTGAGTTCCGATCGCGCTCCCCACAGTTGAGGCATGCTAAGCTTGTTATCAAAGCCTAATATTTTAAAAGTCTCTTAGGATGTCTCGGAGTCATGTCTAGTAAAGTTGTTCTTATCAGTTTGTTGTCGACCACATCTATAATTAGGAGGCTATTTGGGCATTTAGGAATGTCACCTTTCTTTGGTATTCTAGATTGTGCGGTAGAGCTGATTGTAAGACTATTCCTCCTTTTAACTTGTGAATTGTTCTAATTCATAGTACATGGCACCAAAGAAGAAGGAAAGGAGTGGTCAAAGGGCTAATGCCATCCCAAGAGTGGCAGTTGATACTATACCTAATGCTATAGGTGAGCACGCGAGGGGTAAAGATATATTCCTCCAACCACAACACCTCCTAATTATATCACTCCGGCTGAGAATGCACCGATTCCTACTCTTGTTGAGAATGCAATGATTCCTCCTCCAACTGATATTCCAACTCCACCTTCATCCTCAACCACCGGTCCTAGTGTTTTTTATGTGGACCATAAGGGAGTCATACAGATGTTGACTCGAATAGTGGCTTCCCAGGCCCAGAGATTGAATGCCACATCTACTTCCTTCTAGCTAGTAAGGGGATTCAGCTAGTTCCAAGGTGAACCGGTTACTTTAATTGGATCCTCCTATATTTACGGGTACTAAGCTCGAGGAGAACTCCCAAGCAATTATTGAGGAGATGCACAAGACTCTTCGTGTGATGTGTGCCACTAAGATAGAAGCAGTGGAATTGGCCTCCTATTACCTAAAAGAGTTGGCATACTTATGGTTTGAATTGTGGGAGGAGTCCCATGAGGAGCGGAGCCTACCGATGAAGTGGAATAAGTTTGTGGATGGCTTCATGGATCATTTATTGCCTGGCGAGACTAGGGCAGCCTGTGCCGCCAAGTTTGAGAACTTGGAGAAGGATAGTATAAGGGTACAGGACTATTATCAGAGGTTTGCAAATCTTTATAGAGATACAGTCTACATGTTTCCCACTATGGAGGCTAGTATGTGCTGGTTTGTGCAAAGCCTTAGCCCTTTGGTTATAAACAAGGCCGCTACAGCCACCTTGAATTTCGAAATCGACTATAGGAAGATGGTAGCATTTGCTTAAGCCACTGACGCCCAAAAATTAAAGAATAGAATGGAGCGAGAGGGTAGTAAGAAGGCCCGATCCGTAGGAACTTTGGTGGGTCTTCTAGTGGGGGGTAGTGGTGGAAGGGTAGTATTCATGGGAGGGTCATCTGGACCGACACAGTCCTTTGCTTAGTCTTCAGTCAGTGCACCGCCATCAGGGCCAAATCAGCAGCGGTAGAGTCACTTCAGGCCTAGTCAGGGCAACAAGGGATCTCATCAGCAGGGTCAGTCAGGCGGAGGCTCCAGCCGTAGTAGAGGCCCACATGCCCTATGTGTGGAAAGATTCACTCAAGAATATGCTATATGGATCATCAGGTATGCTACAAGTATGGTCTTAGGGGTCATATTCAAAGAAATTGCCATTCATCCTATCAGAGTACTAGTAGGGGTATGGTGCAGTCGGCCAGTTCAGCAGCTACTACTTTCGTGGCACCTCCTCCAGCTCGAGGTATTTCAACACCTGCAGGGCGTGGTGCACATGTTTCAGGGGGACCCAGTAGATTCTATGCGATTAGGGCCTGCCAGAATTCAGAGGCTTCTCTAAATGTTGTCACATGTATATTGACTGTCCAATATCATGATGTGTATGCTATTATAGATCCTAGTTCCACCATGTCATATGTCATTCCTTATGTTGCTATGGAATTCGGGATAGAACCGAAATAGCTTCGTGATCCGTTCTCTTTGTCTACTCTAATTGGTCAGTCTATTGAGGCCATGTGGGTTTATAAGGATTGTATTGTCACGGTGCATGCTCGAGACACCATGGCCGATCTCATTGAATTTGGGATGGTGGATTTTAATGTGATAATGGGTATGGATTGGCTTTATTTATCTTTTGCTAAGCTTGACTGCCAAACTAGAACCATTAGGTTTGAGTTTCCTAGAAAGCCGACCATTGAGTGGAAGAGGGATGATGTTATGCCAAAGGGTAAGTTTATTTCTTACCTTAATGTCGCAAAGATAATTAATATGGGGTGTATATAACATATGGTCTAAGTCACGAACATTAATGTTAAGGCACTGACACTTGAGTTTGTGCTGGTTGTGCATGAATTTTTGGAAGTTTTTCCTTATGAGCTTCCTGGGATCCCATCAGATAGGGAGATTGATTTTTGGATCGATGTGTTGCGGGGCGTGCAGCCTATATCAATTCCACCATACATAAAGGCTCCGGAAGAATTGAAGGAACAATTGAAAGATTTGCTAGAAAACGGTTTTATCTAACCAAGTGTGCCGCCTTGGGCCGCACCTGTTCTCTTTATAAGGAAGAAATATGGGTCATTGAGGATGTGTATTGACTATCGGCAGCCCAACAAGGTCACAATCAATAATAATTAAGTATCTTCTACCAAAGATAAATAACTTGTTCAATCATTTGCTAGGCGCTAAGTACTTTTCCAAGATTGACTTAACATTGAGGTATCACCAATTGAAAACTAGGAAGCAGGATATTCCAAATACAGCTTTCAGAACCCGGTATAGGCACTTTGAATTTTGGTAATGTCTTTCGGGCTAACGAATACCCTGACAGCTTTCATGCATCTTATGAATCGAGTCTTCTAGGCTTTCCTTGACTCTTTTGTCAGAGTCGAGAAAACCATGTCGATCATCTCAGGCAGCTTTGCTCTATATCAGCATAAGTTGTACGCAAAGTTTTCGAAGTGAGAGTTTTGGCTCGAGTTTGTCACATTCTTGGGTCATGTTGTCTCTAGTGAGGGAATTAAGGTCAATCCTTAGAGGATTGCAGCTATGAAGAATTATCCTAGACCTACAACTCCAACAGAGATTTGTAGTTTCTTGGGCTTTGTTGGGTACTACAGAAGGTTCATGGAGGGGCTTTATTCTCTTGCCTCTCCATTGACTAAGTTGACACAAAAAGCAGCTAAATTCCACTGGTAAGATGCTTGTGAAAAGAGTTTCCAAGAAATGAAGTCAAGGTTGAGTACGATACTGGTGTTGACCTTACCAGAGGGTATGCATGGATTTGTTGTGTATTGTAATGCTTCAAGGGTTGGACTTGGGTGTGTGTTAATGCAACATGGAAAGGTGATCGCTTATGCTTCTAGGCAACTCAAGAACCATGAAAAAAATTATCCAACATATGACTTAGAGATTTCGGCAGTGGTGTTTGCATCAAAGATTTGGCGTCATTATTTGTATGGGGTCCATGTGGACATATTGACGGGCCATAAGAGTCTTCAATACATTTTCAAGCAGAAGGAGTTGAATCTAAGGCAAATGAGATGTCTTGAGTTACTCAAGGACTACGACATTGATATTCTATATCATTTAGGGCTAATGTTATGGCGGATGTTTTAGCCGGAAATCCATGGGTAGTTTGGCTCACTTATGGTCGTTGGCGAAGGAAGTTCACTAGTTGGATATTTTGCGTGTTCAACATATGGACTCTAGCAAAGGTGGGATTGTGCAAAATAAGGCTGAGTCATCACTCGTAGTGGAAGTCAAGGAGAAATAATATAATGATCCGTTATTGGTGCAGTTGAAAGAGGGGATTCATAAACATAAAACCATGGATTTTTCTCTTGGCAGGAATGATGGTACGCTAAGGTACCAGGACGATTGTGTGTTCCGAATATAGATGGTCTCCGGGAGAGAATCATGACCGAGGCTCACAGCTCCAAGTATTTCGTGCACCCAGGCTCTACAAATATGTATCATGACCTCAAGGAGGTCTACTGGTGGAATAACATGAAGAGGGATGTAGCGGACTTTGTGGCAAGATGTCTAAACTGTTATCAAGTTAAGGCCGAGAACCAAACGCCCGGCGGGTTGGCGCAGAATATAGAGATTCCAATGTGGAAGTGGGAGATGATCAATATGGACTTTGTGGTAAGTCTACCTCACACATCTCATAAGTTTTACTTGATTTGGGTGATTGTGGATCGACTCATGAAATTAGCACACTTCTTACTTGTCAAGGCTACAAACATAGCAAAACATTATGCTCAGTTGTATATCAAGGAAATAGCAAGTTGCACGACACTTCTATTTCTAATATCTCAGATCAAAGGGCGCATTTCGCCACTAACGTCTGGTAGAAATTTCAGCAAGGGTTGGGTACTCACATAAATCTTAGTACAACGTTTCATCCACGGACCAACGGGCAGGCACGGCAAACTATTCAGATGCTTAAAGATATGTTACGCGTTTATGTTCTTGACTTCAAGGGTAGTGGGATGATCACTTGCCCTTGATAGAATTTGCTTATAACAACATCTACCACGTCAGCATCCAAATGGCATCCTTTGAAGCTTTATATGGTAGGAGATATAGATCTCTCATTGGTTGGTTCAAGGTTAGGGAAGCAGAATTCATAAGGTCGGACCTCGTGCATCAGGCTATGGAGAAGGTTAAGATCATTAAAGGAACGGCTGAAAACTGCTAAGAGTTGCCAGAAGTCCTATTCGGATGTGCGTCGCAGAGATTTGGAGTTCAAAGAGGATGATTGGATATTCTTGAAGGTTTCTCCCATGAAGGGTATAATGCAATTTGGGAAGAAAGGGAAATTGAGTGCAATGTATATCGGGTCATACAGAATCTTGAGAAGGTTAGCCAAGTGGCCTATAAGCTGCAGTTACCTTCGGAGATGTCTTTAGTGCACCCAATGTTTCATGTGTCCATGTTGAAGAATGTAGTTGGAGACTCGTCGCTCATTGTTCTAGTAGAGACTATTGAAGTTAATGAAGAATTGACCTATGAAGAGATTCCAATTGCAATTCTTGATAGACAAGTTCGAAAGTTGAGGAATAAAGAGATTGCCTCCATGAAAGTGCTATGGCGAAACCAACAAATTGAAGAGGTCACCTGGGAGGCCGAGGAAGAGGTGAAGAAGAAATACCCTCACTTGTTTGTGTAACCATATTGTTGTGTTTTAAAAGAAAATTAGGAGTTTTATTTCTAAGAATTATGCTTAACTTGTATAGTTTACTCTAACAACCCTTTTTGATAATATAATGCCTATGATGTTATGGTTGGAGTTGTTTTCATGTAATGATACGTCGATGTGTTATGAATATGTTATTAGGATTGGTTTCTGGGGCTTTCTGTTGGATAGGCCCAAATACAGGGGAGACTCTGCTGAATTTTTTGAAAATTTGGGGAGTCAGTCAAATTTGGAACATCTGGCGTGTATCTATGGCAGACTTTGACCCTCATTCGAGGACGAATGATCGTAAACGGGGGAGGATGTAATGCCCCGTGAAATTTGGCCAAGGATTTGAGGTTTTATGGTGACGATGTAGGCTAATGTATTTGGAAGGTCGTAGCTTGGACTTAGTGGAAGGACGAAGGGAGATGGCTCTAGTTCGAATGATTGTGCAAAAACAAATGATCGAGAAGTATTATGATAAGAAAGTCAATGTTCAGCGTTTCAAAATAGGTGACTATGTGTTTCGAAGCATATGTGTGGCATCTCAAGAACCGAATGTGGGAAAGATCGAGCCAAATTGGGAAAGACCCTACAGGATCAGTGAGCATCACTTCGTGTTCACGAAGAATAGAACTAGAAACCAGCACCATCAGAACATCCAAACTTGGCCTAAAACTATCCCGAAACACACCCGAGGCCCTAGGACCCTACCAATCATACCAACAAGTTTCAATACCTTATCCAAATTTATCCAAAGGCTCTAACGCCACGAATAACATCAAAATTATGAATCAACGATCGAAATCCTTCTTTTAACTTTCAAACATTCAAACTTTGACGAACACGTCCGAATCACACTTAAACATTCCATAATGACATCAAATTTTACATACAAGTCACAAATCACAATACGAATCTATTTCAAGGCTCAAAATCTCAAACGGACATCGATAACACCAGAGTCAACATCGAGTCAAACTTAGGAAATTCTAAAACATTCAAAATGCAAACATTACTCATTAAATGCTGGAACGCTCTCGGTCTACTCGAAACTCGATCTGAACATACGCTCAAGTCCAAAAATATTATACAAATATATTGGAACCTTTAAATCCCGATTTCGGGGTCGTTTACTCAAAATTCATACCTTGGTCAACTCTTCCAACTTAAAGCTTCCGAATTGAGAATTATTCTTCCATATCAACTCCGAACTCCTCAAAAATCGAAACTAACCACACGCGGAAATCATAATATACTCAAGGGTTCAAACCGCTAAACGACACGCTAGAGCTCAAAATGACTAGTTGAATCGTAACATAAACCCTTTTCGGTTTTAGCTGATATCACTTCTCGAATCTTCCTACAATATCATTATTCTTTAGAGTACCCAACAATTCTTAATATATGCCAATCAAGTAATGATTTGAAAAGTTATATACACTAATAGCTTTTGTAAAGCATTTTTAAGTCATTAGGTCTTATTATTTAAGCCCTAGCTAGAAGGTTCTAGCGGTTAGCCTCGGTGGGTAGCGGAAGGGGTATAGGTAGGCCCAAAAAGTCTTGGGGATAGGTTATTAGGCGGGACATGGCGCAACTGGAGCTGACTGAGGACATGGCCCTAGACAGGAGGTGTTGAGGTCAAAGATTAAGAAGGTTCGTAGGTAGTCGAGTATTTCTCTTTATCTTACTCAGTTCGCTAGTATTAGTGTTAGTATGATATTTTTTATCCATAGATGACTATTAATACCTAGAGTTTGACTGCATTCTTGGATACAATATTATTTCATCTTGCTATTCTTCCTAATTATTGCAATCACCTTTTCTTTTTCAGTCGCTCTCTAGCCGAGGGTCTATCGAAAACAATCTCCCTACCCCTCCAGAGGTAGGGGTAAGGCTGCGTACATCTTACCTTCCCCATACCCCACTTGTGGGATATTACTTGGTTTGTTATTGTTGTAGGTCTTACTATTTAACCTGTTATATCAGGCTATTTTCTACTCCCCGTCTCGGTTTATGTGCTACGATCAGATTTCATGAGTCAAACTTTTAAATTTTAATCGTAAATTCAAATATATAATCTTATAGTTTTTTAATAAAATATACATATTTAGAAACTACATAGAATTAATATAAATCACAATAAATAACAATTAAAAACATTTAAAAGATATATAAAAAATTGGGATCAAAGAAAAACTCGTTTTGACTTTTGAAATTCTAATTGCATCACATAAATAGAGGGAGTATTTATTTTAAGTTGTGAATCTATTAAACATAGTTTCATTACCTTTAAAGATAGTCTGATTGCGTAAGTGTTCTTTACGCTACAAGTACATTGAAGTTGACTTATTCAATAAATGATTTAACAACGGAAATTCAAACAATTATGCATGGCTACTAGTTGCATTTGTCCACCATTACCTAAAATAAAGTGAAATTAATAAAAAGTTGGTTGCAAATTGGAGCACTTGGCGCCGTGATTGTCTCAATTACCTTACCAATCAAACAGCTGTTTGAAATGCAGATAAACATAGTTTACAACTGATTAGGCAATCATGATTTTAGTTGTGACTGCAGTGGTTCCACTAGATTTTTCTGTATATCTTTTGTGTCCTGTAGCCGCCAACTTATATACTACTAGTAGATAGGGGTGTCCTTTAAGAAGATAAAATCGATCTTTATCGTATTGAACCGATTATTAAGTTTGTTAAATAAAATTATAAATCTCTATATAAATTTACAATGTATATAACATTATCAGGATAGATTTTTCTTTTATAAAAAGAAACCAAATAAATATCGAACCATGCCGAATAATTTCTACGTGAAAAACATATTTTATATATTTGAGATTAAAAATAACAAAGCTTTAAGCCTTAGGATTATGGAAACGACTACAAGTCAACATATAATTAACACCTAAAATCTCAACTCTATTCCTATTTTACTACTCTTGTTGGATACTTCATCTTCTAATAGATTTTATTCTTGAGTCTTGACTTGACTAATATCTCCGCTCGTATGATTTATAACATATTAAAAAACAAACCGAAAATTAATCGAACAAAAGAGAAACCGAGATTAATATGTTCCAAATTTTATAAAATAGCGTCGAACCGAATTATTAACACCCTTACTCGTAGACTTGCTCTAATAGAAACCCAGAAATCGCCTCCGCTCTATGGGATCAGAGCCAAACTCTAGAAATTCAACAAAAAAATACCTAAAAATTCAACAAAAAAAAGCCAAACCTTTTATGCTTTAAGAATGATTCTTTTCACCGTTCGAGTGAAAAGGACTACTTTTCTTAGCCTGGCCTCCACTTGAACTAATCTTGAACATGATGGATCTTTTCCAGAACATGTTTTTCTCCACTGCACATGAACTTTCAATCACTGTCCACATTTCCCATCCAAGAATCAAATTAAAGTCACCCTATTTAACAGAATTCTTCAAAGATACAGCCAGCTTGCTACAACTTAAAAAAGTTAAGGTTTCCTCTGATAAATAGCCCTGTTTTGCCCCACATTTTCCTTGATTCATATACATAACATAACAAGAAAGAAATGGAATTCTTTCACCAGCACAACACACTCTTATTATCAGAGTTCTTGATTTTCTGCATGATATCTGTGGCTTCATCTCTAGGTCCAATCTATACTCCTCCAGAGGTTGAGCAGTTAACTGATCGTTTCAGTAGATTATCCGTTAATCAGGGATATAATATGTTTTTTGGAGGTGTTAATGTTCGTCTAACGAACAATGGGTCCAGTGCTGATCTTATCTTAGATAAATCTTCAGGTAGACTCCCACATCATAATATGAGAAATGCTTTGCTCAAGTTTAAACTACTGAAGTAATTAACTCCTTGTCTTCTTGGTCCCTCCATAGGTTCAGGACTAGTCTCAAGAGACAAATACTACTATGGTTTCTTCAATGCTGCACTAAAGCTGCCTGCAAATTTTACATCGGGAGTGGTAGTTGCTTTTTATGTAAGTTTCTTGCATATCCCACAGTATTATGAATCATAATTTCTATTTTATTTGAAGCATAATGCAAGAGCTTTTTTCCCATTTTCAGCTTTCTAATCAAAATATTTTCCCACACGACCATGATGAACTAGATTTTGAATTGCTTGGGTATGATAAGAGAAGGGATTGGGTTCTACAAACCAATAATTATGGAAATGGAAGTGTCAGCACAGGGAGGGAAGGGAAGTTCTACCTCTGGTTTGATCCAACACAAGATTTCCATGACTACACTATTCTCTGGAACAATCATCACATTCTGTAAGCCAGTGAAAAAAAATTGAGTACTTTATGAGTTCCATTTACCTTGGTTCTAAATATAACAATTGTCTGTGAACTTCTGCAGATTTCTGGTGGACAATGTGCCAGTAAGAGAGGTTGTCCATAATACTGCAATCTCTTCTGTTTACCCATCAAAGCCGATGTCCATTTATGTGACAATATGGGATGGATCACAATGGGCAACTCGCGGAGGGAAATACCCAGTAAATTATACTTACGCCCCGTTTGTAACATCAATAAAAGGAGTAGAGTTAGAAGGGTGTGTAAGCGAGCAAAACGGATCAGCAGCTACTGCATGTGCTAGGAGAAGCACATCAAGTTTGGATCCGGTTGATGGAGAAGAATTTGTCAAGCTGTCACAGCAGCAAATGATGGGGTTGGACTGGGCAAGGAGGAAGCATATGTTTTACTCGTATTGCCAAGATACTAGGAGATACAAAGTCCTACCACCAGAGTGCACTGCCACATAACATAGTTCATCTCATTTTTTGTCTCTAAGACTGACGTATGAAAACAAGATAGAGGATAATAATATAATGACCTTATATGAGAGAAATCACCTAGTGTTTCTTGCCTCTACTGAGGTTTGAACATAAAATCTCATGGTTCTCCCACTTTATTGACCCCTAGGCCACACTCTCGGATGCCTTAGACAAGAGAATTCTAGATAAGAGTACTCCTGGACCAAATTATTTCTATGATGTTGCTCGCTAATTTGTACAATGAATTGACAATAGTAAACTTTAATATTATTTTCTTCACGTTTGCTGAAAAGTATGGGTCTGTGTTTCCACAACCTTACAATTTTGGGAGGCAAATCATCTCTTTCTTGCCATTATCATTAACAGAGCTTTAGCGTAAAGTGGATGCACCTCATGTGTCCAAATTCTGAGAAAAAAATATGTGAATTTATCACTCAACTTTTGACAATGGTCTAAAATTACCCTTAGGTTTTAGCTCCATTAGGGGTAAAAACAAGACTTTCCTAGTGGCAGAGGTAATATATTAGACCAAAAGTTTTACACATGCCAAAGTCGCTTAAATTTGGATAGTACCGGAAATTTGACCCTTTCCCTTTAAAAAGGGTACCATTCAGTACATACAGGCAAATGCCATGTAATTCACTTACAATAAACTCAAACTGGCGGACTGCAGGAGTAAAATAAGAGAATAGACTACTGAAGTCCATAATCTGTAAGAAACAGATAGCCAGTAAAGGCCGGAAAAAATAACGTAATAAAATTTTCTCCTTTCTAAAGGAGGTCATGTTCGAGATGTATTCTAGGTAAACTATCAAAAGTACATCATGATAAAGGTTTTGGATGTCAGAAGCGCCTTATAATCGTAATACCACCATATACGCAAATAGCTCTTTGCTACATTACAATTCCTAAATATAGAACCACAGATGAACGAAACAATAATAGGACAGCGCACTGTAGGTAGAGAAAGAGAGAACGCTAAATACAAGTTTAATGCAATGATATGCAAGATTGTGCTGAAACAACCTAGATCGGGTAGAATTGTTGAACAAATTTCAAAGTTCGGGGTTCACATTGAGAAGCCATTGAGGAGGAAATTTTGTGGACATTAACCGTTTCACGGTTTTGTAACAGTCTTAACACAAAAAGTGGATTATCAAATTCATCGGGATATATCACTAATAAGAGAGAATGGAATTATCAGCTAAACTTGAATAGGACAGCAAACTGTAGGTAGAGAAGGAGAGGCCGCTAAATGTGAGTGCTTTGGCTATAAAAGAGAGTGGACAAGCAAAATTATGTGATGAAACAACCCCAGATGATAGAACTATTGGATAAAAGTCAAAATGCAACAAGAAGCCACTAAGGAGGAAAGTTTGCAGACATTAACGGTTCACAGTTATGTAGCATTACATAAGCTGGATTACCAGCTTCATTTGGATGTTTCAAGACATTTATTCGTAGAAAAAAAAGAGCTTCACTATAACATCTTAAACTTCACATATGAAATGCCACTATTGCTACAACTAACAATTTTCGGTATTAATAAAACAGGGCAACCCTGCCTTATTCCAAAATATGGTGTTCTGATCTAAGAAATACCCATAAGATGCTATGAATAAATTATGTTTTAGCTTCAGAAGTGGAGATGCTATATGCAGAAGAATGGAATCTATTGTTAGTTTTACTGAGATGATACAGGCAAGAAAGATTTACAAAAACCAATTATGAATCAAGAATCTAAAAGCTACAGACAAGAAGATATACACACAAACAAGCTTAACAGAAATCTTAAGGGAACTATTCTACCAACCGTATTTCTCATTAGAGCTACTGACTATCAATATTTTCGACTGTATAGTTATGTTTACAACTTAAAAACATGGCAATTGCACACAAAAATCTGTTCTTACTGATGGTAAGAACAAAGTTAAATGCAAGATCAAATTGCCAAACACATATTCAACATAAAGGAATCTAATTCATGATTCATCTACTTATGCATGAATTTAACACATCAAATTGCATTCATTTAATAAAAAAATTAATCCAAAACATAATTATATTCTAAACCGAAGCATGAAAAAGATCAACATCATCAGCAGTAAAGAAGAAGCATATAAAAGAAATCTAACGGTAAGATTTCTGGAACCTAGCACGAGCACCACGACCACCAAACTTCTTAGGCTCACATCGTCTAGGATCAGCTACAAGCAATGTCCTATCATACCTAACCAAAATATCCTTAATCTCCTTCTTCGACTGCTCATCCCCATACTTCTGGTAAAATGCAACGAGCGCCTTCGCTATCGATTGACGAATAGCATAGATTTGTGAAGTGTGTCCTCCTCCTTTGACGCGGATCCGCATGTCGACTCCGGCGAATCTGTGGCGGCCTAAGAGGAGAATTGGTTCGAAGGCTTTGTAACGGAGGATTTCAGGCTGGACTAACTCGATCGGAACACCGTTGATTTTCATCAGGCCTTTCCCGCGTTTGCAGTGGCTTACTGCTACCGCCGTCTTCTTCCGCCCAAAACATTGAACTGATTCCGCCGCTGCCGCTGCCGCTGCCGCTGCCGCTGCCGGTGCTGCCATGTTCTTATGCTTGCTCTGGCTTCTACTGTATTGGAGAGAAACCCTAAGCGTAAGTCTCGAGGTTTTAAGGGCAGAGAGGGAGAACGTGCAATTAAATTAGGAATTTTTGTTGGGCTTTGAATTTGGGCTACCTTGGGTTTTACTTGTGGGCCGAATCGCATAATCGTGTAAAAATGGCACGCTCGAGCCAGTTTTCGGATTGATCATTCAAAATTAGTCAGCTTTTACCAAGTTAATGAAAAATAGCAACTATTTTGCTGCAACATAGACCGGTCCAGCATAATATATTGGAGTTCGGTGCAACTGTGTATGAACTTCCAGCATATTATGCTGGAGCGGCAGTATAATATACTAGAGACTGGAGCACCGGTGCTCCAAACTCCAGTATATTAGACTTATACTGGAACTCCAGTATATTATGCTGGAGTATTTTTCCAGATTTCGAATAGTGCTTTCATTCAGATTTATCTTTACATGAAAAATGGCTAAATTTTGATTACTTTTGAAACTGGGCTATTTTTGAACGACCACTTATAAATCTGGCTATTTTTTAATTTCTCACCATAATCGTCATTATTTCTTTTTTCTTTTTTCAGAAAATGAAACTTTAACGATAATAGTTGTTAGATTTAAGTATTTAGCAATTAATTATAAAAACAAAAACCCATTAAAAGAATATAATCAAGGGAATCTATGAATCATCATAAATGTCAATTTCCCATATATACGGCTCAAACATCTAGTTTGCAACCGTTGAGAACTTAAATGTACTGGAAAAATAATGAAAAAATACTAGTTATGTCCATTTATAAATAGCTTATTATAAAGATTGACCAATTCATAAAATATTACTAATATTAGTCAATTAGTTATTTGGAGCAAACAAAGTTAAATTTTTGCTTTCTTTTGAGTAGGTGTTATTAGAATAGATTGGGTACATCTTAAGGAGCTTGAGTCTCAGTTTATGGATGATTTGGTGTAGTTTTGAGGTAGTTTGAATTGAAAAATTGAAGTAGAAGATGAACATGAAAAAATGGTATGTGTATCACTTGTGTATCAGATATGTATCACATTTGTATCAAATGTGTATCACGTGTATATCCACGATAGGATGAAAGAACTGAAGTTTTCCTAATAGTCTTGTAGCCTCTCAAAGATAAGTACAGACGTCTCCGTACCGATCTTCAAGACTCTACTAAACTCGCTTATGACTCGTAGCACCTATGAACCTAGAACTCTAATACAACTTGTCACGATCCCAATTTCCCTCCGTAGGATGTCGTGATTGCACCTAGTCTAAGACTAGGTAAGCCTAACACTTACTAGATTAATAACAAAGTTTAACTAGAAACAATTATTAAGCATGAAATAGAAATTTCTATAATAAGCCAACAATCCTGAGTATAATACAATATCTCAAAATCGGTAGTACAAGTCATAAGCTCTACCGAGTTCACTAGGAATTTTCTAAGTACGATTGTTTCGGAGTTGAAATAAACTGTACACAACAAACTTCAGAAGGTGACTCTGCGACCTGCGAATGTGACCGCATGTATACCTTGAAGTCTCCGTAGCAATACCCGAGTAGCTAGCTAATGATCAACAAACTTCGATGTACCTGGATCTGTACAAAAATATGCAGAAATCGTATCATGAGTACACATAACGGTATTCAGCAAGTATCAAGACTAACCTCGGTGGAGTAGTGACGAGAAACCGTCAAGACACCTACTAGACATAATAACCTATACGGGTATAAACATGAAACTAACAAGGAACAATACCAATATAAAGCTAAGCATGGTAAACGACAATAATACTTGCAACAGAAAACTAGAAGCAATAATTATCAACAAGGAACAAACTGGTAATAATACCGTAGGGTAAGCTGAATACAGTTTAAATCCGGTGAAACCAAGTAAGGAGAATAAGTAACAACTCCATAAGAACAACCGCTTTCACACATGATCTATTCAAGAATTTTTCCGAGGTACCACACCTCATAATCACAATTCATGGGTCTCAATTCACGAATCCCAATCACTTGGCATCTTGTTCCCACATTACAATTCACAATCGCACGGACAATTCACGTGCTGCACGGACAACTCACGTGCCAGTACATCAATACATCATATTTGTACGGGCAATTCACGTGCTAAGGGAGTGACAATATCTCATATCCGCACGGACAACTCATGTGTCAATGGTACAACTCTCACACAAAGGGCAAGTAAACGAGGATAAATGTAAATGATCAATAAACATTAGGATTCATCATCTTAAACTGATATGAGTGATTAACTACGTGTATGCTTGTGCAAGTGTTCTATCACAACTCGAGTCAACAAGTGAGAGCAGTGACAATGAATGACACATAGGAAACAACATCACGAAACTTAAATTGCATAATTCACACAAGGTAGGCACACCACTACACAATTAACATCAATAACAATGCCCCCAGGCCATCACAAATCATCCTCGATATAGCCCATCTTGTCTCGCCACGTGTGCAACAATAAAGTAAATGCCCGTCTTGTCTCACCGCATGCGCATAATATTATTCCCATCTTGTCTCACCACATACGCAACCCCCCCCACACACACACATATATATATATATATCCCACCTTGTCACGCCGTATATGCAAATATCAATGATAACAATAGCACGGACAACTCACGTTCGAGCACCCCGACAATCCTCTCAAAAATATCACGTGTGCCAAAATATAACAACACAATATAATGACTTGCATCACATGTGCCCATATGCCACACCATTTCCTCAAAACAAATTCCAATACCACAACCAAATATAGCCCTCAGTTCAACAACAATAAATACAACAACACCACGAGAGTACGACAAGTAAATCAACACAAGAATTACAAAGCACAAAGAAACGGAAGAACAAGCTTAAATGAAAGATATAGCAAGTAATAATGGTTTCAAACAAGAATAACTCAACAATAAGAGAGATAATGTGTAACAACGATACCCAATAAAAGAAACTCAACAATAGGGATAACATGTAACAATGTTTCCAAATAAGTATAACTCGATGACAAGAGAGATAACATGTAATAATGATTCCAAATAAGGATAAGTCAACAATGGGAGGGATAACAATAACTTCAATTAAGGTTAAGAAAATACGGAAGAGATAACAATAACTTTAATTGAGGTTAAGCAATTATGGAAGAGATAACATGACAATAAAAAAGGCAACAACTTCAATTAAGACATATAAGAGTTTATTTGGCAACAAGTGTCGAACATGAATCAATCAACTTCATATAAGACACGTAAAGGTAAATTTAGTAAATAGAGGATTTAACATGATAAGACAACTTTATTTTTAATAAACATAAGAACCTAAGAGTCTAAGCCGGTCAAATTTTCACATATGAGCTTTGTACACACTCATCAACTCGTGTACGCTCCTTTCACATAGTTCAAGTAGTACAAACCAAAAAATCCCTACGGGGCAATTCTCCCACGTCAAATAATGTTAGAAAAATCAATTCCAATAATTAAAGCTACGAACTTTACACAATTGCTCAAAAGTCAACAAAAGTCAATCCGGGACTCGTCCGATCAAAATGTGGGTCTAATGGTAGATTCAGACTATCCATGACCCCACGAGTTCATATATGCAATTAGTTTCAAAATCTAAGTCCAAATCGACTCTCTAAACTCAAATTCTTATTTTTCAAAAACTTGACAAAGTTTCACAAATTTTCACTTTGATTCTCATAATTTTGATGTTAAAACTCACATATAATCATGTAAAATAGTTGGAAATTGAACAAAATCACTTACTCAATGATTGTAGATGAAGTTCCCTCTTCAAAATTGCCTTCTACCGAGTCTAGAGTTCCAAAATATGAAAATAAGACCAAAAATCCTATCCCTCGGCTTTTTGTCCAATAGCAAGTATCGCAAATGCGGCATGGGGTTCGCAAATGCAAACCTCGCAAATCCAAGAAATCAATCGCAAATGTGAAGAACCTCACATCCCTTCTACAGTCGCAAATGCGACATTTTCTTCGCAATTGCGAAACATTGACACCTCGCAAATACGACCAGGCTGATTGCAAAAGCGAGAAAGCTTACCCAACCCCACCTTCGCAAATACGAACCTAGAAGACTATTGCCAACATCGCAAATGCGATCCAAAACTAGCAAATGCGAGATCAGAGGCATCAAGATTACACCAGCAACTTTCCAAACTCTTCCAAACACTCCGCAATGTGTCTGAAACTCGCCTGAGCTCTCGGCGCTCCAAACCAAACATCAACTCAAGTCTAAAAACATAACACAAACTCAATCGTGCGATCAAATCATCAAAATATCATCCGAAACCATGAATCGGACCTCAAAACACATCAATTCAACATGAAATTCAAGAACTTCTAAAAACACAATCGCGAGTCTGATTCCTATCAAATCAACTCGGAATGCGCCAAACTTTGCGGACAAGTTCCAAATGACAAAACGGACTTATTCCAAGTCCCGAAATAGAAATTCAAACATGATAGCTATGAAGTCAACCTACAGTCACACTTTTCAAAATTCTAAGCCTTCAAATTTTTCACTTTCAGCAAAACAACACAAATCCACCTACGGACCTCCGAATTCGATTTTGGGCATACGCCCAAGTCCAAAATCAAGATACGAACCTATCGGATTCATCAAAATACCGTTCCGAGATCGTTTTCACAAAAGTCAAACCTCGGTCAACATTTTCAACTTAAGCTTCTAAAGTGAGAACCACTCATCCAAATTCATTCCAAAACATCAGAAATTCAAATCCGAGCATGCACGCAAATCATAATACACAATAGGAAGGTACACAAGACTTCGAACCATCGAACGGAATCCTAAAGCTCAAAACGACCGGTCGGGTCGTTACAATATCAACGTTGTTTTCCTACTCTTAGCAGCTCATAACTTGTGACACCAGTTCTTGGGGTAATTCGTATTAAATTTTTTTTTTTATTATTATTTATTTGATGATCTTCAGTTTAAGTTATATTTGCATTGATTGGTTCGCCTAGTAGGTTAAATCAGATGCTAGTACGACTTGATGGGATTTTGGCTCGTGATACTTTTTATACTCATGTTTTCAAGAAATGGATTTACGATATTGTCTGAATTAGTAAAAATTATTAATTTCATATTGCGCATCCTCTGATTTGTCCTGCTTTTGATTTTCAAAATTTTATTTTAAACTACGTCGCTCTGCCCGCCTCGCCTTAATAGCTCCCCCTGTTTATGAGTTGCCTTACCCAGCCTAGTGCCAGCTCTAAATGCTTCTATTTGCATATAATTTAGAGTTTCGTATTATCTGGTGAACATTCGACCATGTGGACGAATTCTCTTTATCGGTGTATATGGTTAAAACCGGGCCTACTCGATTTTACTATTTAATTGAGACTAGGGAGTTGCATCAAAGGTCGGCCCCGTAGTGGATCAGACCAAAGCACGAGGATAAGGTATCGAGTTTGAGAATCGAGGTGCCTGTCGAGATCAAGGCCAGTAGCGATCGAGACCAAATAGGGCAGATTCGAGCAAAGCGAAATAACAGAAAAGCGAGATATCCGTGACTGGTCGTAGATCATGGAAAAAATCTCGGAACAGATCAAATCAAAGGCGTTTGTTTAGGCTAGTCATGGGATTTACTTCCGTAATTGGAATTGTACCATAGATAGGATTCCTCTACTATATAAAGACGGTTCTAATCATTTTGTAAGGACCTTACATTGACGCATATCAAAGTAATACAATACTTTCTATCTAGCTTATATTCTTGTTCATCAGTTTGCTTATTTTTTAACTATTCAGTACTGATCAGTTCGAGGGCACCCAAGCTCGAGGGCTAAATTACATTTCAACACTGGTATGCTTTATCTCGTTGTTAATTTTTCTTATTGATATTCATATTCATCAATTGGTATTAGGTAAAATCACGTGTCCATAAAACAACATTATAAGTTTAATTATTATCCAATTTTTAAGGTAAACAGTTTGGCGCTTACCATGGGGCTAAGGATAATAGTGATTGTCTGATATTAATTCTTGTAAACACATTGATTTACGCTTTTTCTCATGAGTGTCATTGATTTGAGGAATCAATATGTCAAACTCTCAAGTAGCACCCACTCACACGAATAATGGCCTTGGTCTCCATGGCGAGAACAAAAATGTTGTCGCCCCGGGAAACAGAGTTCCCCCAGTCAACCTTGACGGACCGCCGACCGTAGACCCAGTTGATGTTAGCTCCCGCATTGCCATTAATGGGAATTTGGGCGTCGACCTTGAGAATAGCATCCCCAGGGACACTCGAGCAGCCGATCAAAACATATAGAGTAATGAAGAAGGAGGAATTAGCTGTCGAATGATATTCAAGATGTTGTAGACTCAACAAGCTGCGATAGCACAACTCCAAAATCAGAATTGAGCACCAAGCAGAATTAAGCTCGAAACATCACAAAAAGTTATTCATAGAGCCGAACCTGTATCAGAGAGACGAACGCCAATGAATCGGGGACTGACCCCACCATTATGAAATTGCTCGAGGAGCTCACTAAACGGATTGAATCAGGTGAATAGAAAATCGAGGCTAATAACAAAAAGGTAGAAATATACAACTCCCAGGTTGACCAAATACCGGGGGCACCATCAATTCTAAAGGGTATGGATTCGAAGAAGTTCGTGCAGAAGACTTTCCCTCCAAGTACGGCTCCGAAGCCCATCCCGAAGAAATTTCATATGCCAGAAATTCCCAAATACAATGGGACCACAGATCCTGATGAGCATGTCACTTCTTATACGTGCGTAATAAAGGGGAATGACTTAGAAGATGATGAGATTAAATCCGTTCAATTGAAAAAATTTGGAGAAACTTTATCGTAAAGGGTGATGATATGGTGCCACAATTTTCCACCCGATTCCATCGGTTCCTTCGCCATTCTTACGGATTCCTTCATAAAGGCACACACCGGAGCAATAAAGGTTGCTACTAGGATGTCGGACCTTTTCAAAGTGAGACAAAAGGACAACGAAATGTTAAGGGAATTCGTATCTCGTTTCCAGATGGAACACATGGACCTACCCCCGGTCATAGATGATTGGGTTGTTCAAGCCTTTACTCAAGGTTTGAACGAACGAAGTTCGATAGCTGATCGCAACTAACTCCACACCACTAATAAGTAGCGATAGAGGGTCGCAATAGTTTTTACCCGATTTTGGATCGAGATCGATATCCATAGAGAGCTAGAATTGGAATTGAGTGTCTATTTAGCCTAGGATTGTGTAGCGTTCCAAATTGCACTTCTCATAATTTTTGGGGTTTTCTTTTATAATTCTACTTTTAACAAACAACAAATTGTAAATTAAGCTAAGAGTTAAATGCTACGGGTTGTTCAAATATTCTAAAAGCACTAGGGTAGTGACATCCACTTAGGTGGTCAATTGACACATATGGCACTGAAATTGGATAGGTTCACGCTTAGGCCTGGTTATGGAAACTCTTTAATCATAGTAAATTTTTCCTTTTCCATAGGAAACTCCAACTTAAACAGGAAGAAAATGGCAAACCAAAACCTACTCCTAACAAGTTGCTGGATCGAAGTAGTACATTATACATCTGCCCGCCAGCAGCGGATGAGGTTCGATTCCCGTTATACGTACTTGAAACTAAGGCTCTATTGGCATGATTGGGGAATATGATATAACCGTTGCACTACTTTACACACTCTACACCTCTCGGTGGTTCAAGTGATTTTGCCCAATTGACTTTCTCAAGACCAAAGGGTATGCAAATTAGCTCAAGCAACTTAGGGTTCAAGTCGGGTATTACTCTCTCGAGGTTTAACTCTTTAATTGGGACTATCAATTCTCTTCAGTCCATCCCAATTCCTTGTTGGATCAATTTCGGAGACTTAGGCTCTCTTTCTTAATAAGAGCCCAAGTCAACTTAGCACAAACTAGTGTTTGCAACCACTAATTTAGTAATTAAACTATGAAATTGACCCAAATAACAAACACCCATTGCAATCTAACCCTAAATTGCAACACCCATCAATTGCCCACACTAGGGTTGAGCCACAACCCTAGCTAATGGGTCTAGCTACTCATACTTGAAGAGAAAAACAAAGAAATAGATGAATATAAACACATATTAATTAATTGCTAAGTTAAATACAAAGATTCAATGATGAAAACTAAGTAAAAATGCCCAAAATGGCTAAGAAGAGTCGTCTCACGAGCGCAGCTACTGTACTACAATATCTGATACCCTAAAAATGAAAAAAGAATCTATTTATACTAAGCTAGAAAATCTGGACAAAAATGCCCCTGCAGGGTTAGTGCGGACCGCACAAAATGGCGTGCGACCGCACTAGGTTCTTGAACTTGAAAACTTGACTCTCTGAACTCAGGCTCCGCGAACCGCACAGAATAGACTGCGGCCGCGGAGGCTTCTAGTGCGGTCCGCACAAACTGGACCGTGGACCGCACAGGCTTGAAAGCTCCAACTTCACATTCTCTGAACCTTGGCTCTGTGGACTACATAGAATGGTAGTGCGGCCTCATTGCCTTCAGTGCGGATTGTACAAAACCTTATACGGCCGCACTGCCTTAATGCCTGAAATACCAGCTCTCTGAATCTCCCTAGTGCGGACCGCACAAAGTGTAGTGCGGCCACACTAGGCCTGTTTTTCCTAAGTTTGTCTTGTCTTTGGTACTTGTGCAAGTTTCACTCCTTTTGAGCTGATCTTTGACATCTTGTCACTTTGTTGATCAAACCTGCAATCAAGCACAACTTATGAGCCTTTTAAGACTATTTTGTATGAATTTATAATCAAAGCGTAAGCAAGAAGGGGTATAAAATGCGTCAAAATCCCTAGTTTTCAACTCCCCCAAACTTAAGCTTTTGCTTGTCCTCAAGCAAACAAAATAAGACCCACCCTTTAAGGGAAAATACAAGAAATTTTCAGCTGTCCTAAAGCAACCTCAACTAGCATCAATTGGGACTAACAATTGCCCTCAACACACATGAGTCATTAACAACATTTAACCTTTGAAACATCATCGATTAAGTGCGACACAAGAGCGTCAAGAGTTGACTCAACACATCAAAGAACTCTTTCAATTACTTTGGTCATTGTGGAACCCAAACTCACACATCCTCAACTCTCCCTAAACAAACCTCACCTTTAGAATATTGGCACACAAAATGAGGCTAATGAAAATTCACTCATCTCTCTCAAGAAAAAGTCACAAGTCCGGCTCTAGGTACCATATGCTTTCCCCTTATGTGAGTATCCACTAATGTAAGCTTCATTCAACTCAAGATCATATAGGGCTTTTGTGGAGACATTATGAAACTTTTGGTTCAGGATATGAAATGTTTTGGTCTAAGTGGGTTCCAACTTCCCTTAAGCACTTCTTTTGATTCATTAGGCATCCATTCATTTGACTTTTTGAGTCATTTTCACTTCTTTCTAAGGGGTTAGAGAGACACATTGTCACTCTTTCTTATGCACTTCAAACCTTTTCAACTTTCCACACCTTTCATTCTTTGTTTTTCTTGAATCCCTTTTTATTCTTTTTCACATTGATCATTCTTTTTGTCTTTTTTCTTTTCTTTCTTTTTTATTGCCTTTCCTTTTCTTCATTTTTGTGTCTTTTTACCACTTTGTCGCAATCCTCGTCTCTCCCCCCAAACTTTTACTTTTGCCATGTGCTAAAGGAAAGATTGGGTTCCAAGAAAGGGTATCTTTTTGAACGGGTATAGGCTTGTATTATGGTTCTTGAAAAAAAAAGGTCTAAGGCTCAAAAGGGTTAACTAGGGATCTTATCATTGGTAGGCTATGGAATTGTTCAAACTATCATTTGGATCAAGGAGAGTCTATAATCATGTCTCAAGTCAAAATTCACTTATGATTTCGCCTCAACAAACATTCAGGGCAAGTTCTAGATCAATGGTTCGGGACTTGGACTTGCAATTCAATTACTCACCACACAAGCTAAGGGATTGCTAAAGACATAGAGTCGGAAGCCCACAAAGACCTCGGATACGATTTGAGCACACAATTGTCCCGAAAACCCACTTGATAATTATCGGTCAACACAAGAGTCTTAAGGTCATGACTTTCACTATCCTAAACACAAAAATTTGTTTTTGACCATGATATCAAAGGCAAATGTGCTAGGCCCAAGTGAAGCTTTGCTTGATGTACCTTTAACTACCAATCTACTAAAAGCGAAAAGAAAAAAAATGGACTCAAACCCTTAAGAAGGTTGTCACGCCATCCATCATTGGGAAGAGCCACCCGGTTCACACAACACTCCACCTTTGGAAAGAACTGTGGCATTAAGAAAACCAAAGGCTTATTGCAAACTTTGAAAACAAGAACCTACGAATCACAAATAAGAAGCTAAGAACGAAAAATTTGCGGAAAATAGAATGAGTATATACAAGAGGGGATTTGTCGAATATACAATAGATGGGGATGAATATGTACAATGTAGCATAACTTTATATACAGACCCAAAGTAAAATAAAAATATGATAAATGTAACAAAATATCAAAATTATATATAGACCAAAGATAAAAAGATAAAGAAAGCATAAAAATGTATCAAATATATATAAAATCATCCAAATGAATACTAGGGCCTACCCTCTCAAATGAAATCTGGCATTGTCCCCAATGCCAACTAGTCTAAATAAAGCATAAAAAGGTAAGAGGAAAAAGGATATCGAAGACTCCCTATGGCCCGTCTGTCTGCATAGGCTCAGTTATGGTCCCTGGGTCCTCTGTGTGCTCGGGGACCTTAGACCGGTCCCCTGTGGCCTGATGCGCTGCTACTGGGACCTAGGCCTGGACCTGGATAGGTTCTGTAGGTAGTGCACCCTGTGGCTGACTGGAAGAGGTCTCCTGTGGGTCAGCCAGCTGGATGACTACATCATCAGCTCGAGGGATCATCCTCTTCCTCTTGGGAGGCCTCTGTGGTTGCTCCTGCTCTAGATGAACTGCTGGTGCTGGGTCCTGGAGCAATAAATCTAAAGGCAGGTGATCCGCCTTCAGTCTATCTTCATTAGCTCTCAACACCTTCACAGACTCTTTGGAGGCCCGTGTCTTCCTCAGTTTCTTGTGCTCCCGAGCAAGCTCCTTGAGAGTCTTGCTATGTGAATCAACTACCTTTGAGAGCACTGCTTGAGTGTCGAGGATCTTCTTTTGGTTGTCAAGTATCTCCTTGAGTGCATCCTCTATCGATTGTGGAACCTGTGATGGCTGAGGTGACGACTGAGACTCTACCACAGTGGTGAGTGTGGACAACTTGGATGAGGCAATCTGCATCCAGTTATTTATGCTAAGAAGCGCCTGGCTCAGTCGGTGAGCAGTAATAGGATGGGCCTGAGAAGATGGAATCCCGTGCCTACTGAGGTGGATGGACCGGTAGGAGTGGCTGTGGATGTGGAAGGACCGGGAGAGATGTCTGTAGAAGTGGAGGTAGGCTCAGCAGGAGCCACTATCACAACTGGCTCTTCAGACTGGCTAGTTTGAGCAGTAGCGGTACCTTTGAAGTTCTTGCTTTTGGGGTTGTCATCCCCCTGCATGCTATACCAGGAAAACGGGGCCCTCGCCTTGACCTTGATGTCATAGGGCCTCTTGTCCACATTCAGGTCCCAGAAGTACATTGTGAGGAAACTAGGGAAATGATAGTTTTGGTCATGCTCCGCGCCCACAACAGTAATGATTCTGGACATAACATTCCCCACGTTGATGGGATACCCTGCCATGATAGAAGCCACTAATATAGCTCGGTGGAGAGGTAAGGTGTTGTCATGAGTGGTAGGGTCTAACCGGCTGCAAACAAAAGTCTCCCATCCCCTTGCTTCAAAGTTCAAGCTCCTTCTCAATATCTTGACTCCAACAGTCAACCGGTCGGGGATGGTACCTGGGATTGCCAGGTACTGTGCTAGCCATGGACGGACCTCCTCGCCCATTTCCATCTTTGCCATGTACAAAGTCTCATCCTCCTCATTGAAGCCCAGGTATTCATTGATCGACTTCCCATCAAACAACACTTTTAAGTTCCGAACCTTGGTCACTTTGGAGCCCTTTTTGATGTGGGCTACATTGCAATAAAATTCCTTGACCAAGTGTTCGTTGGCTTCTACACAGTCATCCATGAAGTGCTCCTAGCCCACTCTAGTCCTAAACTGTCTCTGCACGTTGGGGTTGTGGGGTAGTAGGTCTCTATCTATGAAACTCCTCTCCGGAATCACTTTTCTCACCGGCCACCACTCCCGAAACTTATGGTATGCTACCTCACTTACAAATATATCCTCCCAAGCTTCGGGTTTCCTACTTCTAGCAACGCCTCTCACTTGAGGCACACCCCCTTCTTCTACTTCCTCATCTCCCTGAATATCCTCCTCACCTCCTCCTGCACCTTCCCCGAATAATGAAGCTATAGGGGAGGTGGAGTATTCCCCACTACCGGCTACTGAGCCATCAGACGACCCAGAAGAAACATGTGTTGGTACTTGGCCAGTGGGTGATGGTGGAGGAATGTCTCTCAGTCTATGCCACTCCGGCCAGTCAGGGATGTATTTAGGTATAGAATCCGAAGAAATTTCTCGGGAGGGCTCGTACTCACTCCCCGACATGTTACATGCCCTATCAGCTGCTTTTATGGCCTTTCTCATATTCTTAATGTTTTGCCTCGCTTGGGCAGTGAGTCGTACCATTTTCTGCTTCCTACCCCGGAGGATACACCTCTGGCGGGTTGTTTCGAGTCTTTTCCTCGTTGTTTAACCTTGATTTGCAAGCACAATCATATAAACTTGTTAGTATCATTGTAGTAATTAAGAAGCAATTGAAATTAGTGTTGCAGAATAGGGAAACAGAGTTGCAGAAGTTCATAGAAACTACCCAGTGCAGACCGCACAAAATGGGGTGCGGCCGCATAGGGGCCAGTGCGGACTGCACAAAATGGCCATGCGGTCCGCATAGGGGTCGGTTTCAGAATGCCTACCCTCTGTATCTAGACAGTGCGGACCGCACAAAATGGTAGTGCGGTAGCAGAGGGGTCAGTGCGGACCGCACAAAATGTAGTGCGGCCGCACTGGCCAAAGTTTAGCTTCCCAGAAGTTCTTCAGTGTAGTCCGCACAAAATGGCACCGCGGACCGCACTGGGGCACTGCAGACCGCACAAAAATCACCCCGGTCCGCACAGAGTGCCCAGAAGTGGCACTAAGCTAGGGTTCATGAAAGTTTTCTTTGTAAGTCCAATTTTGCACCTAATAAGTGTTTCTAAGTGACCACCCAGTTCATTAAGCTAACTAATTCAACATGAATCCAAATTTAAACTACTCTAACCTAATCAAGTAAGAAAATACGGGAAGTAGAAGAACTAAAAAGCTAAGAAAAATGAAAATTAAATGAAATTAACAAAATTAAACAAGTAAAAGGAAGATTATGGTACGAGATAGTGAGATGAAATAAAGCTAAGCAATTCCAACAATTAATTACGAGCAGAAGAAGTTTTGAACGGTGTTTTTCCGGCTCTGAGAGTTAAAATTGTGAAAAGAGTAAAAGGAGACCCTCAAGCCCTATTTATAAAAAGGGGTTGGGGCCAAGTCTCATTAACCAGTGCGGACCGCACAAAATGGACCGCGGTCCGCACTGCACTGATTTGTTCAAGCTTGAGAAGGCAACAATCTGTGGTCTGCACAAAATGAACTGCGGTCGCAGAGGTCCACCGCGGACCGCACAAAATGTAGTGTGGCCGCAGTGGCAAACTTCAGAGAGGCTACACTTTACCCTTCACCAATGCGGACCGCACAAAATGTAGTGCGGCCGCACTGGCAACTTCAGAGAATGTGCATTTTTCCACCATGTCTTACACTGCATCAACACAACCCTGCAACATCTCATAACCAGTTAGCCCAAAAATCAATCCTATACTACAAAGAAAATCAAAGGAAATAAGACGAAAAACACATGGGTTGCCTCTCAAGAAGCGTCTGATATAACGTCGCGGCACGACGCAGGTTACCATCACATCATTTGAAATGAAGAAGTGCCACCACGTGGCTGTCATCAATTTTACCAAGATAATGCTTGACCCAGTGCCCATTAACTCTGAAGGCTTCACCATTTTTGTTCTTTAAATCAAGAGCACCAAAAGGGGTCACAAACACAACTTCAAACGGTCCACTCCATTTTGATTTAAGCTTTCCCAGAAACAGACGTAACCGGGAGTTGAACAAGAGAACAAAATCACCTACTTTGAACTCCTTTAAACGAGAATATTTATCATGAAAGTAATTTATCTTATCCTTATATAAGGATGAACTGGAGTAGGCATGGAATCTGAATTCATCAAGTTCATTGAGCTGCTCCACACGAAGATTGGCTGCAATATCCCACTCAAGATTTAGCTTCCTCAAAGCCCACATAGCCTTGTGCTCTAACTCAACCGAGTGATGGCACGCTTTCCCAAACACAAACCGATACAGGTACATACCAATCGGAGTCTTGAAAGCCGTCCTATAAGCCCATAGAGCGTCATCCAACTTCTTCGACTAATCAGTCCTATTTGCATTGACTGTTTTTGACAATATGCTTTTGATTTCCCTGTTGGATACTTCCACTTGACCACTTTCTTGAGGATGATAGGGGGTAGAACTTTGTGATTGACACCGTACTTAGAAAGCAACGTGTCGAAAGTTCTATTGCAAAAGTGAGACCCGCCATCACTAATAACCGCACGAGGAGTACCAAACCTTGTAAAAATGCTTTTCTTGAGAAATGCAACAACACTCCGGGCTTCATTGTTGGGCAAAGCCATGGCTTTAACCCACTTTGAGACATAGTCGACCGCCACAAAAATGTAAGTATAGAGCTAACAAATGGACCTATGAAATCGATGCCCCATACATCAAAGATATCCAATTCAAGAATGGTATTGAGAGGCATCTCATCCCTTCTAGAAATTCCACCAGCTCTTTGGCATTCGTCACACCTCTTCACAAAATCACCCATATCTTTGAACAAGGTTGGCCAATAGAATCCACAACTAAGAACTTTTGAGGCGGTCCTCACCCCACCGTGATGGCCACCATAAGGTGAAGAATGGTAAGCATGTAAGATACTCAATTGTTCTTCCTTCGGGACACATTTACGAATCACACCATTTGTGAAAATCTTGAACAAGTATGGCTCATCCCAATAGAAATCCAAACTATCCCGCTTGAGCTTCTTCCTTTTGGTTAGAAGAGAGCTCACACAAGATTAATCCGGTCACAAGGTAATTGTCAACATCGGCAAACCATGGCATATCATTCATTGACACCGCAAGGAGTTGTTCATCTGGAAATGAATCATTGATATCAAGGCCATCACAAGGCCTCCCCTCTTCCTCCAAATGGGACAAGTGGTCCACCACTTGGTTCTCACTACCTTTCCGGTCCACAATTTCTAGATCAAACTCTTGAAGTAACACCCATCGCATCAATCTTGCCTTGGAGTCTTTCTTTGTCATCAAGTACCTAAGGGCGGCATGATCGGTGTGCACTATGACCTTGGCCCCCATAAGATACGGTCGGAAATTTTTCATTGCAAACACTATGGCCAACAACTCTTTTTCGGTAACCGTGTAGTTACTTTGAGCCTCATTCATGGTCTTGCTTACTTAGTACACCAGATGAAACATCTTGTTAACCTTTTGACCCAAGATAGCCCCAACCGCAACGTCACTTGCGTCACACATGAGCTCGAAAGGCAAGCTCCAATTTGGTGCGGTAATGATTGGGGTAGTGGTCAACTTAAGCTTGAGAAGCTCAAATGCTTGCATACATCCCTCATCGAACACAAACTTTGCATCCTTTTCTAGTAGCTTGCACAAGTGGTTTACCACCTTTGAAAAATCTTTTATAAACCTCCGATAGAATCCCGAGTGCCCAAGAAAACTCCTTACCCCCTTGACGGAAATGGGGGAGGAAGCCTTGAAATCACCTCTATCTTGGCTTTGTCAACTTCAATCCCACACTTTGAAATCTTGTGGCCCAACACTATGCCTTCCTCCACCATAAAGTGGCATTTTTCCCAATTAAGTACGAGATTTGTGTCTTCACATCGGGCTAGAACTCTATCCAAATTTCCCAAACAATCTTCAAATGAATCTCCAACCACACTGAAATCGTCCATGAAGACCTCCAAAATATCTTCCACCATGTTGGTGAAAATAGCCATCATGCATCGTTGGAATGTCGCTGGGGCATTACACAACCCGAACGACATCCGAGAGAAAGCGAAGGTTCCATATAGACAGGTAAAGGTGGTCTTTTCCTGGTCCTCTAGAGCGATTAAGATTTGATTATACCCCGAGTATCCATCCAAAAAGCAATAAAAGGCACGCCCCGAAAGGCGATCAAGCATTTGGTCAAGGAATGGCAATGGGAAGCGATCCTTACGGGTCACCTTGTTCAGCTTCCGGTAGTCCATGCATACCCTCCATCCGGTAACTGTTCGAGTGGGAATAAGTTCATTGTTGTCATTTGTCACCACAGTCATGCCACCCTTTTTTGGTACACATTGCACCGGAGAAGTCCACGAGCTATCGGAAATGGGGTACACAACCCCGACATCCAACTACTTGATAACTTCTTTTTTCACCACCTCTTGCATTGCCTCGTTCAATCTTCTTTGATGCTCCAAGGAAGGTTTTGCATCATCCTCCAAAATAATTTTGTGCATACAGAATGTGGGGCTTATTCCCCGAATGTCAGCCAAAGTCCATCCAATTACGCTTTTTCTCCTTCTAAAGCACCGCCAAAGTGGCCTCAACCTGCATGTTAGTTAGTTAAGAATAAATAATAACCGGTAAAATAGAATTTGAGCCCAAGAACCCATACCTGAGGTGTGGAGGCAGTAGTTTCAATTCCAACACCGGTGGCTCCTCAATTGATGGTTTTGTTGGTGGAGTTTTTTGGTTTTCAAGATCCAAAGACAATTTTTTAGGCTCATAGGAATAAGAGCCCATCCCATGTAAGGCATTCATGCACTCCACTCTGCTTGCATCATCATTGACATCAAGATTTAATAGCACGACCTCAAGGGGGTGCTCCACGTTGATCATAGCACTAGTGTCATCCACAATCACAGCTGTGACAAGGTCTACAAATGAGCACACCTCGGTGCTATTGGGTTGCTTCATAGATTTACAAACATGAAAGATGGCCTTTTCATCTCCCACTCGAAAAATGAGCTCACCCGCTTCAACATCAACCAATGCCTTACCCGTCGCAAGGAAAGGCCTCCCTAGAATGATAAGGACCTTATAGTCCACTTCACAGTCCAAAATCACAAAGTTGTCCGGAAATATAAATTTGTCCACCCGGACAAGCACGTCATCAATAATGCCCAAAGGAATCGATCGATCTGCCATTTGTAACCTCATAGAAGTCGGTCTAGGTTGCCCAATACCCAAAGTTTTGAAACCTGAGTAAGGTATCAGATTGATACTAGCTCCCAAGTCACATAAAGCCTTGGCAAAATCCTCACTCCCAATGGTGCAAGGAATAGTGAAAGCACCAGGATCCTCAAGCTTCGGGGCCATTGAATGCACTATAGCACTAACTTGGTGAGTCATCTTTATAGTTTCACGATCCATAGAACGCTTATTTGTAACCAAGTCTTTCATGAATTTTGCATAGCCCGACATTTGTTCAAGTGCCTCCACCAAAGGCACATTAATAGATAAGCTCTTCATCATATCAATGAACTTTTTAAACTGATTATCATTATTTTGCTTTGCAAGCCTTTGAGGATAAGGTGGAGGTGTCCTTGGCAAAGGTGCCTTAGCTTTAGGCACAACCGGCTCTGGCATGTCAATTATATGTTCCCTAGACGGGTTCACATCATTTGGAGTTTCCACTTCGACTTCTTGAATATCAATCCTCACTTCATTGTTCACATTTTCATCAACCACATCTTCAACTACCAAAGGGACTTCGTCATCTTGCAACTCAACATAATCATCTATGACTTGCTTTTTCTTAGAGGCATTCACATTACCGCCTCTCCCACTTCTTGTTGTAACCGCCATAACATGATTGTTCCCACCCTTTGGGTTCACTACCGTATCACTTGCTAGAGCACCCTTCGGGCGAGTATTCAATGACTGAGAGATTTAGCCTAATTGCACCTCCAAGTTTCGGATAGAGGTGTTATGAGAAGCTAACTGTGCATTAGAATCCGCATTCTTCTTCATTATCTGCTCGAACATCATTTCAATTATACCTATATCATTACTTGAAGAACTAGGACATTGAGATGGAAATGGTGGTGGATTGTTCGGTTGTTGGTACATTAGGGGCCTTTGAAAGCCTTGCCCCCGGTTTCCTTGGTTTCCATTGTTCCATCCTCCTTGATTATTATTGCCACCCAAATATTGTTATTACCATTCTAATTCCCTTGGTTGCCTTGATTGTTGTTCTGATTGCCCCAGTTGTTGTTTTGGTTGTTGTTCCCCCAATTACCACTGTTTTGTTGTTGATTGCCCTAATTGCCTTGAGGTCGCCACTGTTGTTGGTTGGAAGAGTTGCCCCGTTGGCCTTGATAGTTGTTGACATATTGAATCTCTTCACTTTGGTCATCATAACCATCATTTTGAAACTCATCACATGCATCATCATATTGCTCAGAATTCCCTTGGTTTTGTTGTCTTCTCTTGTTGACAAGTATATTAACACCCTCCATAGCATTCACTTGGCGAAGATTTTGGACTTGTTGCAATTGTGCCTTAGCCAATTGATTCATAGTAGTTGTCAACTCCGCTATAGCTTGCCCATGGTCATGTAATTCCTTGTGCAAATGAATAACCATAGGGTCACCTTGAGGCACATTGGCTCTACTTTGCCATGAAGAAGAAGTGTCAGCCATCTCATCAAGTACATCACATGCCTCATCATATGACAACTTCTAAAAGTTGCCCCCGGCAAGTTAGTTTACTATGCATTGATTTGTTGTATTGATGCCCCGGTAGAAAGTTTGTTGGATCATAGCGTCGGTCATATCATTGTTGGGGAATTCTTTCACCATCGTTCTATACCGCTCCCAAATCTCATGCAAAGGTTCCGTGGACTCTTTCTTGAAAGCCAATATCTCATCTCGAAGTGCCTCCATATGCCCGGGTGAAAAAAATTTAGCAATGAATTTATCTGCCAACTCATCCCAAGTTGTGATGGAATGGTTGGGAAGTCTCTCGAGGCAATCTAATGCCTTCCCCCGAAGTGAGAATGGGAAAAGTCTCAACCTAAGAGCATCCTCGGACACATTCGTCTGTTTGCTCCCCCAACATGTATTCACAAACCCCTTGAGATGTTTGTAGGCATTTTGATTCGCAGTGCCCGTGAAGTACCCACGCTGCTCAAGTAAGGTCAACATCACATTGGTTATCTAAAAGTTGCCCGCCCCGATTCTAGGTGGGACAATAGCACTTGCATAACCTTGGTTCGAAAGTATCTGGGAACAACTCTTGGAGGTGGCGGAGGAGGGTCTGGAATATTGTCATTTGGATTAGCATTGCATTGCGGCCTCTACGTTGTCCTTGAGGTACAAGAGGCACCTCATCTTGTTCAACATCATCTTCCTCCTCCCCTGCAATCACATTTCCAAAAGGGTCATTTGCATTGTTCAATGCCATTTTAGTACCTGAGTAGTGACACAAACAAGTAAGTAACAAAGAAGGAAAGAAGAACAATACACAAAACTAACAAAATAGATAGCCAAAAATGTTAGCTCCCCGGCAACAGTGCCAAAAAGTGATCACAACCAACTCCGCACCACTAATATGTAGCGAGAGAGGGTCGCAATAGCTTTTACCCGATTTTGGGTCGGGATCGATATCCACAGAGAGCTAGAATTGGAATTGAGTGTCTATTTAGCCTAGGATTGCGTAGCGTTCCAAATTGCACTTCTCATAATTTTTGGGGTTTTCTGTTATAATTCTACTTTTAACAAACTACAAAATTGTAAATTAAGTTAAGAGTTAAATGCTACGGGTTGTTCAAATATTCTAAAAGCACTAGGGTAGTGGCATCCACCTAGGTGGCCAATTGACGGGTACTTGAAACTAAGGCTCTATTGACATGATTGGGGAGTATGATATAACCGTTGCACTACTTTACCCACTCTACACCTCTCGGTGGTTCAAGTGATTTTGCCCAATTGACTTTCTCAAGACCAATGGGTATGCAAATTTGCTCAAGCAACTTAGGGTTCAAGTCGGGTATTACTCTCTCGAGGTTAACCCTTTAATTGAGACTATCAATTCTCTTGAGTCCATCCCAATTCCTTTTTTGATCAATTTCGGAGACTTAGGCTCTCTTTTTCAAGAAGAGCCCAAGTCAACTTAGCACAAACTAGTATTTGCAACCACTAATTCAGTAATTAAACCATGAAATTAACCCAAATAACAAACACCCATAGTCAATCTAACCCTAAATTGCAACACCCACCAATTTCCCATACTAGAGTTGAGCCACAACCTTAGCTAATGGGTCTAGCTACTCATACTTGAAGAGAAAAGTAGAGAAATTGATGAAGATAAACACATATTAATTAATTGCTAAGTTAAATACAAAGATTCAATGATGAAAACTAAGTAAAAATGCCCAAAATGGCTAAGAAGAGTCGTCTCACGAGCGCAACTACTATATTACAATATCTGATACCCTAAAAATGGAAAAAGGATCTATTTATACTAAGCTGGAAAATCTGGACAAAAATGCCCCTACGGGGTTAGTGCGGACAACACAAAATGGTGTGCGGCCGTACTAGGCTCTTGAACTTGAAAACTTGACTCTCTAAACTCAGGCTCCACGGACCGCACAGAATGGACTGCGGCCGCGGAGGCTTCTAGTGCGGTCCGCACAAACTGGACCGTGGACCACACAGGCTTGAAAGCTCCAACTTCGCCCTCTCTGAACCTTGGCTCTGCGGACCGCACAGAATGGTAGTGCGGCCACATTGCCTTTAGTGCGGACCGCACAAAACCTTCTGCGGCCGCACTGCCTTAATGCCTGAAATATCAGCTCTCTGAATCTCCCTAGTGCGGACCGCACAAAGTGTATTGCGACCGCACTAGGCCTATTTTTCCTGAGTTTGTCTTGTCTTTGGTACTTGTGCAAGTTTGACTCATTTTGAGCTGATCTTTGACATCTTGTCACTTTGTTGATCAAACCTGCAATCAAGCACAACTTATGAGCCTTTTGGGACTATTTTGTATGAATTTATAATCAAAGCATAAGCAAGAAGGGGTATAAAATGCGTCAAAATCCCTAGTTATCAACAGCGTCACGACAACCAAAGCAGAACTTAATTGAATATCCAGCAGTGACCTGGGCCAATGTACATAATCGATACCAGTCAAAGATCAGGGTCGAGGATGATCAACTGGGAACCCCTTCCAGTTCTGTTTATTCTAACAGGCCCCGTAGGCAGAATTCAAAGGGACATCGACAGAGAACCCCGATATCAACTATATAGCGCAGATCATAAAAATAGTAGCCCAGGTCGTAACCCATTCAAAACGATCGAAGGAATGATTGAGGATAGAGCTCCCGAGGGCTCATGAGTAAAAGTGGTTTTGATAAACATGTCGAGCCCACAGAAGCACCACAACTATTAGAATACAACTTCAGCATCGATGCATCGGGTATTGTGTCAGCCATTAGACGGATCAAGGATACTAGATGGCCTAGACCCCTACAGACCGATCCAGCTCAAAGGAACCCTAATCAAATATGCAAATACCATGGCACCCATGGACACAAAACAGAAGACTGTAGATAGCTGAGGGAGGAGGTAGCCCGTTTATTTAGCGAGGGTCACCTTCGAGAATTCTTAAGTGATCGTGCCAAGAATCACTTCAAAAATAGGACTCGAACAGGTAGAACGAGTAGGAAGAGCCACAACATATGATTCATATGATCGTTGGAGGGGTAGATATTCCTCAAGGGCCGGTATTTAGACACACCAAGGTGATGATCACAAGGTAAAAGCGAACTCGAGACTACTCACCGGAAAAAACCTTGTCTTTTAATGACGAGGATACAGAAGGGATCGAACAACCTCACAACGACAAACTGGTAATATCTATCCTTATGAATAAAATTCAAGTTAAACGTGTGTTGATTGATCTAGGTAGCTCAACAAACTTTATTCAATCAAGGGTTGTTGTAAAGACCCGTAAAATTCTTAACCAAAATCTTGATATTTCGTGGTGTCAAGTTGAACAGTACCCTATAGACATAGAGGGAAATATTTCACAGAAGAACGCATTTCTGCGACCCATTATGAGGTCGCATAATCACTCTGCGGGCCGCATAATAGCCGTAGAGTGAAACAGAAAGTTGGCCAATTTTGAGGCTAGTTATGCGGTCCAATTGTGCGATTGCATAATCGCTATGTGGGACGCATGTTGATCGCATATCTGCCTTGAAGTTTTGTGAAGGGAAGTTTTGCGGTGCATTATGCGACCGCAGAACAGATATGCGAACCGCATACCGATCGCATACTCAGTCAGAAAACTTAACTTCCTGAGTCTCTTTCTGCGGTCACTTTGCGGACCGCATAACCATTATGCGTCGCATATGCAACCACAAACCTGTGTCGGGGAACCCATTTTCTTAATTTAAAACACGACCCCCATTTCGTTAAAACACCCCCTTAGGCCATTTTCAGCACATTTTCTCCGATAATTAGAGTAAGAGAGAAGGATAAAAGAGAGAGGAAGGGGTCTCTATCAATTGCTCATCTAATCCTAGCTAAAATATCTTGAAGATTAACAAACAAGGCACCTAGGTCTTCCTTCCAAGAGGTAAGCTTCTATCACCCAAGCTCTCAATTCCATATTGTAGCTAAAATGGATCATTAGTGAGGTAATTCATGGGGATTAGGGTGGTTTACTTGCATGCATGTGATCCTAAGGTATGTGGGGGAGTGATAAAACAAAGATAGGAAAGAATGTGGAATGGGTTGGGGGAATCGTCCACTAAAAAGGGGCCATGAGACTCTAACAAACACATAATGTTTGATATAATGCTCAAGTGAGCTAGGGTTGTGGTCAATTTCCTAATAATGAGTTCAATTGTGCTACATTATTAAATATATTGAAGGTGCTAAAGGTTCCGAAACTTGTCATAGGAATTAGGGAATGACTCAATTAAGGTATGTATGGCTAACCCTGTTCTTCTTAGAATTGAACTCTTAGTTTCCGAATAATTGGCGTGCGTTTCGAGTTGATCATACTAGATTGATTACCTTAATGTGTTGGGTTGAAATATTTATGTTCCGTAATTGTCCTAAGTGTTTACCCTGAAATCATGCTATTTGAAAATGTGATTGTGTTCTCCAAGCTTTTTCCTTCCTATTGTGCGCATGCCTTATATGATAGCACTTATTGACATGGATGATGAAGTTATTTGGACAAATGAAAAGGGAAAGGCTTGAATTATAAAGTGTGTCCAAGTGCCAAGAATCTACTAAATAAATGGGGTTGTTTGTGCCATGTAATGGAAGATGGAAATAAATGTGAATTAAATGAATAATTGAAAGAGGTTATGTCCCAAGTAAGATAGCTTAGTCAATCGGGCCGAGATCGGACGCCATGCTGTACACATGGTGGCATTTATGTTGGATTTTTAATTATCATTGTGAACTTGGATATGTCTCACTTGGGATGCCTTAGCCGATCGGACCGAGACCGGACTCCATGTAAAAAATACAGTGGCATTACGGGTTGTGGCACTTGTCACTAAAGATTATTAACCTAAAGAGATGGAAAGATTTAACCAGAACTATGTGATCCTTAATTGGGTGTTTCCTTGTAATCCTGTGAAGTACTTGTTGATTTTTTTATAACTGCCTCCTATTTGTTCACTATTCATCCTACTAAGATTTGTGTTTGCCTTATATACTAGTACAATTCGACAGTACTAACATTCCTTTTGCCGGGGGCGCTATATCTTTGAATGGATGTAGGTGGTTCCATCGCAGATAGCGCCGATCGCAGATAATGGTGCTCTTTTTCTCTCCTTACAGCAGTCTTAGTGAGCCCCTATTTCTCCTGGGGGTTATGTAGTTCTTCCTTTGTATAAATTTCCATATTTTGAGGTATATTCAGGGCGTTGTTGCCGGCATTGTCATATTGGTCTTTTGTATCCTTAGAGGCTCCGTAGATGTTTATGTAGGTCATGTATGGGTATCGGGGTGGTTGTTGGATCACGTTGTATTTTGAAACTCTTCTCCACTAGATTGTCAACTATATGTACTTTTGGAAAATTAACTATGGCATATTGTGTTTAAGTAAAAATGAACTAGCAACATTTATATATTTATATAATTGATCTCTCCCGTGTTTAACAATTGGTGATGCGTTTCCTTTTTCGTATATTGAATACGTCGGGTAGGAAAGGATGGATAGGCTTGCTCGACCGGGTTCACTCGGTCATGCGTTGGTCGCGCTCCCCGAGGTTCGGCGTGACAGTTGTAGAACAACTCGGTCTCCAAGATCAAATCATGCCCGCAGCCCGAGTACTCAACGACTTCAACATGGCAAGTGAAACCACCAAAGGGGAAATCATTTTGCCGGTAAATGTGGTCAGGATTATCCAGGAAATAAAGTTCCATATGATCGAAGGTGACATAAGGTACAACTGTTTGGAAGGCCTTGGATTCATAACATGAGAGCAGTGCCCTCGATGCTTCATCAAGTCTTGAAATTCCCAACATTAGAAGGAATCAAAATGGTGTACGGTTAACAACCCGCCACCAAAGAAATGTTTGTAATCGATGAAGTAATACTAGTATCGACATTGTCATCAATAAAGGAATTAGAGTCGAAGGTAAAACAAGAAGTCAAATAGCAACCACAGTCACCAGCCTCGGCCTGATCGAAGGAACAGGAAACTTTCGAGGATGATAATTATATGATACCTCACACCTTCATAATCCCCGATGATTCTGATGCAACAAAGTCAATGGTCGAAGAGCTGGAACAAATCGTACTAATCAAGCATCTGCTCGATCGAAAGGTATACCCGGGCACGGGGTTAACTCCTGAGCTCAGGAAAAAACTCGTTCAATTCCTTTTAAATAACATAGATTGTTTTGCTTGGTCCCACCTAGATATGACAGGGATCTCACCTGAGATCACTATGCATTGACTAAGTGTGGACCTAAAGTTTCGCCCAGTAAAGCAAAAGAGAAAACCCCAGTCCGAGGTAAAACATGCATTCATTAAGGACAAGGTAACAAAACTTCTCAATATAGGATCCATTCGGGAGGTAAAATATCCCGAATGGTTAGCAAACATAGTTGTAGTCCCTAAAAAGGGAAACAAACTTAGAATGTGTGTAGACTATAAGGATTTAAACAAGGCATGCCCTAAAGATACTTTTCCTTTGCCGAATATCAATCACATGATCGATGCCACGGTCATGAAATTCTTAGTTTTCTCGATGCCTACTCCAGGTACAATCAAATACAAATGAACGCAGAGGATCAGGAAAAGACTTCATTTATCACTAAATACGACACATATTGCTATAATGTAATCCCATTCAGACTAAAAAATGCTGGTGCTACTTATCAACGCCTAGTAAATCGAATGTTCGAAGAACAAATAGTTAAATCAATGGATGTTTATATTGATGATATAGTAGTTAAGTCCCTGCAAGCAGAGGACCATTTAAAACATGTGTAGGAGACCTTCGACATATTGAGAAAGTACAACATGAAGCTTAACCCGGAGAAATGTGCATTCGGGGTCGGTTCGGGAAAGTTCCTCGGTTTTATGGTATCAAATCAAGGCAATCAAAGACATTACAGTTGTTGATAATGTCGAGGATGTACAAAGGTTAACAGGACGCATAGCCTCCCTGTGTCGATTTATTTTGGGGTCCTCAGATAGGAGCCACCGTTTCTTCTCACTACTAAAGAAAAAGAGCAATTTTGCATGGACCCCGGAATGTCAACAGGCCTTGGAGGAACTCAAACGATACCTGTCGAGCCTACCATAGCTTCACACCCCTAAGACAGACGAACAACTTAACTATTACTTAGCAGTCTCGGAGATAGCGGTAAGTGGGGTCTTAGTTCGAGACTCGAAGTGCAAGGTACAAAATTTCCTATTTATTATGTTAGTCGGATCTTAGGTGAAGCCGAGACCCGGTACCCACACTTAGAGAAATTAGCGCTTGCTTTAATAAGCGCCTCTAGGAAATTAAAACCATATTTTCAATGTCACCCAATTTGTGTTGTAACCACCTACCCCCTTCGCAACATTTTTCACAAGCCAAACTCTTGGGTCGATTGGCCAAATGGGCCGTCGAGATCAGCGGGTACGATATTGAGTATCAACCCCAAACAACCATCAAGTCTCAAATCCTGGCAGATTTCATGGCCGACTTCATGCCAGCCCTCGTACCCGAGGTTGAAAAGGAACTATTATTAAAATCGGGTACATCATCGAGGGTATGTACCCTCTTCACAGACGGCGCTTCGAACGTGAAGGGGTCCGGGCTAGGCATCATTTTGAATCCACCCATAAGTTATACAATTAGACAGTTTATCAAAACTTCAAAATTAACTAACAATGAGGCCGAGTATGAGGCCATGATTGTAGGTCTCGAGCTAGCTAAGATCTTGGGAGCGGAGGTCATCGAAGCCAATTGCGACTCCCAACTTGTGGTAAATCAAGTCAATAGAACTTTCGAGGCTGGAAAAGATCGAATGCAGAGGTACTTGGACAAACTACAAATGTCTCTACATCGATTTAAAGAATGGACCCTGCAGCACGTACCTCGAGAACAAAATAATGAGGCCAATGCCCTTGCAAATTTGGGGTCGTCGATCGAAGATGATGAGATTAACTCGGGGACTGTCGTGCAACTTTCAAGGTCAATAATCGAAGAAGGACACGCTAAAATAATCTCCATAAGTCTAACTTGGGATTGGAGGAATAAGTGCATCGAATACCTAAATAATGGGAAGCTAGCATCGGATCCTAAAGAATTAAGGACTCTAAGCACGAAGGTCGCATGGTTCACATTGGCCGAGGATGGAACACTGTATAGGAGAATGTTCGATGGACTGTTAGCAAAATTTTTAGGACCAGGAGACACCGACAATTTTCTACGCGAAATTCATGAGGGCACTTGCGGAAATTATTCCGGTGCAGAGTCATTGGTTCACAGAGTCATCAGAGTAGGATACTATTGGGCCGATAAGGAAAAGGACACTAATGAATTTGTTCGAAAGTGCGACAAATATCAAAGGTATGCATCGATGATCCACCAGTCTGAAGAGTAACTTCACTCAGTCCTATCCCTATGTCCGTTCATGAAATGGGGGATAGATATCGTTGGCCCTCTACCATCGGCCCCAGGTAAAGCTAAATTCATTTTATTTATGACTGACTATTTCTCTAAGTAGGTTGAAGCACATGCCTTCGAGAAAGCTAGAGAAAAAGAAGTCATAGACTTTATCTTGGACCATATTATATGCCGATTCGAAATGCCTGCCGAGATAGCATGCGACAATGGAAAACAATTAGTCGGCAGCAAAGCGACAAAATTTTTTGAAGACCACAAAATAAAAAGGATCCTATCAACCCCATATCATCCTAGTGGGAACGGACAAGCCGAATCGACAAACAAGACCGTCATCAAAAATTCTGAAGAAAAGATTTAATGAAGCTAAAGGAAAATGGAGAGAAATATTGCCCGAGGTCATTTGGGCGTATCAAACAACGTCGAAATCCATTACGAGGGAAACACCATTCTCTTTGGTCTAAGGTGCCGAAGCTCTGATCCTAGTCGAAGTTGGGGAACCTAGCTTCAGGTTTTGGTATGCAACAGAAGAGTCAAGGCTATAAATATGAGCCTCGAATTGCTAGATGAAATACGGGAAGCCGCCTTGTTCGAATGGCCGCATAGAAATAGCGGATCAAAAGGTATTACAACCGTAGAGCCAATCTTCGACACTTTAAAATCGGGAACTTAGTTCTGAGAAAGGTCACCCTCAATACTCGAGATCCAAATAAAAGAAAACTTGGCCCGAACTAGGATGGACCGAATCAGGTCCTCGATATCATCAGAAAGGGATCTTATAAACATGGCACATGGACGACGAGTAATTACCAAACAATTGGAACGTGTCACTCCTCAAATGATATTACTATTGAGGTATGACCTTCCCCATTCTCGTTCTAACCATTTGCAGGTGTTCAATCGAAGATGTCAAAGGATTCTTCATCACAAAGTCCTTAGGTTTGAAAGCACGTGTTGTACTCTTTTTCCCTTAGACCGGTTTTTTTCTCAAGTGGGTTTTTTCGGCAAGGTTTTAAACGAGGCAACCATTGTTCATGCTAACTTAGAGCAATTCAACAGTATCCGAGGCTTCCTTACAATTAATCTCGAATACTGGGGGGATCACCCTCGGATGTCGACTTTGTTACAAGGAAGATACTTCGCATCAGCAGGGTCTCGATAGGTAAAACTTTGTAAGGGCCAAACGGTCAAATGAAACGAGCCCATGTAGATTACTCGAGCCCTAAAGTCAAACATGTACGCATGTATAATCTATTGAGAGAAGTATTTTTTCTTACCAAATATTTCATGCCTTAGAGAAATTTTTACTTTACAATTCATACTTTTGGTATGTTGTGAAAACAGTCTTAAGGGCCGATCACAACTGAAGTTCAAACAACTTACCCCGTACTCGGGGACTGCCATCCGAAAATTCGATGTAATCGAACTACTAAAATCTCGAGATCATAAGACCTTAAAAAGGCAACCCTCGTTTTTATAGGCCACGGCCACCCCACTCGGGGACAGACACTTCGAACAAGTTTGAAGTGTAATCGGGAAATAAGCCCAAGGGGCAAACCCCAAGGTAAAGGCTACGACCAAAATAACACGGTTCGGAGACGTCCAAATTCCGTAATAAAACAGGCCTTCTAATATCTTCACAAAATCGGTTAAAAGGGCTACCCTCGGTAAAATTATAAAGGGTTTCGATAACATCAACCCTCGAAAACCCTAAAGGGTACCGGATTGTTCGAACCCTAAAGGGTTATAAAGGCATAACAAATTTCTATATAGTTAACTTTTTTGAGCCGAAAAGGAAAAAACCATTGTTTCAAGGCCATACCAGCCTAATTCAAAAGGCCTAAGGGCCATGTTATTATTGAGCTCGAGGGATCATCCCCACTTAATTACGACCTAAAGGTTATCCTACTTTGAGTTTGAGCAGTTACTCACTTGATTATAAAGACTACACTAGCCAGACCTCGATCCAATTGCCTAAGCTTCGAACTTGTGAGCAAAATTTTCATAAGGCATGAATGAAACAAAAGGAAGAAATTGAAACGAAATCAAGTCAGAGAGAAAAGAGGTTGTCTTTTATATATAAAGATATTTATAAAGACCGATCAGAGCCCTACACAAAAGATCAAAAAAGAAAAATCCTAAGGTTCCTAATTATTCTCAAGAGCAGCTCCCTCTCCATCGTGGCCGTCCCCACTCTCGGAGCCGCTCTTGCTTCCGGCATTATCATCATTGTCGGAGGAGGTCAATTCTTTGGCATCATCTTCAAGCTCTTTGGCTTTCCTTATATCGTCAGTAAGACCGAAACCTCGAGCATGGATCTCCTTGAGAGTTTCCCTCCGAGATTGGCACTTGGCGAGCTCGGCAATCCAAAAAGCTCGATTTTCAGTGGCCTCGACAGATTCTCTTACTTGGGCTTGAGAAGCTTCAGCATCAGACTGGTCGACGGCCACGATCGCCTCCACGCCAGCCTTTGCTTTTTCTGCCTCAGATTTAAACTTTGCAAGTTCGGCGGCCAACCGAGCCTTGAGCTCCTCTATTTTCTTTGCTTGAGCTGAGCTTTACTCTTTCATGCCTTGAAGCTGATTTTGGCCGATGACAGTGGGGCTTTAGTAGCATCTTTCTTTGAGACGAGGCGGTCCATGTTTTGTTTCCACCCCAAGGTCTCCGCCCTCATCATGTTAACCTCCTCACGGAGCTATTCGATCTTTTTGGCCTTCTGATGAACTTGTAAGATCGAAGTATTAGTCATTGTCCCCGAACAAATACATTGATCTTCTAAGATTTTCATTACCTGCTCAATCAAGTCTGTCTGCTCTTTATGAGCCGAGGCTAATTCGGCCTGGAGGCCCTTGGTCCTTCTTTTTGCCCGTAGAGAAGTTTGAGGGAATTTCTCTCCTTCGTGAGCCTTTGAAGATCGGCCTCACATCAGCTCAGCTCTGTTTGGGGATTTGAAAAACGTCTCCTTATAAAGTGCCAAGGCCTATGCGGAAAGAAGAAGGAAAATTAGACAAGAAAAGAAGAAATAAATACAAGTGCGATGTCATCGAAGGGAATTGAGACTTACCCGACTCAAGGCTTGTTCAGTCTCATCGAAGAGACTCGATGCTTCAATCAGGTCGGCAACATCTTCGACCCCGATAAAACATCCATGGAAGAGGTCCTCCCCTCTATGGGCTCCTTCCACATCGGGGGTCCCCATGGCTTGGGCTTCCTGAATTGCCTCCTCAGAAAATGTAGGGAGGGTTAGCGAATATCCAATTATTATTGCCCCAATCGAGTCACTTGGGGCGTTCACTTCATTTCGAAGGGCCTCGGAGCCGGCCCCTTCAGGCATACCCACTGATTGCTCATTTCGGCAGGAGGCATCTTCAGTCTCCAACGACTCGGGGACTTTGCTTGAGCCCTCTTCCAAGACCTCCTCGATTCGAGGCTGAATATCTTCAACCCTCACCGACTCAGCAGCCTTTGGGGCCTCGGTGTTTTTCTTCACTCGGGCAACCAGTTTGGAGTCGTCGTCTTCATCTTCTTCTTCTTCCTCTCTTAGTCGCTGAGCTACCTTAGTAGGCAAAGGGACGGTATCTTTCTTCGGCTTACAAGCCTTACTTTTCTTGGGCTTTGGATCCTTGGAGGTCGAGACCCTTTTTCTCTTTTTATCCTTCGCTGGTTTCGGGGCCAGGGGCGAAACCTCCTCCTCCCTGGATGGGGGCCTCATGACAGCATCTTGTCCGAGGACTGTACGAAAGCAAATCAAGTGAGTATAAAAAGAAACATTTTAGCGAAAATCATCAAATACGTGAAAAGGGGCTTACCATGATTTTTGGCCTCCCATCGGCCCCTTGCCAAATCACGCCATGAGCGCTCAACATACGAAGATGTCAAAGCCAAGTCCCGAACCCAACTCTTGAGGTTAGGAATTGCACCGGGTATCCAAGAGATCGCTACATCATAGAAAGGGATGTCGATGAGAAGAACAAAGGAAACAAAACAATAAATGGAAGCTATATGTGGGATTGTACTTACGCTTCATATTCCATTTCTCGGGGAAATCGCATCTTCTCGGCCGGAATTAGGTCGGAAGTCTTCACTCGAACAAACCGGCCCATCCACCCTTGATCCTTGTCCTCATCTATGCTCGAGAACAGAACCTTGGTGGCCCGATGCTGAAGTCTTATTAACTCGCCTCGATAGAGACGGGGGCTATACAACCTGATGAGATGGTCGAGGGTGAAAGACATCCCTTCGACTTTTCTCGCAAAGAATCAGAGCAGAATAATAATCCGCCAAAAAGAGGGATGTATTTGACCTAGGGTTATTTGATATTGGCAGCAAAAATCGACAATGACGGGATCGAGAGGGCCCAGCGTGAAAGGGTAAGTGTAAACACTTAGAAATCCTTCCACATGGGTAGTGATGTCTTCTTGAGGGGCCGAAATCACCACCTCTTTGTCTTCCCAATGGCAGTCTTCCTTTATCTGCTTAATGTCGCTCTCAGTTATCGAGCATATATATCTCGACATTGGCTCGCATTGACCAAGGACCGACGAAGTTTTCTCGACCTTGAAGTCAGAAGTAAGGACACCCCCCCACTCGGGAACACACTCCTCAGGGCACGGCTCCACTGGTGTTTTATCGCCGGCCGTCCACGATGAAGAAGCGTTTTCCTTTTGAGGAATAGTTTTTGACGTTTTTGCCATTTTTGTGTGAGTTTAAAGAGATAGGGAGATGATAGGATTTGGTGTTTGAAAGGGGATTAACAACAAACCCTGGAGATTTTGAAGAGAGGAAGCTCTTAAGAGATGTAACAACTTAAGAGAATAGAAGAAAGTGAAAGTAAAGATTGAATCAATCAAAGAAGGGGCCTATTTAAGGGATTCACGGTGACGGTTCAAAGGCACTGGTGGCCGACCACCAACTGATGCTCATTAATGACTTGGGGAACTGTACCGATGGGATGTTTCAGTCACTTCCGTCGCTTACGTCACGAGGATGACATCATGACAGGTCGAGGTACAAAATCGAAGGTTCAATTCGTTTATTCTCATTACCTTCCAAAAAAATGAGGGGACTATCTGTATATGGTTAAAACTGGGCCTACCCGATTTTACTATTTGATCGAGACCAGGGAGTTGCATCGAAGGTCGGCCCACAGTGGATCAGACCAAAGTACGAGGATAAGGTACTGAGTTTGAGAATTGAGGTGCCTGTCGAGATCGAGGCCAGTAGTGATCGAGACCAAATAGGGCAGACTTCGAGGAAAGCGCAATAACAGAAAAGTGAGATAACCATAACTGGCCGAAGATCATGACAAAAATCTCGGAACATATCAAATCAAAGGCGGTTGATAGGCTAATCATGGGATTTACTAATTGTACCATAGATAGGATTCCTCTACTATATAAATAGAGTTCTAATCTTTGTAAGGACCTTACATTGACACATATCAAAGCAATACAATACTTTCTATCTAGCTTATATTCTTGTTCATCAGTTTGCTTATTTCTTAACTAGTCGGTACTGATCAGTTCGAGGGCACTCAAGCTCGAGGGCTGAATTATATTTCAACACTGGTTTGCTTTATCTCGTTGTTATTTTCTGTTATTAATCTTTATATTCATCAATTGGTATTAGGTGAAATCACGTGTCCTTATAACCACATTATAAATTTAATTGTTATCAAATTTTTAAGGTAAACAATAGGTTTCTTAATGCCTAACCAATGTCTAAAATCCCAATTAAGGGCGTGTACAGTGTACTGAGGTAAGGTTTATTTTGTATGTCCTAAGGCAAATATTGGACCTACAGTCCGATGGAGCATACCACATGCACAAGTTTGAGACATTATCTTTTATTCTTTTTAAATATTTAGTTATGACATTATGACATATTTTTGCTTTAGAATTTGGAATTCAGTGACTAATCTATGTACGTACATAAACATATTTAGATACTTAATTTAATTTTGGAAAAATACATAAGTATTCCCTGACCTATACCTGGATTTCCAACTACACACTTTATCTTTGCGGGAATCCTATTACCCTCTAAACTATTTTTAAATGGAATAAATATCACCCTAAAACTAGACAACCAAACTCTTGACAAGTGGTGAAGTACACGCGATGCCATATGTATTTTTAATATTTTTTTATTCTTTCTTCTTTTTCTTATCCTTTTTCTTATTTCTTATTATTCTCAATTTTTTGGCTATTTCATTCTCTTTCTTTTAGTTTTGGTCACCGGCGGCATAAAATGGTAGTCGTCGGAATTTCAAGAACACCATTTTTTCCGGCGACAGATTTTTATCCCGATCTGAGTATATTTTGCTTTGCTTATGAATAGATCTTTTTTAGAGTTTAATTTGTGTGTGAAAAGGATAGAAAAATAAAAAATAAAAATAGAATAAATGGAAGAAAAACGGTAAGATAAAGTCGTCGGTGAATGAATATCCGCCGGAATTAGAGAAGAAACGAAAAAAGAAGTAAAAGAAAAAGACAAAGAAAAAGGAAAAGGAAAAGGGAAAAAAAGTAAGAAAAAATGGTAAAAAAGCAAAAAGAAAATCTGAAAATCGTTTTTTCTTGCTTCTAGGAGAGTGAAATACACACACTCTGCCACGTCAACTTTAAGGGTGCAAATAATTCTACTTTAAAATAGTTTAGGGGGTAATAGGATTCTCGCAAAAAAAAAGTGTGTAGTTGGAAATCCGAGTATAGGTCAGGGGGGTACTTATGCATTTTCCCTTTAATTTTTTCAACATCAAAAACATGTTTAGATACTTAATTTAATTTTTCAACATCTTTTTGTAATTTTTTCTGAATTTCTTCATTGTTTCATTCATTTTGTATATTGTCTCATACTTTGCTATTTTTAAACTTCTTTATTTTAACTTTTATACGATACTAAAAGATAGCTCGATGCACTAAGTTCTTGCTATATATGTTGGTCAAGGAAGGATCAGACCACATTGACATATTATACGCAATATTATCTTGCATTTCTACAAGAGGATGTATTTATGATTTGAATATATGACCTCATAATCATATAGCGACAACTTTTATATGTGCACAAGACTCCTTTTAATAGATAAAGCTTAGAGCTTATGCTTTAGTACTAATCTTGTGATAAGCAAATGGCGTCACTCCACATTGGTTTTGAAACGATGTGTTCAACCTTACCATATCAAGTTTTTATTAGCATACTATAAGAGGTTGTGCAGCTGGTTTAATCTAATCGACTAAATTAAACTTATAACATTAATGTTGTTTAGTTCAAAAAATTCTCCTCCAATAATCAATCTAAAACTTGATCTCTCTGTACTAAAATTGTATGCCTTAATTTTGCATAATTGTTATTTAAACTACGGAAAAGGGCCAAAAGTATCCCTATCGTATGGTAAATGGTTTATAAAAGCCCCCCGTCCATCTATCCGTCTGAAAAATATATAGAACGTTATTTCTAATTTCAAATTTACCCCCGCGACTAACGAAATTCCATGTCATCTCATTAACTGATGTGGCCTTATTTCATTTTTCCACGTAGATCAGTGGGGCTAACATTATCTTTGGGTATTTTCTTACTCATTAAACCGATCCAACCCATTTCTTTTACCTATGGGTCAATCTTTTAACCCTAAACCCACATTTTTTACTCGTCTTCTTCCCCAATTTAGAACATAGGTCATCAGTTCCCCTATTCCCCTTTCGTCTTCCCCATAATTTCTCTTTTACAACTAATTAAATCTTGTCTTTTTTCCTTTGAAATATCTGAAAATTCTGTCTATTCTGATTTGTCGCGTTTTTGTGATTGTGATTTAACTGCAAATCATTTTGTGGCTAAGACTCAATTGAACGGTAGTCGTCGATTCTACAAATGTCCTCATTTTGACGAGGCCTCTTCATGTGGTTTGTGGGAATGGCGGGATGAAGAGATGCCACCACATGTGACGATGCTAATCCATAACTTGAATACTTCACTGAAGTCAGTTGGAGTTGAAAGAAATTATCTGAAGAAGATGGTGACTAACTTGGAAGTTGTTATTTCTGCTGAAAGACTGAAAATGGAGAAAATAATGGAAGAGGTCGACGGAATTAATTCAGCAAAATTACAGAAGATTGCTAGGATGGAGGCTCAACTACAAAATATGAAGTTGTTTATTGTGTTTTCTTGTATTGTCTTTGTGTTATTACTAGTTTTCACGATGATGTAGTGTAGTTATGTTATGGTGTAGTTATGTTATGATGCAGAAGTTTGAAATTTATGTATTATGTTTTGATGAAGTTTGAAGCTAAACCCCCAAAATTGAAATATGAAGTTTGCAGATGTTTATGTATTAGGTTCTGATTTTTTCCTTTTTCTGCATTTGTAATGTTTATGTATTATGTTTCCTTTTGTAATTCTGCATTTGTAATAGTTCTCTTTTGGTATGAAATGAAGTTTGTTACCATTCTCTTCACTCTCATACAACATTTAAATTCTGCATTTGTAAAGGTGCACATGCACAGACAATCACAATAACGAATAGAAATCTCTTATAGATAGACAAGATAGACAAGAAGAACATTGCCATTAATCGAGTAGTAAATTTACATTGTTTCAAGATTTAAGCCCAACAAAGTATTTCTATTATACAAGTAAATGTGTGATCCAAAAACCTGTACCGTTGTCACAACATTTACTTGTCAAAAAAAACCTAGAACATAAACAAACAATATGTACTCGAACAGTCATGCAAAAAAAGGATTTTAATGTATATTACATTCATCATTTCTTGCTACATTACTCCCCCTTGCCCCTACCCTTGCCTCTTCTAGCTTTAAGTTTGCCAATCTTTTTCTCTTTCACACCCAACAATTGAGCTGTTGTCATTACTTCCTTCCCCTTCCAGGTAGTTTTCTTTGGGGAGTATGGCAGTTTTGTTGGTTGTGAGCTACTAGTGTGATCACCTGTGAATGGTATCTTCCTAGTGCTAGAATTTTGTTGATTCCTACGCTGAAGTCTAGTCTTAATATCAGAGACAACCTTAGGCCTCAAAACTGGGTTAGCTTCTGCACCAAATTCTGCTTGAATAAGCCTTCTTCTGGTCTGAATACTTTGACTTGGCATCTTAGTTGCCTGGGTGTCATGACAGAATTGTTGACTTGGCTGCTGAGTGTTTTAACTGGATTGATGACTTGGCTGCTGAGTGTCATGATTGGATGGATGAGTTGGCTACTGAGTGTTCTAACTGGATTGATGACTTGGCTGCTGAGTGTCATGACTGGATGGCTTAGTTGGCTGCTGAGTGTTCTGACTAGAATGTTGGTCTTGTGCTTTAAAACCTGGAGTAGGGACCATAAAAAATTCTGATTCTTGGTCTTCACTTGTCTGAGTGTGGTCTTGCACTTTCTTTGACTATAACTATAATCAAATATACATGTTATCTTGTGAGTAAAAAAACAGATTGTGAGTACAAACAATAGATCGAAAGAATACCTTGTTGGCTAATGGACAACTTCTTTTATTATGATTTGACTGGCCACAAAAACTGCAAGTCATCTGAAGACCCTTCCTAGATGTTGACCATTGTCCTTGCATTTTCCTAGCTTCATCCTTCTCTCTTGACCTTTTCACTTTTAAGTTTACCAACCATCTTTGCTAGTGGTGGTGGATCCATGGCTTGGTGCGGCTCAACTTTCCAGAATCTTTCACCTCTAACATGTTGCAGTTTGTGCTGAGACACCAACTGCCAGGCTTGTTTGGAATACCACCAGTGAATCCCAAGTGTTGAGTCTTGTTTCTTATATAAATATGCCCTGATAGCATGAGCACAAGGGATTCCAAACAAGTTTCAAAGCCTGCATGTGCACCTTTGTTGCTCCAAAATCACTGTGTGCTTGTCTTCACCTTCACTTATTTTAAAACCCCTCTCTACATTAAAATTTTCCTTGCACTTTGAAGTCATCTCCCTATAATCATTGTATAACTCCATTGCATATGGGTTGTATTCACCTCTCCAACTGTTAACTTCTTCTACTCTATCCTTTAGTTGATTCATCACCTTCAATAGTTAATCAATAACATAGTAAATCAATAGTTAATCAACAGTATGAAATCATTTACATAGTAGTTAGTCAACAGTAGTAAATCAGTAGTTAATCAACAGTAGTAAATCAGTAAACAAGCAGTTAGTCAAAGTAGTTAACTTCACCTTCACTCTTATATCCTCAAGCATCTTCACTATTGGCTTATGTCTAGCTTCAAGAATCCAAGAGTTGAAGGACTCTGTAAAGTTGTTGTCCATTATTGGGTTCTTACATTGGGTATCAAAGTAAGCTCTACACCAGGTTACTGGAGGATAATTCAGCAAGTCCCTAACAGCATCCTCAGAAACTTCACCTAACTGTTTCAACATGTCCTTAAATTCCTCCTCATATGTGCTCCAAGAACACCACCACATTAACTTTTTCATCTCATCAGTATTCCATTTTTTGCTCCAATTTGCTTCAATATGCCTTGCACAATATCTGTGATATGATTGTGGACATACATTCCTCACAACATCTAACACACCCTACACATGAAGAAACACTACATCAACAAAGAATGTGCTAAATGTAAAAATCTACTGAATGTAAAAATCTGCATATGGTAACATACCTTCGGCATGTCTGACATGAATGTGTACCCTTCACCATCTTTCAAGTCCAAAGAAGCCTTCAAGTTCTCCATGAACCATTGCCAGGTTATCTTTGTTTCCTTATCCACTACAGCCCAAGCTAGTGGATACACATGCTTGCAATAATCTTGAGCAACAGCAACTAACAACATCCCTTTGCATTTGCCTTTTAAAAATGTTCCATCTAGACCTATAAAAGGTCTCAAACCTACTTTGAATCCACTCTTGAGGGCCTGGAAACAGACATACATCCTCAAAAATCTTCTCTTACCTTCCTCCATTGCATCCTTGGATATCTGTATCACCACATCAGTACCAAGGCTTGTTTCTCTCAACTTTTGAGCATATGCCTCCAATTTGTTGTACTCTTCCAAGTAAGAACCCTCCAATTTCTTTAAAACCATTCTCTTTACCCTTTTTAACTTTGAGTCACTCACATTCAAACTAAATCTATCCTCTAAATTAACCTCCATCTCTTTAATCTTAAACTTAGGATTATTTTGAATATTTCTCTTAAAATAATATGCTAAAGCAGCAGGAGTAGCTCTTATGTTCTCAAAGACTTCACCACAGTCATGTTCATCCCTCCAAGTTTTTATCTTTACCCATTGATCTTTGCCATCCTTAGAAATAAGACATTTAAAAGGACAACCAATCTGACACTTGTATCTAAGTCTTCTCTTATCACTCTTATCTACCTTCTCTTATTAGACACAACATAATAACCAATAACCTCCTTAGCTTCAGCAAGATCTTTGAAAATCATACCCTTTTTCCAATGTTTTATACCTATCAAGGTTGTCAGTTACCTCACACTTCTTCTGCCTCTCAAATAAACCTAAGGCATCACTATCATAATCATTATCAACACTTTCAATACTGTATCATCTTCACCACTATCACATTCAGAAGCTACAACAACAGGTACACTATCTATTATTGCTGTAAATTAGGTAAATACAGGAACATTTACAGTATCATCCAACAGGCCAACACCAAATAATTGTACATTAGTGAAAACATCATTAATTAGGGCTTGAATCTTCCTAATCCCTTCATCCCCATATAACAAAAAATACCTCCCAGAAGGGTCAAGAAATATCAGCTGTTGTATCTCAACATATCCTATCACTTCAGTGTATTCTTTACACAAATCAATATAAGAGAGATGGTATACTTCATAACCACTAAATATGTGCACATCTCTCTTAGTATAAGACAATGTAGGTTCCAATACCCACTCACCCCCCATAATTAAAATATAAGTTCACTTTATCCACAATACTTCGGATAAAATCACATGCAACAACAATAAAAAAGGCCAAAATGGGACCACATCAGTTGTATAATACAAAGCGACAATAAAAATATAAAGATATGAAACCCCACCATCAATTAAATATATAAATCGACAAAAACTATAGCTTTAATATGTAGGACCAATACAATAAGGACCACCAAAAACAAAAGTAACATAAAAAATTCTAGAAAGGTACAAAAAATAGCTTAGAAAAGATAAAAACATCACATGCAGCAGACATAAACCTATCAGTTCCCAAATATTCCCCAACTCTTAATAACTTTAAGCTGTAAATACTTACTTTAATCAGATAATAATGCAAGATATCGCTGGAAATCAAAGGTCTTCCTATTTTGAGCGCACCAAATCGGACCAGACAATGAACCCTAACGAAGCCCTAAAATTGCCATTGATAGATTAGATAGAAGAAATGAGAGAAATGGTAAAAAGTAAGTATTTTGTCGGTGAGTTTAGGGTTAAAAGACTGACCCATAGGTAAAAGAAATGGGTCGGATCGGTTTAATAGGTAAAAAATACCCGAAGATAATGTTAGCCCCACTGATCCACGTGGACAAATGAAATAAGGCCAGATCAGTTAATGAGATGCAAATATGGAATTCCGTTAGTCGCGAGGGTAAATTTGAAATTAGAAATAACGTCCATTATATTTTCAGATGAATAGATGGACGGGGGGGGGAGGGGGAGCTTTTATAAACCATTTACCATACGATAGGGATATTTTTGGCCATTTTCCGTTTAAACTAAAGCTTATAACTATATCTATTGTGGCAATTTCTTGTTTTTAGATAGGAAAGAGTATAATAGAGAGCTCTATCCCAATCTTCCACATAGTGTTTAGGTTGGGTACAAAACCCAACACTCTCAGTCTCACAAGGCCACACATCCTAATTGCAGTAGGCTTTTTTCACTTTTAACCCCACGTTAAAAACAATTTATACTCGATAATCGAAAAAGTAAATAAAATTTATATAATTTTGTATATAACATACAGAATGTATATATATATACAAAAAAATATAAAAAATAATATATTTTTTCGACTATTATTTTTAGAGGAGTTATACAGTATTGTACGGATTTAAGTCATCAATACAATTCAACCTGTTATAGGTTATTTTCAACCTGTTATAAGTTATTTATTATTTGAATTTATTTGTAATTATCTTTTAAATGACCTATTAATCTAAATATTTTTTATATCGTTATTACACAGAACTTAAACTTTTTAATCACTTAAGAAAAAGTATGCGGACATGTTTGAAAATATATTGATAATAGGTGAACTGGACTATAATTAGGCCCTAAAGAATCACCTTCTTGTATAGTTTTTATGGTAAAAAGTGATAACAAAATGCTCTGATTAGTGCTTTTCATGCTTTGCAGACTATATACAATAAAAGAAGTCTATGGAGTACTTTTGGGATCAATTACGGAGAAAAAGAGGCCAATCTTGCAATATCCGCTAAGTGCACCACGCGAAGGCCGCAAAACCAGAACTGGAGATGGACTGCCGCGGTCCCGGCGTAACCGCGGTCGGACCGCGGCAGAAGGCTGTTGCGGATTCTGAGAGTCTAGTTGGCCGCGGTCTTGGCGTAACCGCGGTAGGACCGCGATAGGAAGCGGAAAATTGAGGGATTGAAGTGCAAAACACGAGATTTTTAGCCCAAAACCCTATATTAAATAATTGAACTCGCCCAAGGGGGGCATGTAATGTTTTAGAAAGTACTTTGGCAAGAGAAACAAGTGTGAGAGATCACCCAAAACATCATATTTTCTTATTCTCTTTATTTTTCTTGCAATTTTGATCATGAATATTTTCATAGTTTATTTACCCATTGTCATGAGTAGCTAAATCCTTTGTCTAGGGTTTTGATGGAACCTATTGAAGGATGAACTTCTTGATTATGTTAATATAGTTTGCCAGTTTAATCTCTATTTGTTCAACTACGTGTTTGTTGTAGTTAATTGACAGGATCCTCAATTAGCTGTGCCTATTTAGTATGCATAACTCGGAAGAGAGTGCATATTTAGGTAATTGTTGAACAACATCACTCCCAAAGTATAAAAGGGATCTATAACTGCGAGTTTAAAGGCGGGATTAGGGATAACGAAGTCTTGGGTGTAATCTAAAGTGAACTGTAATAAACAAAGCTAGCTAGCGTATCTCGGGAGAGTGCGTCTAGTAAACTATCGTGATTACTCGGGAGAGATTCACGGTAAAAAGATTGTTCATGGTTGATAGAGAGGTGTTGGTAAATCTATATGAAACATAAACAGAAGGGATTTCATCAATAGGGGAAATCACTACCTTAGAACCTTCTCATTATTGTTCACAACTTACGCATATTAGTTTACAACTGTTTATTGGCTTTCAATCTTAGTTATTAAATATACCATCAACTATTATTCACAACGTTTGGGGAAGTTGATTCTAAAGAATTTAGTAAGTCCAACGAATGTAATTGATAGGTTAATTCTCTGTGGATTCGACTCTGGGCATAAATACTCAGGTTATATTTGTAACGTCCGCATTGTCCTTTTATAAGGCATAGTTGGGCGTGATCAAATTTTTGCGTCGTTGCCGGGGAATTAACGGTGTTATCAATTACAATTGAAAGAAGTACAAAAATTCTTATTGTAGTCATTTTTTCTATATACCCAATTTTTACATTGAAATTTTAACGTTTATTGACTTGGTTGCACAGGTGCATACCTAGAAACTCATCGAGATCTGGTGAAGTATTTGAAGCATTATCAGATCCCGAGAAAGTTTTCAAGGCCTTGAATCGGGCTAATCGAAAAAACAAACAACAACCAACAACTGCACAATTCGAAACAGTCATGGGGGATCACGAGGAAAACCCAGCGGTACCAATAGTGCCAGAGGCTGCTCTCTATGACTGGGCACAACCCACAGCTGAATATCTGTCCACAACCATTGTAGTTCCGCAGATACAGGCTGAGTCATTCCAAATTACGAATAACATGTTGCACTTGTTGCTAAACAAGGGACTATTTTCGGGGTCGCAAGTCGAAGATCCTCAGCAACACTTGAAGAACTTCCTCTCTATCTGCAAAACCCAAAGGCAGCCCAACGTAACTCCTGAAGCAATCAAGCTGTTATTGTTTCCATTCTCAGTGACAGGAGCTGCCCAGACTTGGCTAAACTCACTTCCCATAAATTCTATAACAACTTGGGATGAGTTAGTCAGGAAATTCCATAACAAGTTCTACCCACCCAATAAGACTGCTCAACAAATTGATGAAATTTTGAGTTTTAAACAAAGACCAATGGAGACACTGCATGAAACATGGGAGCGCTTTAAAGGGATGCTGGTTATATGCCCGCACCATGGTATTCCAGATCTGATGTTGGGGTAGCGGTTTTACATGGGATTGTCAGATAGCGTGAAGAACATTGTTGATGCTTCAGCTGGTAGAGCATTTTTAAGCAAAACATAGAGAGAAGGCCAGAGTCTACTTGACAAGATGGCACAAAATTCGGGATGGACAACCAGGAATGCACCTATCACTCCAGTGGTTCATTCAATACCCTTAGATCCATCCAACTCTATGGCTGAAAAATATGGCCACCTTATTGACACAGATAAGTATACTCACCAAAAAGGTGGAAGAGTCAGGGCAGAAGCAGCAGGTACACATCGTAGATACTACCAATGGGGGCTTGTGAGCATCTTGCATTAGTCAGCCAATCGGTAACCAATGGAATGCAGAACATGATCATCACCACTACCCTGAAGACATGAATTATGTGTCTAATTATGGAGGCCAGAGACAGGGTGGTCAGAATTGGGGCCAGCAAAATCAGCAATACAGGCCAGTCCATCCACAGTTCAACAATGGAAACATGGGAGGTATGAGACCCCCTAACAATATGGCACCTTATCCAAGGCCACAAGGATATAATAATCAGAATCAGCAGCAGGGGTATCACCCTCCTCAGCAGCAGCATGGTGGAAGGCAGGAAGATGGGTTTGCTAGACTTGAGGCAATGATGCAGCAAGTTATTGGGTCTAATGCAAAGATTAATGAGAGAGTGGATGCACATGATGTAGCAATCAAGAATATTGAAGTGCAGGTGGGCCAAATTTCTATGTCTCTGAACAATCGTCCTCATGGGACACTACCTGCAGACACCCAGATAAATCCAAAAGATCAAGGCCCAAAGCAGCTGATGGTTGTAAGTCTACGTAATGGCAGAGATCTGGATGTAGAGCAAGAGAGGGCTTGAGAAACTAGAGAAGCTGAGACACTTATACCAGTGCCCATTGAGCTGGATGAGTCAACAAAATTGAAGGAGATGTCAGTCCAACCTGCCCAGGAAGATAATAGCATTCAGAATGCGTCCGAGAAAGAAGCTGAGACAGTCCAGGAACCAGTAGTTGATGTAGCAGCCGATAAGGATCAATCCCAGTTGATTGGGAAGAAGAGACCTCCTGCACCTTTCCCTCAGAGGTTGGCTAAGTACCAAAAGGAGGAGCAATACAAGAAGTTCTTCGAAATGCTGAAACAAATCCAGGTAAACATACCATTGATTGAAGCTTTGAAGGAGATGTCTGGGTATGCAAAAATGATGAAGGACTTGATATCCCGAAAGTTTGATTTCCAAGACTTGGCCACAGTTACTCGTACTCAGACATATAGTGCAGTGGTAACTAGACCAATTGCAGAAAAGTTGTCTGACCTAGGGAGCTTTACAATTCCATGCACTATTGGTAATTTTGCTTTTGCTAAAGCAATGTGTGATCTAGGGGCCAGCATCAATCTTATGCCCCTGGCGATTTATAAGAGGCTGGGCATTGGAAGAGCTAGACCCACCTCTATGTTGTTGCAGCTGGCTGACAGGACAGTGAAACGACCCTCTGGTATACTGGATGATGTGCTAGTTCAGGTAGGGAAATTTGTGTTCCCTGCAGATTTTGTGATCTTAGACTGCAGAGTGGATGAAGAGATTCCCATAATTTTGGGAAGACCATTCTTGGCCACAGGGAGAGCTCTCATTGATTGTGAAACAGGGGAGCTCAAGATAAGATTGAACGATGAGGAGATAACATTCAATGTGCAGAAATCTATGAGGCGACCAAGTGAATTCGCCAATTGTTCTCTTATTGATGTCGTGGATGTAATCGTGGAGACTGATGATGAGGTGCTAACCATTGAGGACCCCCTTGCTGCATGTTTAATGAATTTGGATGAGGTGAATGGAGAGGAACTGGCGGAATGGGTGTTGGCATTAGAGGGTAGAGGGTTCTGGGATAGAACTCTAGAATTTGAGCCCTTGCACTTGGAAAATCGAGAGACTCCTCCAGCCAAGCCATCTATCGAAGAACCACCAAAGCTGGAGTTAAAGCCATTGCCCAACCATCTCAGGTATGAATTCCTTGGACCTAACTCCACATTACCTGTTATTATCTCATCTAGTTTGTTAGATGTGTCGGCACAACAACTCTTGCAGGTACTTAAAAAGTGCAAGACTGCCATTGGGTGGACCATGGCAGACATAAAAGGGATCAGCCCCGCCTATTGTATGCACAAAATTCTACTAGAAGAAGGACACAAACCTTCCAGGGAACACCAAAGAAGGCTGAACCGTAACATGAAGGAAGTGGTGAAGAAGGAAGTAATAAAGTGGTTAGATGCGGGAATTATCTTCCCAATCTCTGACAGCAGCTGGGTTAGCCCAGTTCAATGTGTACCTAAAAAGGGTGGCATGACGGTAGTTAAGAATGATAACAATGAATTGATCTCTACAAAAACAATCACGGGCTGGAGAATTTGCATGGATTATAGAAAGCTAAATCTAGCCACCCGGAAAGACCACTTCCCACTTCCCTTCATTGATCAGATGTTAGACAGACTGGCAGGGAGGTCACACTTCTGTTTTCTGGGCGGGTACTCAGGATACAACCAGATTTCCATTGCGCCGGAGGATAGAGAGAAGACCTCTTTCACTTGCCCTTATGGCATTTATGCCTTTCGGAGGATGCCCTTTGGCCTATGCAACGCACCCGCCACATTCCAACGGTGCATGATGGGTATATTCACTGACATGGTAGAGGACATAATGGAGGTGTTCATGGATGACTTCTCAGTGGTGGGGAATTCATTTGATGAGTGCCTGATAAATCTGATGCGTGTGCTGAAACGGTGTATCGAGATTAACTTGGTTCTGAACTGGGAGAAGTGCCACTTCATGGTACAAGAAGGCATAGTCTTGGGGCACCGAGTGTCAAGCAAAGGAATTGAGGTGGATTGTGCTAAAGTGGATGTAATAGCAAAGCTACCTCCTCCAACTTCAGTCAAAGAAATCAGAAGCTTCCTTGGGCATGCCGGTTTCTCCCGGAGATTCATAAAAGACTTCTCAAAAATTGCCAACCCTCTCTGTAAGTTGTTAGAAAAAGATCACCCTTTCTTGTTTTCTGATGATTGCAGGGTAGCATTTGAGGAGCTAAAAAAGAGACTGGTCACAGCACCTATCATTGTTGCCCCCAACTGGGAGCAACCATTCGAACTCATGTGTGATGCCAGTGACTACGCAGTGGGGGCAGTGCTGGGATAGTGGAAGGACAAGCTGATGCATCCAATCTACTATGCAAGTAGAACGCTGAGTGGAGCCCAGCTGAACTATACGGTGACCGAGAAGGAGATGTTGGCTGTGGTGTTTGCTTTCGACAAGTTCAGATCATATCTGATTGGTTCTAAGGTAATTGTATACACTGATCATGCAGCTCTCAGGTACTTGATTAAGAAGAAGGAGTCTAAGCTGCGCCTGATTCGTTGGGTGTTGCTGCTGCAAGAATTCGACCTTGAAATTCGTGACCGTAAGGGCACAGAGAACCAAGTCGCTGATCATCTATCACGACTTGAGGGAGCTGAAAATGCAGTAGAGGTTGAAGATATTCTGGAAACCTTTCCATACGAGCAACTGCTCGCTACTAATCTTGAGAAAGCACCATGTATGCAGATTTTGCAAATTACTTGGCATGCGGTATAGTTCCCTATGACCTTTCATCTGTACAAAAGAAAAAGTTTTATCATGACTGCCGCATGTATTATTGGGATGAGCCTTACCTGTTTAGAATTTGTGTTGACAATATGATCCGGAGGTGTGTCCCCGAGATAGAACAATCTTTTGTTTTGCAGGCTTGTCACGCATCGGCTTATGGAGGACATTTTGGAGGGGTCAGGACAGCTGCGAAAGTGCTTGAGGCCGGATTTATTTGGCCAACAGTGTTTAAAGATGTGCACCAATGGGTGAAGGGATGCAATGAATGTCAGTGGACCGGGAACATTCCCGTCGCCATGAGATGCCCATGAACCCAATTCAAGAGGTGGAAGTGTTTGATGTCTGGGGGATTGACTTCATGGGTCCCTTCGTCAGCTCCTATGGCAATAAGTACATACTTGTTGCTGTGGATTACGTGTCCAAATGGGTAGAAGCTGCAGCGTTGCCCACTAATGATGCAAGATTGGTGGTGGGGTTTTTGAAGAAGAACATATTCACCAGATTTAGGACACCAAGCGCGATTATCAGTGACGGAGACACTCACTTCTGTAATAGAGCTTTTGAGAAGTTGCTTGCAAAGTATGATGTACGCCATAAGGTGGCTACCCCTTTATCACCCGCAAACTAGTAGGCAGGTTGAAGTATCCAACAGAGAGATAAAGAGTGTGCTAACCAAGACTGTGAACGCCACAAGAACTGATTGGGCGAAAAAGTTAGATGATGCACTCTGGGCCTATAGAACTGCTTTTAAAACACTGATTGGTATGTCACCATATAAGCTGGTGTTCGGGAAGGCCTACCATTTTGCCAGTGGAACTTGAACATAGAGCGTGGTGGGCACTGAAACAGCTGAATCTAGACATCGAGGCTGCAGGCACAAGGAGGATCACAGAATTGCATGAGCTCGACGAGTTCAGACATCTTGCTTTTGAGAGCACAAGGTTGTACAAGGAAAGAATGAAGAGGTTGCATGACAAGAACATTGTGGAGCGAAATTTCAATCCTGGAGATATGGTGTTGCTTTATAACTCACGATTAAGGCTATTTCCGGGTAAACTCAGGTCACAATGGTCTGGACCATTTAGAGTGGTCGAGGTTTTCCCTTCAGGTGTTGTCGAGATTGCCACAGAGAAAGACTCTCGTACATTTAGAGTCAATGGGCAGAGATTGAAACTATATGTGGGCATGAGCGAACCAAAGGAAGTGTCTGAGCTACACCTGACTGAACCACAGAGGTCGAGCGATCCTTAAATGCGCTCATCTGCGTCGTGCCACGATGTTAAATCAGGCGCTGCGTGGGAGGCAACCCACGAATGTGTTGTAAGTGTAATGCATAACTTCATAAAAAATAAAAATAAAAAGTAGCAAGAACACGCCCAGACCGCGGTCCCAGCATAACCGCGGTCGGACCGCGGTCAAGGACCTCCTCTAAAAGAAGTTTACCGCGGTCCCAGCGTAACCGCGGTATGACCGCGGCCAAATACCCCCTCTGAAAGAGGTCTATCGCGGTCCCAACGTAACCGCGGTAGGACCGCGGCATACCAGCGCGGGCCAGGTAAGTGCAGAATTTTTTTTTCCTTTTCCCCCCCTTTTTAATAAACCTAACCCCCCACTATTCCCCCATCCCCTTCTTTCTTCTCTTCTCTCTTTCACACTCTCTTATCCCTCAAACCCCCATTGTTGCCCCTCCTTTCTTCTCTATCTCTCTTCTCTCCACCACCTATCCCTTCTATTCATCCTCAAGGTAAGCTTCTCTATTCTTTTCTCTTTCTTTTACATAACTTAGTGTAGTGTTTTAGTGTAAATATTTTTTTCTTTATTTCTTTTCTTTCCTTTTCTCCATTATTTGCTTCTTTTGGCCATGATTGATGTTTAAATGGTTGAGTTTTCATTGTGCTTAACTTGGGGGCAATTTTTAGAAGGTTTGGAGGCCTAAACAAATTTTTTAGGGTGAAGCTTGGTGGAGGGGTCTAAATGGCCGAAAATTGGGGGTGTGTTGTAAAATTTTAGAGCACTTTGTGCCCTTCTTAGTTTGTGGTGGTGGTAGCATTTGACATGATTCACTTGTGGGAGATTGTGTGGGGTATTATATGGAGGAATTGTAGAATTAATAGTGGTGTGAGGGCAATAGTGGAGGTTGTCAACTTTGGGCACCTTACTAATTGGGTATACTAGCATTATTTGACAAAAGGAAATTGTTTGGTGTCATCGGGTGGCGAAGTCTGAGTACCCATCCGACTGGCACATGTTAGGATGCATCTGATTGTTACCCTGAATTGTCTGCAGGTAATATGGCCCGAAAAAGGCGAAAGAGCTCGGCAAGCACTTCTGAATGCCAATATATGATGCCACCAGATTCCAGTCACAGGAGGCAGAGGACGCGTTTCATGCTAAGGCCACCAAAAGCTTTATCCCTGAGATTCCTGTTGACAGGGCTGCCCTCCGTATGGAAAAAGAAGACATGTATAAGGAAATCAGACGGAGGGAGATAGAGTTCTTGTTTGATGAACCTGAGACGGCAAACCCGATGATAGTCCGGGAGTTCTACGCGAACTGCCCGGAAAATTTGCGCCGGTCTGTGATTGTGCGGGACGGGGTGGTAGATGCCTCAATTCTGAAGATTCGCCAGGTCTTGCAGCTGACCCAGTTCACTGGTGACATTGATCATTACCACGACACCCAAGGGGTCACTTGGGACACTATGATTGAGACAATCTGCGCTGGGGGTCGACCAATCTGGCTACAGGAAAACATTACCCTTCACTCCAAGTCGTTCACACATGAGGCTAAGTGCTGGTTCACCATTATTTGCAGCCGGTTATTGCCCATGGGCAACACGACAGATGTGAACCACCTACGGGCTCTATTGGTGTGGTGCTTCGTCACCAAGAAAGACTTTGATGTGGCGAGAATTATTGGAGATGAAATGATCCTTCGGTCACCTCTGCTATCTAAGGGGTTTTACTTCCCCTTACTTGTGACGAGGTTGTGTCTGCTGGATGGTGACCCCACCAATCCTACAGATGGAGCTTTGCCCACAAAAGCGGCATTCAGAGCTTTAAAGATCACAGTGGGCAGAGATGCACCCACAACCATTGAGCTTGATGATGAGGATGATGCCCCAGCACCCATGGAACCATCCAAAAGATCCTATGATGGAGCCGGATCCTCTCAGCAACCCCATACTAGGGCAGGGTTCTCTAGATCACAGTCCAGCCGACCTATGTTGCATTCTTTGGAGGAAGAGGTGGCAGATCTTCGCTCATCGGTGGATGGCCTGCATGTGCGTATGGATGCCATGTCTCAACGGCATGCCAGGTCTGAGAGCTGGATGATAGCTTGGTTCCGTGCTTTGGGCAGGGCTTGTCATGTGGATCCCAGCACCGTCTCTGACTCCGAGTGACGCTCAGGGAAGTCTTCTTACCCTTCTGCACTTTATTTGTGTTATGACATGGGGACATGCCATATTCTTTTTGTGTGGGGTGGGAGACTTGCTTTAGTGGTGTATTGTTAGTGTACATATACATTGGTTGTAAAATAAATAAATGTAGGAGACTCTTCCTGAGGACGGACCACTTGGACAGTACTCTTGAGGGAAGTAGTCCATTCAGATTTTTTTTTCTTTTTTTTTTCTTTTTAGGTAGTGTAGTAATTCCTCCTTGATTTTTCTTTTGACCACGGTTCTTTTCCAAGGGCTTTTCTTGAACCGGGTTAGGTAGATTTTTCTTTAATATTTTAGGACCCTTAGGACTCTATTGGACCAAGATGGGTGAAGGCAAGAATGCAACCCGTAATGTACACACCTGCAAATAACGAAAATGAACTTGATGGTGCGACGTCTAGGCTCGTTTGTAGACTCGTAATTTTATGCCTTAATTCTGCACACCTTGTATTTCTTGAATGCTCACGTGAGTGTGTTGACAAACTAATTCGGAATGAGTTACATGCCAAGTGTGTGTGAGATAATACTTGTATTTTGTGCTTGTATGCGATACCTAGAACTTGCCCTGTGTGTTTGCAAAGCGAAATAGAAGTTGTTTGGCCTTAGAGATGATTGAGGCAGTTCCTTGTGTAGCCTGTATAATTATGAATCCACCTGTGTATATTGCCATAGTTAACCCCTTCGAGCATGAAGCCTGTTCTTTGATAACCTTACAATAACCTATATCCATGTGTTTGAATAGTTTGACTGTTTGAACCTGTACCTCCTAGAAGCACTTGAATCGTTAAAGAGCATATAAAAGTCAAAGTGTGGGGTAGTAATGGAGTGGGAAAAGGAAAATCAGGAAAATACTTGAATGGTGCAATGGATATGAAAAAAAGAGGCCAGTTGCACCTAAAGAAAAGTGGGGGTAGCCTATGAAACAAGTGTGGAAGAATGATTGGGTTGAACAGGGAAATTAGAATAAAGGGAACGATTGTATTAAAAGTGCTTAGGGAGGTTAGTCACTATATCTAAATATATCCTACCCGTCCCTTAGCCTACATTATGACCAAATAAAGACCTCTTGATCTTGGACTGAACAACTCGATTAGTAGAGTATTACACTAAGGGCAAGCTTATGGCGTATCTGTGTGGCATGTGAATGTTCTTTGCTGAGAGTGAGTGGATTCGTTCTATCTATAGTTCCTTGTTGCTTGATTTTATGTGTGTGGAACTTCTCTCAGAAATGTGATGTGAGGGCATGTGACTCAGGAAGAAAAAGCAAGTTTTCACCTCTGTTTAGAGTAACTAGAGTAAGCACGAGTGTGGCATGGCATTAGAGTCTTCATCTGAGGTGTGGCTGTTGCACTGCTTAGGTTGTTCTTTCATAATGGCGGGTGTGACATAAACTGGGTAATGCATCGAACGATTAGGCCTAGAAGTGTGGTTCAACTTACTCGAGGACGAGCAAAGATTTAAGTGTGGGGTGTTGATAATAGGTGAATTGGACTATAATTAGGCCCTAAAGAACCACCTTCTTGTATAGTTTTTATGGTAAAAAGTGATAACAAAATGCTCTGATTAGTGATTTTCATGCTTTGCAGGCTATATACAATAAAAAAAGTCTATGGAGTACTTTTGGGATCAATTACGGAGAAAAAGAGGCCAATCTTACAATATCCGCTAAGTGCACCACGCGAAGGCCGCAAAACCAGAACTGGAGATGGACTGCCGCGGTCCCGGCATAACCGCGGTCGGACCGCGGCAGAAGGCTGTTGCGGATTCTGAGAGGCTAGTTGGCCTCGGTCCTGGCGTAACCGCGGTAGGACCGCGATAGGAAGCGGAAAATTGAGGGATTGAAGTGCAAAACACGGGATTTTTAGCCCAAAACCCTATATTAAGCAATTGAACTCGCCCAAGGGAGGCATGTAATGTTTTAGAAAGTACTTTGGCAAGAGAAACAAGTGTGAGAGATCACCCAAAATATCATATTTTCTTCTTCTCTTTATTTTTCTTGCAATTTTGATCATGAATATTTTCATAGTTTATTTACCCATTGTCATGAGTAGCTAAATCCTTTGTCTAGGGTTTTGATAGAACCTTTTGAAGGATGAACTTCTTGATTATGTTAATATAGTTTGTCAGTTTAATCTCTATTTGTTCAAATACGTGTTTGTTGTAGTTAATTGACAGGATCCTCAATTAGTTGTGCCTATTTAGTATGCATAACTCGGGAGAGAGTGCATATTTAGGTAATTGTTGAACAACATCACTCCCAAAGTTTAAGAGGATCTATAACTGCGGGTTTAAAGGCGGGATTAGGGATAACGAAGTCTTGGGTGCAATCTAAAGTGAACTGTAATAAACAAAGCCAGCTAGCGTATCTCGGGAGAGTGCGTCTAGTAAACTATCGTGATTACTCGGGAGAGATTCACGGTAAAAAGAGTGTTCATGGTTGATAGAGAGGTGTTGGTAAATCTATATGAAACATAAACAGAAGGGATTCCATCAATAGGGGAAATCACTACCTTAGAACCTTCTCATTATTGTTAACAACTTAAGCATATTAGTTTACAACTGTTTATTGACTTTCAATCTTAGTTATTAAATATATCATCAACTGTTATTCACAACGTTTGGGGAAGTTGATTCTAAAGAATTTAATAAGTCCAACGAAAGTAATCGATAGGTTAATTCTCTGTGGATTCGACTTTGGGCATAAATACTCAGGTTATATTTGCAACGTCCGCATTGTCCTTTTATAAGGCATAGTTGGGCATACAAAAGTATGCGGACATGTTTGAAAATATATCTTTTTTGTTAAGTTCACACCTATCCGATATTACAAAATTCATATTGAATAGGTTCAATGAGGAACTTATACTCTGAGCTTGTCAACAGTCGGACACTCAGGAGCACACAGCATGAAATGTTAACTGAAGCTTTGATGAAGCTTTGTGTTGAACACATACAACACCTCACACAAAAAGAAATTTGGTACGTACCTACATGTTCTCTTCCTCAACACAAACACAACACTGGATGATTTTTCCCTAGACTATAAAACTGCGCGCACACACACATAAAAGACATTAGTGATGAAAATGGTAAGACATCCCAATTGCAGTATTTTGACTGAACAATTAGGACTCACAAAGCATCAAATTTAAGCTGAACTTTTGGTATTGAACACACACACCCTTACACACAAAGGAAATTTTGCACGTAACTAGAAGTTTCTCTTCCTCCACACACACAGACACACACAAAATACATTAATACTGAAAATGGTAAAATGAGAATTGATTACTTAGGTCTATATAAAGCCTTTAGTCCCTTGATGGAAGAGACACAACAAACAAACAAACTCTGTTATCATCAAAAATACTGAAAGAACATGAAGAGAGTGAAAAAGAGATGGCAGACAAGGGAAATGAAGAGATGGCAGAGAGCAGCAGCAACGGGATATTCCCGTTCACGCCAAAAAAAGGAAGTATAGTTCCTAAAGAGAAGAAGCATGTTTCTACCATGATGGGTGAGAAGATTGGACAGTCTATTGTTTCCCTTATCAAGAACACTAAAAAGAAGTGATAACCATGATTGATACTGATGAGATATCGACGTCTCCAATACATTTTTTTACTACTATATATAGTTTGATTATCAGTTGTCGGTTCAATTCTGTATTCTAGAATCATTCCTTATAAGGTCTAGAATCAGTCAAGTTTTGTTATTGTTTTGCTTTACTGTTTTCGCTATGCTTCGCATGGAATGTATCCGCTTTAGATTGTTACTTGTAATTGAATAAATTACTTTTTCCCCTGTACCTTAACTTCCGCAAACTATTATCAGATTATCAGGTCTATTAGGCTTTAAAACAAGTCTTGCTAAAGTTGTTGTGCTAAGGAATGATTTCTACTACATCGCTTAGCTGCATTGAACTTCTTTAAATCCAATAAGAAGGGTAACATTAAGAAATGATGTTTCAACAACTGAATAAAATATAACTTGCTATCAATTGCACATCAATTGCAGTTTGCTCATCACCCTCAACATGATAGACTATTCAAAGAGAATCAAAAGTTACGTCATAAAAAACAATATGACAGAATAAATATGACGATTAATCATAAATAGAGGGGAGACTTATATCCAAGCCGGATTCTTCAATGGGGTTACGACAGCCTTTACTTGCAAGTACTGCTTGAGACTGTATTCTCCCTTTTCTCTTCCTTGCACACTCATCTTATAGCCACCAAAAGGAATTGCAGCATCAAAGATATCAAAGCAATTAATCCATACGGTTCCAACTCTCAATCCTCGCATCAATGTGTTTGCAGTGTCAATGTTTTTCGTAAACACTCCAGCAGCTAGACCATAATGGGTGGCATTAGATCTCCTTATAACTTCATCTAGATCCCTGTAACCAAAATACTACTAAAGGAGTATGATAAAAATGATGATTGTACAGGGAAAGAATATCGTATTAGATTGTCTTATACGTACTTGAATTTTAAGATGGACTGCACTGGACCAAAGATCTCATCCTTTGCTATCTGCATATCGTCCTGAACGTTGGAGAAAACTTTGGGCTTAATATAGTAGCCCTGTGTACCAAGTCTATCGCCTCCAGTTTCAAGGGTAGCTCCACTTTCAACACCAGATCCGATATACTTCAGGATCTTTTCAAACTGTTCTGTATCAATCTGGTGTTTCATAAAAATCTTTTGTTTAGCATTTTCTCAAAGTGAAGAAAAGAAAAAGGCAAGGAATGCCATCCCTCCAAGTTTGTTAAGAACAAAAACATGCATGCTATTAGGTCTTGCAAACAACAAAAGCAACCTGTCTGAACACAATGATGCAAATGTTTGGTCAGGAAAGGCATAAAAGTCATGAATACCTGAGGACCTTGTTCATTTCCTGATTTAAATGGATCACCAACTGTGCGTTTCAATGCACGTGCCTTGGACTTTGCAACAAACTCATCGTAAATACTCTCATGAACATATGTCCGAGATCCAGCACAGCAGCATTGTCCCTTCAGAATCGACGAAATTAGAGTCCATTATGTCATTTCGAACCTGACCAATTACATCCTATGCGCAAGTACAGACAGGAAATACCTGATTAAAGAAGAGAGCGAAGTGAGCTTGCTCAACAGCCTGATCAATATCAGCATCCTCACACACAATGAAAGGGGATTTCCCTCCAAGTTCCAAAGTGACAGATTTAAGATTGCTGTTAGCAGCCAATGACAGTATAGTTTTCCCTGTATCTGTCGATCCAGTAAAAGCAAGCTGCAGCGTAAAACAAAATTAATTCAGTTGCCAATCTGTAGGCGCACACAGATATGGATGGAAATGGTTAAGTAGAGGATTAAGCATCCATAATCCTCTACTTTCATGGAGAAGATGGCCACATAACTAGTACAGTAGGGACTAATTTTGGAGACTTTCACCTTGTCCACGTCCATATGACTACAAAGAGCAGCACCAGCTGTTACCATAACCAAAAATGACATTCAAAACACCTTCAGGCAAGCCAGCCTGTTCCAGATACGTCAGAATATGAGAAATATCCAATAACATAGACAGATTATAGCAACAAAAATTCAAAAATGAAATGGTAATTCAGCTATCCTTCAAAGAGTAAGTATCAGTCAGCTAGGACTTGGCAATAGAGTTAATACAACATTATAGGTGCTGCAACACCATCTGAATCAGATGTATTTATTGTCACAAAGTTTAAGAAACATGCGATAAATTTTACTTAGATATGATGAAAATAACAACAGTACCAGAAAGCAATATAAGAAGAAACAATTGGTGCTACCTCCTGTAATAGCTTTGATACGTAGAGAGCAGATAAAGGGGTCTGCTCTGCTGTCTTTAGAACAACAGTGTTACCACAAGCTAAAGCAGGTCCAATCTTCCAAGCAAACATGAGAAGAGGAAAGTTCCATGGGATGCTCTGACCAACAACCCCAATTGGCTCATGCAAAGTCTGAACATGCTATGGTCTATCAGCAGGAATAGTCATACCATGAATTTTATCTGCCCAACCTGAAAATCCGGTTGAAGAATCATAGATGAAAGCAGTGATGAAGTACAAATAAATATTCACCATTCACAGGTCTCTTGACCTACCAGCATAATAACGGAGTAGACGAACAATCAACGGTATTTCAATGTTAGCAGCCTGTTCATATGGCTTCCCATTGTCCCAAGTCTCAAGTGTTGCAATTTCATCATTATGTTTTTCAATCAAATCAGCAATGCGCAGCAATATCTTTGATCTTTCCTGCAATTATGAACCAAGGAGAATTACGTGTGATCTTGAAGCAGAAGCATAAGTTCACTATACTGAGACGAGAAGTGGATACATAAGCACTCATTTTAGGCCATGGTCCTTCATCAAAAGCTTTACGAGCTGCAGTTACTGCTCGGTTAATATCTTCAGCATCACCCTCGGCAACATGTGCAATCACCTCCCCTGTCCTAGGGTCAAGTGTCGGAAAAGTTTTACCTACATTGCAGAAAGCTCAAGGAATTAGCTCCATTGTGCATTTTCCAGAAAGTCATTTTCGGAAAAAAAATAAAAAATAAACAAACATGTTCAATGAAAGTCATTTTCTATTTGGTTATCCGAATTACATCAAAGGGGGGAAAATGACTTCAGGAAGTCATTTTTGCTTACAACTATCTTAACCTTCAACTTAATATTACTTGCTCCATCTATCACTTAGACATTATTAATCTTTATTACTAGAAAATTTAATCAAACGCTCTCTAATTAGCTAATATCATTATTATCTTTTATATATATCAATTTTATTTTATTTTTCAATCATCAACCAAATACCAAAAATAATTTTCCAAAAATATTATTTTCTATGAAAATGACTTCGTTCACATAAAAAACACTCAAATGGTCAAAATTTTAGTATATGGGGAAAAGAGAAACGATTTCACGGATTAACGAAAATTACCTGATGCAGAATCAACAAATTGTCCATTGATAAAAAGTTTAGTATATTCTACACTGACAGAAGGCTTGATCGGGTCCTCAATGGCAGCTCCTGTGCTGTATTGATAAGCTGCAGCGGCCACACGGGAGTTTCTTCCTGAAAGAAACAATATACAGAATAATTCACCAAAAATTGTTAACATCTGACAGCCTCCAATTCTGACCAAACAGAGAGAAATACAAATCTACTATACATTGCAGATACAAGAAATAAAAAGCATATCACGACTGAAAAAAATACACGACTTCAGCTTGAATCATTGCATACTTAGAGCAAAACATATATACGGCGAGAGTTGTACCCACCCCCACTCGCTTACTCTAAATCTTAGTTCCACCTTTGTTGATGTGATAGAGTATCGGACAAAGTTGTAAAACCACATTTTGCATTGTTAATTTATATAGCATCACATACTTGTTAAAATCTGTAAGAAAATTCAACAAGTATTAGTACTTCATAGAAAACTCACAGATCTTAAACTCCTCTTCATCATGTCCGATCCAGCCTTTGAGTAGTTTAAATATAAGATGGACAATAAACTTTCACAGATGTAATTGGTCAAAATAGAAAAAGATTATACCTCTGAATATTCTTTCTAGTTACTGATCAGAAAACAGATAAAGGAAAAAACGGGAAATGGAAGCCCGAATTACCAAAGAAACCAATAAGAAATGCAACTCCAAAAACAAGCTAATGACATGAGGATTGTTCGAAACTATGTAAGGAGATCAAGTCCACATCCCACAACTAGTGTGGGCCAACTTAACAATGTCCGCATAACCAGGTCTGCCAACTCCAGCGCGGACAACATATATAATATGGTGACACAATATCGGATAAATCAAAATCTGTTGGCTCTATATCATGATAAGAAATAGACCTTGAGGCTAACTCTACCGAAAATGTTAGCTCATGAGTTGAGGATTGCCTAAAATTATATAAGAAGATCAAGTCCACATCCCGCAACCATGTGCAACAAGTTTAACAGAAACAATCATTATAAAGGAAAAAACTTGCTGTCAGCAACTTTCACACATATACATTCAAGAATTGTAAAAGAGACACATACCAAGAGATCGGAAAGCAAAAGAGGATGGAGAAGTGAAAGAGCGAGGGACAAGAGATGTAATCATTCGAGCTGCCATGGCCACTAAAGCGAATGACAATCACAACTATAACAAAATATAGAGGAACGTACACTATACTGAAGTCTGAAGACATGATTGTTGCTGATATAAGGTTATACAAGGTAGTTGGTGAAAAGTCAACCAACAAATAATTAATAGAAATTGGAAAAATCAGAAAGTGGATGAAAAAAAGAAAACAAAAAGTACTCTCTTTCCCTCCGGTCCATAATAAGTGATTATTTGGCCTTTTTATTTTGGTTCAAAATAATTGTCATTTTTACATAATCAAGGATGAATTACCTTTAGTTTTACAAATTTGCCCTTATTTACATATCACAATATGTCAAGTTAACAATATGCAAATTTTAATTAAGATAATTTAGTCAAAATACTTATTTCTTTCTGGGAGTTAGTATTAATAGATAAGATTTACTCGCCCTTAACCAGAAATAAAGAAATCCCTAGTACTTAAGAAGTACTCCTCCTTTAATGAGCAAGACACTATTACACAATCATTATATTTTAATATGTCAGTTACCACTTCTACTAGGTAACCAATTAATGCTTAAAATGAGATTTGCTTGTAAATACCTTATAACTGATTTATATCCTATAAATATTATTTATATCATGCATAGAACTTAAATTCTTAATTATTGTTTGACTCGATATATACAAGTAGTGAACTTTTTAGGAAACTGAATACACAAACAGAAAAAGTATAAGGAATGTTATATGTATTTACCCATAAACGGTACAGTTAAATTTGTAACATGGTTTATATACAAGTGAATCGGTTTTGATCCTAAAGTACGAAATAAATAATAACATAAACAAGAATACAAAATAAAATTGAGGGAAACACAAGCCTCGGTATGAATTTAGCCTCTCCGGTGGCAAAAGCGAGAACAATATTCAAGAACAAAGGCTGAGAACAATATTATCAAACGAGAGCAGAGTATAGCTTTTTTGTGTACAAAATGTTTCGTCTCTACAATATTGGATGTTAATCCTCCTATTTATAGCTCTATTCAGGGAGACAAGATCCCCAAATCAAGTTCATCTTGAATGAGAATAAAACTGTTATTGATGGTTGCATAAAGGTTGTCTATAAATGCAAATATTATGTGTAATGGTTGCCCAATGAAAGATATCCGATGACAATGCTTTGAATCTTTGTTACCGGCTACTCATTCATTCAGCACAGCTTGCATGCTTACATTCGGTGCCAGCCGTTTGTTGACTCACATCCCACATGTCTTTAGTTCCACATGTCATTCTGTCATTTGCCCAACTGTTACTAACTAATTTTATCCCATACAGATAGTTACGCTACTTTTCGGTGACGCAACTTAGTGTTACCGGGAAGAAGATAAGAGTTACTTTCTTGGCGGGAATGTTCCTGAACGACCTCTAACACTTGAAAGGATGCACGTCTTTTCGTATTATTGACCCGAACACGTGTTGCTCTGTGATTCAGCAAATATTTTCACCAGATTTTGAGTTAATCATGAACACAATTTTTGACGTCTATAACTTCTCCATTACACCTCATTTTAACTGATTACTTTCACAAATCCTTCTTCTTCTTTGAATCTCCATAAAGCTCTTCTGCAACATTCAACTCTCTCAGTAAATTTTTCTTCATAAACATGTCTTCAAACACTGCCGCCCTTGAAATTTCTAGCCTTTTCTTTAGAGGTGACCCAAAGAAAACCAAAAGAAAGGAAGTCGAAGTCAAGTCTGAACCTCTTATCGTTAACTCCATCATACCTCTTAAACTTAGTACGAAATCTGACCTTCAAGAATAAAAACCACCTGTAAGTTCCAAAAGCAACAGGTTCTGGCATGTTCATAGGTACCCTTCTTACACTCGTGCTCCTAGCGTCCCTGTCGTGAAGGAGGAATGTAATTGGAACGATGTTGAAATCCTCACCCATAATGAAGTAGAAAGATTTACCTTCACCAAGCCAGATTTCACATATGTTTATACATATTCTTTCACTTTAGGACCTTTCACTTTAGGATTGTGTGAATGTACTGACCCAATAATCTTAGAGTTTTGTCACTGGTACCAAGTCTGTTTGGCACAAATAGGCCCTTATGTGTGGCGTACAGTGGCTTGCCTCCGCCAATTGTTCTCTGAGACCGGGAAAACTCTAACTCTCGCACATATGATGAACCTCTACTCCCCAAAGATTTTTCGTGGGGGTGTGCACAATCTTAACAAATACGGTCATCATGCCCTACTTACCAGCATTGACGAAGACAATGATCGTGGGTGGTGGAACAGTTCATTATCATCGCTACTAGAGACATCATCCCGACCACAGCACCAACTTTTCCTGAATCATGGAATCTTTTTCGTAAGTTTTTCGGGTATTTGTTTCCTTTCCTTGTAAAAATAAAGTTTCTTTATTTGCTAACTTTTATTTTCTTCATTCCTGCCACTCACTAGATCCTCCACGGGTTCGGGATAACCGATGGGTATAGAAAATTCTGGATATCACTATGCCAAAATCCCAAAGGTGGAAAGAGATGGCTCCCAAATATGGGTGAAAAGCCAAAAATCATGGTAAATAAATATTCTTCCTTTCTTCCTCCTATCTTACTAGATAGCTTAGAAACAGTTCACTGACTTCTCTTTCTGTACTACATAGGACTTCCAAAGGGATTCGTTATTTGCCCCGATATCGAGGCTCCCGATGACCCCGTGGAAGCTCAACGAGTGTTGTAAAATGCCCTTAACGGAGGAGAACTAGTGAATCCTCTCTACCTTCTGGTGAAGGTGCCTCCTCTCGCAATCCCCAACCCAAGGATAAAAAACCAAAGAGAAAACATATCTCTTCGGTGGGGACTCAGGAGAAGAAAGGGAACAAAATACCAACCGGACCGACCATAATGGTCCTAGATAACAAAGAAGAAGATGATGATGAAGAGGCTCCCCTTCAAAGAAGGAAAAGATATTCATCAGCTCAACCGGATGCTCAACCGGGAGAGCTTCAAACTCCCCCACCAGAGAACATCCTAGAACTCCGGGGAGAAATGGACATATTCGAAAATGCTCATCCCATTTTCTAATCCCTAGAGTTGTTTCTGGTTAGAGGAGTTCAATTCCTAACATCCCTCTACCGCTATTTTCTGAACTGATAACAACTTCTTCTCCACCTACACCAGTTGTTTCTTCTCCACCGGCCCCAGCTGAAAAAGCAGGAAATGCCCCTTATCCACCGTCACTCGACCATGGAAACATGGGAAATACTTATTCGTCACCCTCTCAAGACCCTCATGAAAAACAAAGTGCCATTCTTTCTATTTTGAAGGAGTGCCATATACCTTTCAAGATGGTGGAGCTTACCAATTATCTGAAGCCATTGGCCTCATAGAAAGATTGGAGAAAGATGGACTCTCTTTCTGCGGAGTTTTTGATAAACAACAACATGTATTGCTCGACACAGGTAGCACTATAATTTCCTTCTACCCTATTTTAATTGGTACTTTGCTTTAATAACTTTATACATAACCTTTTTCAGGCCAACCTTCTTGCTTCCGAGGTCCTGTAAAGGTTTATTCCGGATAAGCAAGAGCTTACTTCAGAACGAGATCAACTTTCGACTGAAAGGAATCAGCTTGCCAAGTCTCCTTGTGCTGGAGGCAAAAATTTCTTAAACCGATAACCTCAAGCTCTGTTGCAGTAGTCCGGACAATATAGGATGGCTCATATCTAGAAATCTTCCTAGCTACACAAAAACCTTAAGGAAGCAACGACTAAGTGGGTTGAACTTCATGATATAGTGATTGTTGTTGCCAAGCGTGAGTCTACCTTCATAGAACAAGTTAATAACTTGGAGGCTAACTTACGCTCTGAAACCGAGGAGGCCACTGCTTCCAAGGAGAAGAAGGAGAGGATGGAGTAAAGACTCAAAAGGGTCATGGATCAGAATTAATTCCATTCAAGAACCAATGTCGAGCTCAACTCCAAAATTAGCATTATGAAAGCTGATAATGAAAATATTCATCCAAGATTGAAAAACTCCAAGCTAAACTCTAAGACCAAGAGGATTCATCGTCTTCGAGAAAACATATGTCATTTATCATACGTAGAGGAATACCATGGAGAAGGATGAAGAGGGCATTGCTAACATTGATGAATGTATTGCCAAGGCCCAGGAGCTGGAGACAACTGCTCATGAGAACCTCCCTGCTCAGCCCGGTTCTTCTGATTCTTCGAATACTAACTCCGAGTATTCGGAAACCGAGGGACAAACTAAAGAAGATGAAGGCCTCGAACCGGAAGCGGAACAATCCTCTTATGATAAAGCAAATGAAGACTCTTCTCTCCCTTCTGGTTCTAGTAGCAAGAATTAATTATGTCAAAACTTTCTTACTAAGTTTGGCCTTTAAATTAATAAAAGATACCCTTTGCTTAAGTGTTGTGCAAAATATATTCTTATTCATTAAACTGACAAAGCTTCGGGAATCTTTTCACATCTGATAGCTTTTGATTCCGGCATAAACACTTCCAGAATCAACCCTTTACTATGAGGGTATCATAAGAGAGGGCCCTTATGTTTACAGTGCTCTTGAAGAGGATGTCTCCTGTTCATTTCATAACAAGCATTTGAAGTTTTTGTTAACTTTCAAATGATAAAATAAATTAACTTACCATTTGGAAAAGAAATAAGATAAAAATAAAAGGACTTTGATTTATTCTCTTTGTCTTTAAAAGTACATTTACATATTCATTTTTTTAAGTAAATAAAGTTGCCAATACATGTGGCTAACTTGTACAACTTATTTCTACGGGACTGATCATGCAGTCCCCGGTCCTGATAAGACATTGATCCTGGTTCTAACCATCCCCGGTCTTCGTAACACTTTTAGTACCTTATCATGTATTATCCCCCCTGGTGTTCGATGGCCAAGTATAAGAATTTGGACATTGGAAGTCTTGCATTCACTGATGACCCTTCCTTCGTAATGTGTTTTTGCATTGCTTCCTCATTAATGGAAACAACTTGTGGATGGGTAAATAATCTGTTCCTAGAGACCAATAGAAACAATGAGAGTCTTGGGAGATGATTTATGTTATCGAGCCAAAGTTTATTTAACCATCCACAGGTGATTGGCATACGAGTTAATCCACACAAAGCTGTCTATACTCATGCTAAAGTGAAGGCAATAGAGATTTCAGTTGTTGATTCACCAGCTTGCCGATGATCCTTCCTTCGTAGTATGCTTTACATCACTACCTCGTTAAAACCCTTGCCAGAAAAACCTAATTGAGAGAAAAACTGGCCTAAAGAAAAAATAATGCAACACATACTTTCAGTACCAGCAAGAATCTTCAGCAGTAATACCTTTGAGGTGAGTCACATTCCAATTTCTTGGCAATTTAACTCCATCTTATTTTTTCAATTCGTATGAACCTTTACCTATTATAGCTGAAATTCGGTAAGGTCCTTCCTATGTCGATCCCAGCTTCCCGACGTTAACTTCCCGAGTGCTTTGAGTGACTTTAATCAATACCAAATCCCCAACTTCAAAATATTGGAAATTTTCTCTCCGATTGTAGTATCTTTCCATCATTTGCTTTTGTGTCACCATCCTCACATATGCCAGATCCTGATTCTCTTCCAGCAAATCTAGCTTAACCAACAGTGCCTCATTTTTTATTTCTTCATTTGCTCGGGAAAATCTTAAGGTCGGTTCCCCCCACTTCCACCGGTATCAACGCATCTGAACCGTATAAAAGTGAAAAAGGTGTTTCACCCGTGTTCGACTTTACCATGGTTCGGTATGCCCATAACACACCCAGTAGCTCATCTGGACACCTACCTTTAGCATTCTCTAACTTCTTTTTAAGGTTTTGAATAATTACCTTATTGGTTGACTTCGGCTATCCATTAGTACTAAGGTTGTATGGTGAAGATGTAATTCATTTGATCTTCAATCCTTCCAAAAACTTTGTGACTTTGGAACCTATGAACTGTGGCCCGTTGTCACAAGAATTTTTTTTTGGTATTCCGAATCTACAGACGATGTGGTCACATAAAAAATTGATCACCTCTCGTTCTCAAATCTTTTGGTAAGCACCTGCTTCAACCCATTTAGTAAAATAATCAGTTAAAACCAAATGAAATTTTACCTTACCAGGTCCCTATGGCAAGGAACCGACTATGTCCATCCCCCATTTCATGAATGGTCATGGTGATACCACCTAATGCAAAAGTTTTGCCGGTTGATGCACTAACTGTGCATGGTGTTGAAATTTATCGCACTTTTGTACAAATGTCTTCGTGTCTTGCTCCATCTGGGGCCAATAGTAGCCAGCTCTGACTAACTTGAGAACCAATGGGTCTGCACCGGAATAGTTCCCGCATACTCTTTCATGAACTTTCTTCATCACGTAGTCAGACTTCGAGGACCCTAGACACCGAGCCAATGGTTATTGAAATGACCTCGTGATAACTGTATATTCATAAGACAGTAACGGGCCATCTTGGTCCATAGTGCTTAGGATGCTTTTGGGTCTTAGGGTAGTTTTCCATGTCTTAGATATTCAATGAACTCGTTCCTCCAATTCCAGATTAAGTTGGTTGAATTAACTTCACAATAGTCGTCCACATCCAACACTGAATACAATAATTAAACGACCGAACCGGAATCAGACCCTTTCATCTCTGTGGATGAACCCAAATTAGCCAATGCGTCTACCTCCATATTTTCCTCCCTTAAAATGTGGATGATTGACCATTATCAGAACTGTACAAGTAATGCTTGAACCTTGTTCAAGTACTGTTGCATGTGCTCCTCCTTGGTGTAAAAAATTCCATACACTTAGTTTACCACCAGCTGTGAGTCGTATTTTATCTCGATGACCTAGAAACCCAGTCCCTGAGCTAGTTCAAGCCCTGCAACCAAAGCCTTGTACTTGACTTTATTGTTAGTTAATGGTATAGTTCTAATGGCCTGCCTTAGGATTTCCCCCGAAAAATTGATTAAAACTACCCCAAGATCGGACCATTTTACGTTGGAGGCTCCATCTGTAAACAAGGTCCAAACTCCTGATACCATTCCAAATACCAACACTACTTCTTTAGAAGCTAAAGGCATTAATCTCGAACTAAAATCGGTCATGAAGTCGGCCAGAACTTGTGACTTAATTGCACTTTTGGGCTTGTATTCAATGTTGAGTTTGGTAACTTCGAGTGGCCACTTAGCGAAATGTTTTGACAACTTAGGCTTATGAAGGATATTCCTTACGGGAAAGGTTGTCACAACGGCTATTGGATGGCATTGAAAATGAGTCCTAAGCTTTTGAGAGGCAAGTACGAGAGCTATGGCCAGTTTTTCAAGGTGCAGATAGCGTATCTCTGCTCCTGATAATATTTTACTAACGTAATCAAAGGGAAATTGCGTACCTTTTTCTTTCCTGACCTAGACAACACTTATCGCTACTTTCGAGACTGCCAGATAAATCAACAGTTGCTCACCTTCTCCCGATTTTGACTATAACGGAGGGCTAGATAAGTACCTTTTTAGGTCTTTCAGTGCATGTTGGCATTCCAGAGTCCATACAAAGTCTTTCTTCTTTTTCAAAAGCGAAAAGAAGTGATGGCACTTTTCTGAAGATCTCGAGATGAAGCTGCTTAAAACCGCCAACCTACTGGTCAACCTCTGTACTATCTTCACGCTTGTCAGCTGGTTTGGGATATCCTCGATGGCTTCGATTTTATTGGGGTTTACCTTAATTCCTCTTTGAGAGGTCAAAAATCCCAGGAACTTACTAGAACCCACTCTGAAGGCACACTTCTCCGAGTTGAGCTTCATGTTGTACTTCCTCAAAATGTCAAATGTCTCTTGGAGATGTTTTAGCTAATCTCCTACATTAAGAGATTTAACTAACATGTCGTCAATATAAACTTCCATCATATTACCTATCTATTTCTCAATCATCTTATTAACAAGCCTCTGATAAGTGGCTCCGGCATTTTTAAGCCCAAACGAACACATTATAGCAATATGTGCTAATATTTGTGATGAAAGAAGTCTTCTCTTGATCTTCCGGGTTCATCCTAATTTGATTATACCCGGAATACGCGTCAAGAAAACTCATTAACTCGTGCCCGATCATAGCATCGATCATTTGATCAATGTTTGGCAATGGGAAAGAGTCTTTGGGGCACACCTTATTTAAATCCTTATAATCTACACACATCTTAAATTTGTTATTCTTTTTAGGCACTACTACTACGTTATCTAGCCATGGCGGGTACTTTACTTCTCGAATTGAACCGATGTTAAGTAATCGGGTTACCTCTTCGTTAACAAACCTGTTTCTGACCTCTACTATCGGTCGTTGTTTTTGCCTTACCGAAGTGAAGTTTGGATCCATACTTAGTTTGTGGACCGCCACCTCCAAAGGAATGCCTGTCATATCTGAATGCGACCATGAAAAGCAATCAACATTAAATTTAAGAAAATCCATAAGTTTTAACCTGAGTTCGGGACTCAACCCCGTTTCTAAATGAAATTTTCTTTCTAGAAAATCTTCAAAGAAAGCCACTATTTTGAGCTCTTATACGGTTGACTTGGTCGTATCTATCTCCTCCAATACCTAGAAAGACCTAGGTACTTCATATAATTCTGATGACTCCTTATATTTATCATCTTCAATTGGGATGGGAGAAGGCACCAGTTGCTGTAATTGTTGTTTGCTGGTTTCTTTGCCCTTGCTACTGGAAATGGTTACTGCGTTCATCTCCCTCTTAGCCGGTTGATCTCCTCTATTCTCCTCTGATCTGCTTGTTCCCTTCTGGTGTCGGAAACTTCAACAATTAATGATAGGTTGAGCACACAACCTTCATCACATGTATCCATGGTCTTCCAAGGATTACATTATAACTCATGTCTCCATGTACCACTTCGAACAAAGAGGTCTTCGTTACTCCTTCAGCGTGTGCGGATAGCAAAAGTTCCCCTCGTGTCGTGACACTTGTTAAGTTGAACCCGGCCAAGAGCTTGTTGTCGGAACTATGTTTCCGGTCAGCTTCGCTTGCTCTAAAACTCTCCATTATATGAGATTGGCCGATCTTCCTGGATCCACCAACACATATTTAATTTTAAATCTAAAATATTAAGAGAAATTACCAAATCGTTGTTGTGTGGTAGGAGAAGTCCATCAACATCCTTGATCTTCTAAAATCTCTCAGATCCTCTTGACATGAGTTATTGATATCTTCATCTTTTTTTGTTGCCGAAAATGTCACCCTATTTACTTCGTTTCTTTCAAAGATCGTGTTGATTGTCATCTGAGGTAACCATACTATCGGTATTGATGATTCTGCATTATCCCGGTTTCTTCCATAGTTGTTCTTGGTGCGGTCGCTGAAAAACTCTATGGTGACCATTCTTCAAAAATATCGCCACCTCTTCATGAAGATGTCGGCAGTCCCTAGTGCTATGGCCGTGAGTCCCATGGAATTCACACCATAGATTGGGGTCTCTTTGGCTAGGATTCGATCGGATTGGTTTATGGAACCTAGCTTCTTTAATATTCCTCATCGCCGACACCAATTCTACCAGGCTGATATTAAAGTTGTAATCGGATAACCTGTGAGACGCTGAGTCTCAGGACCCCGACACCTTTTTCTCCTGCAATGATATGCTACTCTGACCACAATCCGTCTTTCTATCGAAAGTGGACCTATCCAATGACCCAAATCCTTTATTGCCATGCCCATCGACCCTCTCATAAGGCTGAAAACGACTTCTAGTGGGTCTACTATCCATATCAAAATTATTTTTGAATTTATCCTGATTTTGATCATGATTCTGTCCTTTAGAGGACATCGAGGAACCAAGTTGATCATCTTCTATTCTTATTTTTGACTCGTAGCGATTGTGAACATCTGCCCATGTGGTTGCCAAACTCGAGCAAGCTCTCTTTCAATTTCCGGGAGGCATTAGAACTTAGCGGATTGAGACCCTTTGTAAAAGCTTCTGTGCCCACTCGTCCGGTACAGCTGGTAATAGCATCCTTTCTTTCTGAAACCGGATCACGAACTCTCGCAACAACGCGGGTTCTCCTTGAGAAATTCTGAATATATCCGCCTTCCTGGCCTGGACCTTCCTTGCTTCAGCATGAGCTTTGGTAAATGAATCTGCAAGCATTTCTAAAGAATCAATAGAATGATCAGGTAAGAGGAATACCAAGTTAAGATACCCTTCGTAAAGGTTTCTCCAAACTTCTTCAACAAAACCGATTCAATCTCATGCTAGGCCAAGTTGTTTTCCTTCACTGCCATAGTGTAGGTCGTGATGCGTTCTTGTGTATCTGAAGTCCCATCGTATTTTGTTATATCTGACATCTTAAACCTTTTCAGGATCAACTCCAGTGTCGCACTTGGTTTAAACTGCAGCTGCATATACTTCTTTGAATCTGGACCCTTTAACACTAGCGGCATACCCAGGATCTGATCCATTCGAGTATGAAACTCTTTTGCATTCTAATCCATTCGTTCATTCATTTCTCTCATGAATCTCATGAGCTCAGTTTTGAAAGGGTCATTTAAGTTGTTGTTCCTAGATCTACTACCGGTCCCTCTGGCCTCGTCGAAACCGACCTCGTCAATTGGAGTATTGTTATCGGTTCTTTGAGCCATTTGATTTTCGGGAACACTGGGAGAAACCAGAGCCCTTCCATTAGTATTATTTGAAGCACCCGATAATGCATACTTCAACTCCGTCATCATATGATCTTTCCTTAAGAGGTAATCCATAATCGCTTTTTGTTGTTGTGTCAATATTTTGATTATTTCAACAACGTGATCATTCTCTGCATCATCAGGAGTTGGGCCCTTCACATATCGAGGATACTGGCCTTCGCGTACTGGGGTTTCTCATCTCATTCGTTGCGAGTTTCGCTCGCTGAATCATCACGCTGGAACTCATCTTCATGTTCATTGTGTGCTCCAACATTGTAGACATTGTTGACATCATTAGCTGCCATATCCGATTTTTCTTTTACTGAGGAGAAAATCAAAACTTGTTAGTAACAAAAGAATGGATCAAAGCAATTACACAATTGTCTATGCCCCACGGTGGGCGCCAAACTGTTTATCTGTATAACGTTCAATTGAATTTGTCACATAATTTATAGACAAATGAATCGATTTCATGATAAAGTATGAAATGAATAATAATAGAAATAATAATACAAAATAAAATTAAGGGAAACACAAGCATGGGTATGAATTTAGCCTCTCCGGTGGCAAAAGCGAGAACAATATTCAAGAACAACGACTGAGAAATATTATCAAATAAGAGCAGAGTATAGCTTTTTTGTGTACAAAATGTTTCGTCTCTACAATATTGGATGCTAATCCTCCTATTTATAGCTCTATTCAGGGAGACAACATCCCAAAATCAAGCTTCTCTTGAACGAGAATAAAACCGTCATTGATGGCTGCATAACGATTGGCTATAAATGCAGATATTCTCTGTAACGGCTGCTCATTGAATGCTATCCGATGACAATGCTTTGAATCTTTGTTACCGGCTACTCTGTCTTCGAGATTCGTTTAGCACCGATTGCATGCTTACAACCGGTGCCAGCTGTTTACCAACTCACGTCCCACCTGTCTTTAGTTCCACGTGTCATTCTGCCATTTGTCCATCTATTACTAACCAATTTTACCCCATAATACAATATGAATAAACAAAACACTGCTGAGAGTCTAAGGAGCGAGTCAGTGAAGAGAACTTGGTTTTTCTATTTCTTTTTCTTTTTTCATATCAGTGAACAGATCTTTTTCCCACAGATGAACAGATCACCCAGGATGGTGAAGCTGTGAAGGTTCTGCTGGTGACATCCTTATGCAATCATGTCACCCATGAAAGATCCTGCCATTGAAACTTTTTACATCAGAAGAGTCTTCAATGGTCATTGATTGACCAAGCTAAAATTTTAGAGTTCAAGTTCATGAGCTGTACAAGATAAAGGCGTAATGTTTGATTATCTTAATCTTTAATGTCTATGTGTACACTACATAACAAAGAACAGACTTTTACTTTTTCTCCAACCCCTATTTATGGTTTTGTTTGATTACTCTTGAGCTTAATTAATATTTCCATAAACTATTAAGAATATGGTGTATACATCATTCCCTCAAATTGTACTTGTGGATGTTCTAGTACTTGTCATCTTTTGCATTTTGTTTTCTTTTATTTTTGATATATATAAATATCATTTGAGTTTTGAAGATTTGGAACCGCAGCACCGGCTCCATGGCATCTGATCTTTTGATTTTTCTATGTAAGAAAAACGATACGTATAATGAAAAGATATGCACTTCTAACTTAAGAATCCTGTATTATAATTCACAATCAAGTAGCATTATCCGTTTGCTTTTAAAAATAAGAGTAACCCTAATAACAATTCCACTGAGCCTCGAACAAGAAAAAGGAGTGAAGATAATATAAACTTGGAGACACCGTTCTTTTAACGTTTCAATCAACGAAAGGCCAGAAGGGGCAATAAAATAGACCCCAAATTGGTGTCAATTTCAAATTTAACATTTTATTTATTAAACTTTCTTGAAGTGACGAAAACTTTGTATTAGAATAAGGCATATATATTTGGAGTTCCGAGTAAGACGACACTGTTTCATCCTCCAAGCCTTTAAATAAGTTTTGAACTCGGAGTTTGTTCGAGTGCACAACTATGTAAGCCTTTATCACAAAAAGGAAACAAGCTAAGTAAAATTGATCATAAACCTACCTCTTTCGTCAAGATATGCTATAATAAAATAATGAGAGAGATAATTTGCTTACTTGTGCAGGTAAAAATTAAAAGATCGACTTGAAAATTAATAAAAAAGAGAGAGAGAGATGATTTATGTGGTCTAGTCCCTCGATCTCAATTAGTTTATAGGCTAGTGATTGGTATTGGGATTTGCGTTTTAAATTTACATTTTTATGTAGACCTACACATTCAACGGAAAGGCATTATGCTAGAAGAGAAATTTACTTCAAGCATGTGATGTGAGATATCTCACTAAAATGGGAGCGAATTGATCCGATGGAAATCAGAGTTTGGAAAAGTTAATTTAGTATATTATGCGCCAGCTTAGGGTTTTTTATATATATATATATATTGGGTTGGTTCGAATTTTTCAATTACCTTACCAAACTAATGGTGTCGGATTTTTAAATCTAGGAAAAAGGGACAAAATTGTACCTCTACTATTGAAAATTAGTCACGTTAATACCCGTTTCTACTTTCCATCCAAAAGCATACCTGCCGTTAGTAACGTATATAAATTTGTCCCTAACCCTGACAGATTTCCTATGTGGCACCGGGGACCACAAAATAACTTGCCTAACGGAGTACCACGTGAAACAGCCTAAAAAATCAGAACCTTCCAAACACCTGATTCCTCCTTGAACAACTCTAACACCACCATCTTTTAGACATAGCAGTGACCTATCCTCCAACAATCATCCAAAAAAAACCCACTGGTGGAACTCCATTACAACGCCAGCCATCTGCCATCAATTCACCTGTACATCGGATAATCAACAACTCCCAGCCTTAATCAACAAAAAAGAAGAAGACCCCCAACTGATGCCCAAACTGAAAACCTCAACAGAGGTCGTTCCACTTTCATCCTTTTTCTTGTGATAACTTTCGATAGGGGATGTGAAAGAGAAATTCTATCGGACAGAAGGGGTATCTCTACTCCTTTGAAAATAATTTTAGATAATAGAGATGGTGAGGGTTGGTCTCATAAATGAGGGAGAAGTGAAATTTTTGGGAATAGTCTTGGCCCCTCGAAAGTAATGAGAGGTAACTGGTTGTTTTCCTTTTTATGGTGATGGGTGAAGGTGAAGGTGGTAAATTTTAGACTGAATGATTAAGATGAACAGAGGTGGAGGCATGGTGGATTTTTCGTTGGTTTTGCTTTAGGTTTAGATAAAAATATAATATAATATTTGAATAAGAAAAAAAAAGAAAATCTGCAGCAATTTATTTAGTGGACCTTCAAAGCTTTCAGCGCCAGCAATGGCAGTCACTAGCAATGGTTTAAATTTCACCTGATTCCTCCTTGAACAACTCTTAACACCACCATCTTTTAGGCAAATTTTAGTGGGGCAGGTTTCTAAAATAAACGGGTCAAAATTTGCCTATTTGGCAAGTTATTTTGTGGTCCCCGGTGCCACATAGGAAATCTGTTAGGGTTAGGGACAAATTTATATACTTTACTAACATCAGGTATGCTTTTGGATGGAAAGTAGAAACGCGTATTAACGTGACTAATTTTCAATAGTAGAGGTACAATTTTGGCCCTTTTCCCTTAAATCTATAAACCAAACCAAACCAAACTAACAAAGTCGGGTTTTTCAATCTCGGTTTTTCTCTGGTTTTTTTGATTTTCTTCGAATTTTTAATTTTTTTTCCGGTAAAGTCTTCATAGCACAAAATATGTAACTTGAGCTCTAAATATTTCTTTAGTCCTAGTAAGATACAACTATATAATGTCTTTTCCAAGAAAATAACACAATAATATGAGATAAGTCATAGCATTATACTAAAATATTCAATAACAAAGATAATGAAATTACTTAAAGCAAATATTGCTAATTAATAAGTCATAATAACATAATCTAAAAATACTATATAGGTTATGCTAAAATAAGTATAGCTAATAAGTACTATTAATTACATAACTAAGCACTAAAAAAAGGATAAACTAAGTTATGCATTTTCATTATAAACCAAATGACACTAAAAATTAGATATCCAACACTATCATTATTCCTAGTATTGAATTGAATTTCTTTTGTTAGCATTAGTATTGATTTGATCTTTGTTTGAGTTACTACGTTTATGGGCTATAAATTTATTTACCATTGAAGAATGTTAAGTCCAAATTTAAAATAATACGTTAAAAGATAAAATTGTGAAAAAGTTTAAGTAATATTTATAAATTACAATACAATAGATATTTATAGAGTGCGGAACCAAAATATGGTTTATTTTTACTCAAAATACTCAAATAAGTGTAAAAAAAAAAGTTACCAAACTATATATAACGCCACTAATAGTGGCGCTATACAGTAACGTTAACTGTACCGTTACTGTATAGCGCCACTATTAGTGGCGTTATACTGACAAACCTTACATAGCGCCATTAATAGTGGCGCTATATGCCTTATTACCTGACCCCCACCAATAATTTCTGGGTTCAATAATTTAAATGCGTATAAAGCCACTTTTTGTGGCGCTATATACAAAAAAAAAAAAAACCCGGCTAGCCATTTTCTATATAAACATCGTAGAATCGCCACAACTTCATTCAAAAATTTTTTTAACTCTTGTTGGTTTCTATTGTCGTTAAATTCTCCAGCATTTTTTCATTATGTCTGAAGAACATAGAATAAGAGTATCATTATACTGGGGGAGTGAGGTTGTGATGGAGAATAACTCTGTGAGCTACAGTTTACCTGCTAAGTGTAATGTTAAATTGCCACTTTCAATGGAGTACGAAACATTGATATCGTTGTTATGCAAAAAAATGAGTGTGAGAAAACGTTCAGTGATACTCAAAGTAACCGGAAGATATCCGTATTCCGTTACGCCGCAAGGGGTTGCTTTTTACTCAGAGTTTAACATCGACGATGATGACACTTTGAGTGATTTCTTGAGGACTCCGGACGAATGCCGGGAATTTCTTGTAATCACAATGTTGGAGATGTACGTGAAGGTCGAAGACGTTCCAAAAAATGAGGTTGTGCGTAGTAGAGATAACCCCCAGTCATCGGGTGGTTATTCTGGATCAGTTTTTGCCGGACATGTTCCAGATGAAAGAATTTTTCTTGATTTAAATTTATCACCGTCGGCGAATGAGCAGCGAGAAAATATTTTATACCCTGCTTTCCATAATTCACAAGAAGAGTGGTAAACTTCAATTTCATTTGTGTTAATTATGTATATTTTTGCGTATTGAATTAATTTTAACGCTCATTTATTTAATAGGGGTACCGGCCGGATATGAATTTTACAAGTGGCCCATCCGGTAGTCATCACCTAACTGAAAACGTCCATCATGGAATGTCATCACATTACAACTTGTAAGTGAAAAGCTACAGCCATATATAAAGCATTTATTAATTTAGTAGCTTATATTTTTGTTGAAATGTGCAGTGAAAACGAGCAAGTTGAACTACCCGTACTCACTCAATTGCCCGAAAACGACGTATTATATCAGGATCTGGCAGATGAACAGAGTGAGGAAGAGAACAGCGATTACGATAACAATGCCGATGAATCGGTAGACGAGACACCATTTGCTCGTGAGGATGGTGATGAAGAGGACGAGGAGGAAGGACCCGATTTGAAGAGAGCCCCCCATAGACGAAAGTGAACGAGTCTGAAGTGCCGTTTCATTCAAGGGAGATTCCTTATATTGATAACTTTCCAGCCGTGCCGGATGTGGAAGCTCTCACAAGGGAATTTGATAAAATCCGAACAGCAATGTGGGATGAGTCTAGACCAACGGTGCTTGCAAAGGGGATGCTTTTTCCTGATAAAGCACGCGTAAGCAGGGCTTGTAAAATGCACAATGTTAAAGAGTGTCGTGAGATGCAGGTATCGGAGTCAAGTCCGACGGTATACAAGGCTATTTGCCGCAGGTGGTTTTGGCCATGTAATTGGATGTTGCGTGCGTCGAAGAAGAAAACAGGTATGTGGAAAGTGGGTAAATACATTCCCACCCACACATGCGAAATGGACACTTTCAACGGGAATCACTTCAACTTGGATATTGACTTGATATCTCTTGTACTTATTCCGCACATCGAAGCGTCCATAAGGTATAAAATCAAAGAGTGCATTACAGCAGTCTACCAGGAATATGGCCACACAATTACTAAAAGAAAGGCATATCTTGGGCGCAAAAGAGCGTTTGAAATAGTCTATGGTAACTGGGATAAGTCATTTGCAGATCTGCCTAGCTACATGGCTGCACTGCAGCACTTTAACCCCGGAACAGTTATTGAATGGAAGCTTGAGCGGAGTCCGGGTAAACCAGAATATATATTCAATTACGTGTTCTGGGCGTTTAAGCCAGCAATTGATGGTTTTCCGTATTGCCGGCCCGTAATATCCATAGACGGAACTCATGTCTATGGAAAGTACGATATCAAGCTATTGATAGCCGTGGCAGTGGATGCTAATGGACAGATATTTCCTCTAGCCTTTGCTATTTGTGCAAATGAAAGCACAGAGACGTGGACAATGTTTTTGAACCACTTGAAAGAGCACGTTGTCAAACATCGTTCAGGTATTTGTCTAATATCTGATCGGCACGGGGGTATATTAAGTTCTGTGGAGAACCTTCCTGCCTGGCAAGAACCTTATGCATACCACCGTTACTGTGTGAGGCACTTTAAGGCCAATTTCAAGAAGGCACATCCCAAAAAAGATCTACATGATTTGATGTGGATGGCAGCAACAGACCACCAACAACATAAATTCCGGAGGCATATGGATTCTATCAGGCAAGAAGACGATGCAGCATATCGTTGGTTAATGCGACATGATCCTGAAAAGTGGACGTTGCATGCAGATGGTGGCAGACGCTGGGGAATTCTTACTACAAACGTGTCAGAATCCTTCAACGGGTTATTAAAGTCGGCAAGAGGATTGCCCGTCACAGCCATGGTGCGTATGTCGTTCAAGCAGATGGCGGAGAGGTTTGTACAACGGTCTGCAGCTGCAACGGAATTGATGGAAAGGGGTGTTGAATTTATGCCAGTGCCTATGAAGAGATTAGAGAAATACAGACGGCGAGCACATTGGCATTCCTTTTTGCAATATGATAACGAACGAGGTATTTTTGAAGTTCGCACCGCTATCCATAATAATCGGGGTAATAATGTACATACTGTAAATGAATCCACAAGGTTATGCTCATGTGGGAAATGGTCAATCTACCACATGCCTTGTTCACATGCCATCAAGTGTTTTCAACGTGTTGGTTATGCGGAGACCAACTATATTGATCAACAATATAGTGTTTCCAAATACCTAAACACATATAGTGGTCAGTTGCAACCAGTGGGTTCTGAGCATTACTGGCCCCCAGAACCATTTAAAATGGTGTGTAACAAGTCCTATTTGCGTAAAAGACAGGTGCAGAAGAGAACGCGTATACGGAACCAAATGGATGTTAGTGATATCGTATATGCACGCAAATGTGGTATATGCTCGCAAACAGGCCACGACCGTAGAAAATGTCCTTTGGGTGGCAACAATAATCAAGCTCAGGGCGGGTGTTCTTCTATTGTACCTAACTACCCATGAGTTCATGTTGTAATAATTAGTTGTTATGTATACGATTTAAGTATTTATGAAATAATATTTTCTTGTTTGTTAATTATGATTTGTACTTTCCCTTTTTACCTATTTAAATAATAATTTAATATAATTATCGGTATATTTATTATGTGTGTTGTCTTGTCGCTATCACGATATTTAATACACAAAATATACATATGGCGCTATGTGTGTCTTGTCTTGTCGAACTGAAAAAGCTGAAAACATCATGATATGGCGCCATTAGATATGTGTGACCGGCTGACATAAAGTCGTCTCGTCAACATCATGATATGGCGCCATTAGATATGGCGCTATCTAATATAGCGCCATTAGATATGGCGCTATATGTGTCTTGTTTAGCCTATAAATAATGGGGTCATTGTAGTTATTTTGTGTGCTAAAAATTTCCCCCAAGAAATATTTCATTAAAAGTAAGTAAGGTTTTTATTATAAGCAAATAGTTCACAAATGGCTCAACCTGGTCGTCCACCAATTTGCTTATGTGGAAAACCATGCATGATGGATTGTGGGTGGGAAGGTGCTAACGTTGGACGCCGCTATTGGTGCTGTATGAACAAGTTGTACAAGCAACCCGACGAACCTACTTGTGAATTTGATGAATGGGCTGAGGAACCATGTTATCAGGAAAGCTACAGGGATAGATTACAGGAATTTCATAATATGTTGTTATACCAGCATAGAATACAAAAGGAGGGAGATAGAATTATTACAGAAATGAGGGAGAAACTGAAGGAGGTGGAAGATAAAAAATGGAGAGCAGAATGGAATTGTGAAGCACACAAGGAACGCAACGAAAAATATAAACGGGAACTTGCGGAGGTGAAGGCGAGAGTGAAAGAGTTAGAAGAAGAAAAAGAACAAATGGAAGAACGATTTAAGTGGTTGGAGCGAAGAATAAATGACAACTGAGGATGGAGCATTGGCGTGTAATATTCGACTAAATATTGTTGTTAATGTATACAAAAATATTATTTACACCAAAAAAACAAAAATATGGAAGACCGAATCAATGTGTCCCGCATCCGGTGTGTCTCAAAGTAGCCGTTGGCCTGAGGCGCATCCCCTGCCGCCCGGGTACGCTATCAGGATCATCATCATCAAGTCGTCTCCTTATGGCCGGATGCGGCACAGGATGACATGTATCGGTGGTGCTGTCAGGTCCAGTAGAAGGCTACATAATAATATCAAACTTAGTATAGAAAACTACATAACAATTCACAAAAATTTATATTGTCTTACCATAATCGTGTCTGGATCCTGAATGTAGTCATCTGTCGCAGCATCGCATGAAGCCTAAAAAAGTAAATTAATAAAGTTAAAACAAAATAAATAAGTTATAGTAAAAACAGTAATAAAATTAATACTAATAAACTCATACCTGCGCATGTGATGAGCTGCCATAACTCAGTCGGTGCCCACTATCAAAATCTCGGATCGGTCAAGACTCATCAGTGGTAGATGGGCCAGGGAAATATCTACCCAACTCCACTCCTTGAAAATCCGAGCCCATGATCAAGAATTGACCCGATGGGGTCACCTGCGACGTCCCTGGAGTGTCATAAATGCCAAGGCTGTAAGACGGCATGTCGGTCTCATGCATGCCACCTCCCATATCAGCAGCAACATCATCAGCAGGAGCCTCAAAGCCCCCTTGCTGGGGACCTCCTCTCCGCCCACGACCACGTCGTCCAACACCAGCAGGTCGTCGTGGAGCAGCAGCAGCTCGTCGGCCACCACCCCGTGGCATACCACGACCTCGCTGGTATGTGGCTGGGTCAACATAATCTGGCTGGTGTGCCAAACGCTGATCCGATCGGCCTCGCTGCAGTGTCTGGGCAGCCACATCCATTAAGCGACGACTATAGTCATGCATGATCACAGGGTCGTGGACATAACTCTGCATCTGCTGCCCCATACGATATACGGTATGCAATCCAATCGCCTGCACAAAAGTTTTTAATATAAACTACGTATTTGACTAGAAATTACTATTAATGTAATTGATAATAACAGAAAACATACCAGAGCCTCATGTCTCCCGGCGTATGAGACGTACCGACCATCTACCTGATGAACTGGGTTCCCGATAAAAAGTCGGGAAACAATGCGGTACCATGCCATATAAACTTCGATAGGAAAGTGTTGCGGAGCTGGGATCAAGTCCCATCGGCTGTCCCAAATACCCAACTGCGCTGTCAGCCACTCAATAAATGTGTCGTCCACTCTCATCCTATCATCCCTCTCATAATATAAAGGATCCCATGCAGGCTGAGTCGGTATAGACTGCGAAAATCCAAAATGACGAAATACTCGCTTTGAGGCATGATGCTCAACAATATCGAGGCACGTGAGAGGGACGGAAGCCCTCCAAATATGGCGACCGTGCGTGCAATACGCTGGCAGGGTACCTATCAGCTCTTCGTTGTACGGCGTCCAGATGAACTATCAAAATAATAACACAAACCGTTAGTATGCGCAACACCTAGTTAAACAATAATTGGTAAGTTTAGTTAGATATTCACCTGTGCATCCTCCAGAAAATCCAACACATCCCTACAGAAGGGGAGATTATGATGGCCATGATACTCTCGTGCAAGTCTACGACGCAATACCCACCTACAAGCTAGAGGGAGATCAGGAATATGTACATTAGCCGGTAGCTGTGGTAGAGGTGGCCGAAGTTGCAGAAATCGCTCCCACACCCAAACCTAAAACAGAAAGTTGACGTAAAGATTAACTATAACTAGGTAGAATTGGAACTAAACGACAAATTATTTGAATAAGTTGTCACCTGTAGAAGTGGCAGAAAGCCAGAAACGTCTCTCTGTGTGCCCATGGATGCCCGGCACATCTGCCTGTACAAAAAAGATAGGACAGCACCACCCCAACTATAACTGACTGTATAATCAAAGTCCGCAATATGATGCAGAAAACGAAGGCTCACTAGGTTCCCCGAAGTGTTCGGGAACAAGACCCTCCCAAATAGAAGGAGCAACAACAGCCTCGTATATTGCTCCACATCCACCTCCGCTGAGTCGTCGGTGATAGTATCGTGGATCTGCACCAAGTGGTCTCTAATGGGGACCAACTGCATACGACTGCTCCCAATTGCTACATCTGGGTCCTCGGACCTGAAGCCCGTGAGCCTGTGCAGCATATCCATATATGAAGCCCGGTTAAAATATCTCATGTTCCCAGGCAGTAAAACTGGCAAGCCATCGGTGGACAGGCCATATAAAATCTCGACGTCCTGGAGTGTGATGGTGGCTTCGCCGATGGGCAGATGGAAAGTGTGCGTCTCCGGTCGCCACCGCTCAATCAATGCCATGATCAAAACATAGTCGAGCTGTATCCGGCCAATGCTAATGATCCTATATAATCCCATCTCCTCCATGTGATAGACCACACGGGGATGTAGAACGAGAGGAGGAGTCAAAAACTCCCACAATAAATCCACTCTCCTGCCCCGAAAAGTCTGCGTAAGCAACTCTCCCCCCATATATGCTCGGATCTATGCTGGGGCTGTAGGGGTAGTAGCTCCGACGTCCGAGGGCCGGGATGTATAGGTGCATCCATGTCGTCAACTGCAAATTCATAATTTTTAATAACTATCATTAAAATTTATGTGTGTTTTTATAATTTAAATTCATATTTTTTAACAACTTAATTGTAAAAATTATATATATACTTATGGGTTTCGTGTTAGATTTTCTGAGGCCCAGTGGTACCAAACTATCATTAATAATTTTATGTTTTTTAATAATTTTTATTCATATTTTTTAATAACTTAATTGTAAAAATTATATATATATATATATATATATATATATATATATATATATATATATATATATAATTTTTATAATTATGGGTTTCGTGCTAGATTTTCTGAAGCTCAGTGGTACCAAACTATCATTAATAATTTTATGTTTTTTTAATAATTTTTATTCATATTTATTTAATAACTAAATTGTAAAAATAATATATATATATATATATATATATATATATATATATATATATATATATATTTTATAATTATGGGTTTCGTGCTAGATTTTCTGAGGCCCAGTAGTACCAAACTATCATTAATAATTTTATGTTTTTTTATAATTTTTATTCATATTTTTTAATAAATTAATTGTAAGAATTATATATATATATATATATATATATATATATATATATATATATATATAATTATGGGTTTCGTGCTAGAATATAAGATAATTAAACAATTACTACACAATACTACGCTACAAGGCTCTACATTTTACTACGCTAAAAGGGTCTACGTTTTACTACGCTAAAAAGGTCTACGTTTTACTACGCTAAAAAAGTATACATTTTACTACGCTAAAAAATAATCTAAACTAAACGGCATAAAAACACATAAATATACATGAGGATATTAACAAACACATTTTTTAGACTAATTTACATATTTTATACAACACTAAAATTAAATCCGGATAAAATTTAACATGCTAGTTTCGGAAAAAATAAACATAAACCGAAATAGAACACATACAAATCAAGTAATATGCATTGTTATAAAAGTTTCAACTTAAAATAAATTGAAATACTTCGATTTAGAATTTTCGAAATGTAGATAAATCGAAATTTTGACTCCGGAAGAGTGAATCCACAATAACACGAAGCTCTACTCGACAGTGGGACCACAAAAATTAAACTTTTATGTGACAGGGGGACCCAAAATTATTATTTTTTTTTAAAAAAATGCGGGCAGAATCGGTGGTGGTGGTGGTGGTGGGGGACCAGAAATGAAAATGAGGGAGATGGAATGAAGAAGAAGAAGATGGAGGATTTGTATTAAGGGGTATAGCGCCACTATTAATGGCGCTATGTGTTCAGGTAATAAGGCGTATAGCGCCACTATTAATGGCGCTATGTAAGGTTTGTCAGTATAACGCCACTAATAGTGGCGCTATACAGTAACTGTACAGTTAACGTTACTGTATAGCGCCACTATTAGTGGCGTTATATATAGTTTGGTAACTTTTTTTTTACACTTATTTGAGTATTTTGAGTAAAAATAAACCACATTTTGGTTCCGCACTCTGCATTAGTTTATTTACTTATTGAATTTCTTTTGTTAGCATTAGTATTGATTTGATCTTTGTTTGAGTTACTACGATTATGGGCTATAAATTTATTTACCATTGAAGAATGTTAAGTCCAAATTTAAAATAATACGTTAAAAGATAAAATTGTGAAAAAGTTTAAGTAATATTTATAAATTACAATACAATAGATATTTATATGCATACAATATTTTTAAAAATTGTATAAATGTATTATCGGGTTGGTTTGGTTTTGGTTTGACTTTTTTCAGTTAAAACCAAACCAAACCAATTATGATCGATTTTTTTTTTTCAATATAAACTACAATCATGTTTTATTTTTTGATTAACTTGGATTATCGATTCGGTGTAATTTATTGATTTTCTTTGTACGCCCCTATAGGCCAGCGTAACGCATCTGTTTAACTTTACCGTATCTTCTCCAATAGTTTTTAGTTTCAGCCATGTGATTGAGATATAGCATATTAGATTTAGTCACCCCTTGCTAATTAATTTCTTGATGATGGGCAAAATATTATAGTCCTACATAATAAACAAGTGGCACCCCAAGTCAATAAATGCCTGTAGGTGCTGTGGTTGAAGCGCAAAAACCCAATCTGCAGGCCCTTAGGATCGAAGTTCCCTGGATTTAAGGTTTTACCTTTTGCCCTTTTCTTAATTTCTTTATTTTCTTTATCTTTCTTATTCACTTTTTTGCACAATCTCATTTTTATTATTTATTTAAAATGTGTATTTGTGTCCTATTTTTTTCTGGATCTTCAAATTTGATTTGGATGTAATTTTAGTCATTTTTTCTTTTTACCCATCTAATGTCAATTTATTAATTTCCGAAATTTTTGGAGTGATGCATCAAAGACATAGTATTAATCAGCAAAATCTAAATTTAAGGGGTGTATCACATATTTATTTATGCATAAAAATCTTTTAAACTGAATTGAATTAAAATGGAACGAATTGAACCGAATTAATCTAAAACGATAGAATCGAAGCAAATAAATTCAAAACGGATCGAATCAACTAGATGTATACCATTATTTAATCTCCTTCACTTGTGATTGGTTTACATTTAAATAGTGACACCCGTAGCCATCAATTTTTAGATCCGCTTCTGCTTCAAATGTAATGTATGCACACCTCTCATGTCCTCCCACTAACAGTACTAGTCCCCGAGCCATCTTTGTTTAAATGATGTCAATTAACACACCTTCACCAAAATATTATAGTATATATATATATATATATATATATAAAATTCCTTTGATTTTTTTCGTGTGTTTATTTCTTTATGGTTTGACTCCGTACACACTACCTACTAATGTGTATATATAATTTTTCATCTTTAGCTGCTCATTATTTTGTTTGAACCGTCCACAAGAAAACGGATCTTCACATACACTAGCATGCATATTGATGTATATTATACCTATATTGTTAGCTTTGATCCATACCCGCTCTTGGATTAAGGATGTGTTTGGTATAACGGAAAATATTTTTTCGTGGAAAATATTTTTCAAGAAAATATTTTCTTGGAAAACAAATAGTAGTTTTATTCATTTTCTGGTGTTTGCTATGCAAATTAAGGAAAATAACTTCTCAAGAGTATTCATAAATAATTTAGATACAATAAATATAAAACTATAAACTTCCGAATCAACAACCTTTCGAGCCCATAAATTTCATAAACTGTGAACCGCCAAACTTTCTAAATCGCGAACTTTCGAACCCGTAAACTTCCAAACACATAAATCTCCGAACTCATTACTTTAGAACTTGTAAAATTTCAAACGTGTAAACCGAAAGATAAAAAACCTAAAACTGAAAATATATAAAAAAAATATTTTTTTCGGGAGTTGGGGGTGGGTGGGGTTGCAGAAACAATAAAAAAGAGAAATTTGAAATTACAGAAAAAAAGTAAAAAAAAAAAAATTGTGTCGGCTGAGGGGGGGAGTGCAGAAAACGAAAAAACAAAATTTGAAATTACAAAAAAAAGTAAATTTTTTTTTGTAGGGTGTGTTGGGAGGGGGGCAGGGTGGGTGGTGACCAAAAAAACTGATTTTAAAAAAAAACTTTTTGGAGAGAGGAGGTGGGGTGGGTAGGCGTGGGATGGGGTTGGGTGGGTGGGTATGGGGTGGGTTGGTGAGGGTAGGGTGGAAAAGGTTGAAAAGGAGTTTTGGAAAATATTTTTCCCTTCTCTTGATAAGGAAAACATTTTCTTTCAATTGGAGTAAAATGAGTTCATAAGAAAAATGTTTTCCAAAATATTTAATCCAACCAAACATGAAAAAAATAAAAAAAACTTTTCGAAAAATATCTTTTCGAAAAAATATTTTCATTCGTACCAAACAAATCGTAAGTAAAGAAAAGAAGAAAGAGAGAAGGCATCAAGGACAAGGCATGTCACTTTCAAGCATTACTATATAATATTTTCAATTTGTAGCGGTTAGAGGGTTTAATTAGACTTTAGAACAACTGCATAACGATACTTTGTATCTTGATTATGCCGAATGTTGCATATAAATATGTGGGGGAATGAAAGCACGACATGTATCTCGACTTCTTTGTGTATAAGATATAAAATTTCAAGAGTGAATACCATTACACAAGGAGCTGAATAATTTAATATATTATCTTCCGCGAATCATATCCGTTTTAGCCAATTATTAGAGTCAAACCGTGCAGTCAAGATCTGGTATTGCTTAGAACTTTGACAAAATTATTTGTCAGTTATTTGGTCATAAAACTACTAAAAATATTTTTCTCAAAATTTTCGATATTTACTCCATACACATGTTCTTACATGTATGTGCAATATTATTATCATTGTGTATACGGGTAAAATCAGGGGCAATTTCTACCTTGATTTCTCAATGAGAGAACGAAAGGGGAGCACAGATTCGAGAGATTGTAAATCGAGGTCAAAGACCCTTCGTATCAAGACCCTGGAAGAATGAATAGTATATCTGATATCGGACATGGTAAAGCGACGCGTCCCAAGCCGAGTGTCAGTTGTAGACCTCGGGAGACACGGTGAACGATTATGCATGACGGATAATGGGCCGTGATACTCGCCCTCAACCGAATATCACGGCGTGAATCTCGCTCGATGTCGATCATGGATCAACAATTACCGGAAAAAGAAAATTTTTACCTTTTTTTAGACTTATACTAGGACTGAAACTCTCCTACTATATAAAGAATACGTTTTTCTTTAGTTTAACACATTGTAACATGCAATTCAAAGCAATAAAGATTTACTTTTATCTTCTAAGTTACTGTTAAAGGCATTACTCGCTTGTTCTGTTTTTTAGTCGCGAATGGGCTCGAACCGAGGGTCACATTGAGGATGAGCTCATTATTCATCTAAGATCGGTCCTGGTCTTCATATTGTGATTGGTTTAATCATTTATTTATTCTTTAATTCATTTATCTGTTATTCTTAATTATTCGTGTTGAGTTAAACCGCGCATCCTTTAAACTGCATACAAATTTAATTGTTACACGATTTCGGGGTAAACAATTTGGCACCCATCGTGGGGCAAAGAATAATAGTGGTGATTTGATACGAATCTCCATAACACAACCTATTTTTCGCTTATTATTTGAAATTTTAATTTCAGGTCAGCCTAAAAATGTCGAACTCTCAGTCTGCTCACTCGAACATTGACGCTGAGTCTGGCCATCACGGTGAAAATAATAATTTGGTGCCCAACAACGATGTGCTTCCTGCCGACCCCAACAGCGTCTCAGCTGCCGACCCGGTCGATGCTAACTCGTAGGTGGCCATCACATTAATTTGCCAACTGATATCGAAAATAATGTTCGCGGGGGACCCCGACTAACAGTTAAAGAAGCATCTGAAGGTGAGGGTGATGGGGTGAGCCTACAGATGGTTCTCAAAATGTTGCAGGCTCAAAAAGCGACAATAGCGCAGCTGCAGAATCAAAGCCACGCCCCTAATAGGGTCGTGCTGAACAATCCCGGGGTAAATCCCGAAGTAATTAGAATGCTCGAATCATTGAAAAAATAGATGGAGTCAGGTGAGAAAAAGATTGAGGCTAATGACAAGAAGGTGGAAACATACAACTCTAGGGTAAATCAGATCCCGGGACCACCCCTAATATTCAAGGGACCAGACTCAAAAAAAATTATCCAGAAGCCCTTTCCTCCGAGCACGACACCAAAGCCGATCCCAAAGAGGTTTCGCATGCCTGACATCCCCAAGTATAATGGGACTAGGGATCCAAATGAGCATGTGACCTCCTATACATGCACAATCAAGGAAAACGATTTGGAAGATGATGAGATCGAGTCAGTATTACTGAAAATGTTTGGGGAGACTTTGTCCAAGGGAGAAATGATATGGCATCACAACTTGCCCCCAAATTCCATTGACTCATATGCTATGCTTGCGGATGCTTCTGTAAAGGCCTATTCCGGGGCCATAAAGGTCGAGACCAGAAAGTCAGATCTTTTCAAGGTCAAATAAAGGGATAACAAGATGCTCAGGGAGTTCATGTCAAGATTCTAGATGGAACAGATGGACCTACCACCGATTGCAGTTGATTGGACTGTTCTGACATTCACTTAGAGGCTCAACCCCGAAGTTCCTTGGCCTCTCAACAGCTAAAACAAAGTTTTGTGGAGTACCTGGCGGTAACCTGGGTCGACGTCCACAACAGGTACCAGTCGAAAATCAAGGTCGAGGACGACTAACTCGTGGCCCTTTTTGGATCTGTTCACCCCATCAATGCCAATGATAGATCTAAGAGAGCCATTGATCAGAAGCCAAGACCGGTCCAAGATCGGTATCAACTGTAGACATGTGATTTTTGACCCTCCCCAAGATTTTTCATATTTTAGCACGTAAATATTTAATTTAGGCCTAATATAGCTATTTCAACTCATTTTTACTCTTTTACTTTATTTTTATTACAAGAAAACAAAAATTACAAAAAATAGTTTCATTAATGTTTTGTAGTCATTTTTAATCTTGAAAAAAATACCAAAAAAATAGTTTATTTTAACGGTCAATCTTTTTTTAACAGTTATTTTACTTAAGTAGGACTAATTAATGAATGAGATCGTATTTTAATCTCGTTCGCGAGGAAAAAATAAAACTTGGACTCGAACAACCTTTCTTTAGGCCTAATTTTTGGACCTAATCCATAATTACCAAACCCATAATTCCTAGGCCCATACCCCTAACCTAATTCGTAGGTCTGCTTCTTCGCAAAAGCTCAAGCATCAGCGAGACCTAAGAAAAACACAAAAAGAAGGGCTTCATCTTCATAAAAAAGAAGCAGACCTGAACGACACAGCAACCCCTCCATAGCGCCGCTGCCCTCCTTCTCCTTCATCGCCGGACCTCAGTTGCAGAAAACCCCGCACACAGCGACCACCGGCGACCCCCATCGCCGTTTCTCCTTCACCACTCAACTCGCCGGAACACACACGGACAAAGGAGGCTTCGTTCTCAGTATTTGGACTTTCCGTACAGTTTTCCTTTCAATTTCATAGAGAAGATATAAAAATACAAAAAAAAATTCAGTTCTTCCATCTTTCTTAATTTATTTCAAAGATCAGACAAATTCAAAAATAAAGGTTTCGTTCTTCTTCTGGATTCCCGTTGGGAGTTCGATTGATTTGCGATGCCTATTCGAGGTTCTCGTTTGCTCGTCGATTCGAGGTCCGTTGTTGAGTCTTGTTCGCGGTTCCTTGCTCGAAATTGTTTCGATTTCTTCATTGGATTTCAGATTTGAGGTCAATTTTCTTCTCTTTCTTTATTAAGGTTAAAATTTGATGTTATGTGCATATGGGGGTTCGCCTATACTGTGCGTATGCCTGTATGTGTATATGATTTGATTCAAAGTGGTGGTATTGTTGTTGGAAGTTTGATTTTTGTACTAAAGTCAGATTTGGGTTTTATGTGTTTGCTGTTTTCATGTTATCTTTGTAGCTCCTGATTTGTTTCTATTTTTGCCGTAATGAATGTGTCAATTAAGCTTTATGATACATTTCTTGATTAATTAGTTGGAATCTGATTGTCTGCTCGAATACGCTTTAGTATAAGTGGCATTTTATACATATACTCATACAGTTAGACACGTAATTGTAAAATAGTGGATCTTATGTAAGAAATTGTAAATATTTTTCTACTACTTAGTGATAAAATTGATCTTGTAGCAATCCTTCATATGGAATCCTGCACTTTTTCCACAGCCACTTCGATCTTAGTTTACTTTAAGCACGTAATTAAATCATCACAACTATGAGTATGGTTCCCATGACGTGGTTGCGATACTTAACCTCAAATTAGTTGTAAAATGAATATCCATAGTTCACTTAGTTGAATGCATTTCCTTTAATAAATTGAGGCGTGCCATGCCAAATAAAATCTCAAAACGCATGGCCCTCACGTAATTAATTTTAATCCTTAGAATTCGAGGCGTGCTATTTAATTGAATTTCCATGGCCCTCGCAAATTTAAAAATGCGCAGTTTCTTTAGGTGCGTAATTAAAATTACCTTTCCAAATACGGGGGTGCATTTCATGTGACCCGGTCTTAATTTCCAACAAGGTTAAATAGAATGTGTCGTGAATCACGGGTGCATTTTATGTAGCGTGATTTGCGATCCGTTTTAAATAATCTTGAAATAATTCTTTAAATAAATAAAAGCGGGTTTAAAGTTAAAATGCATATAGGTTTAAAAGAGTTTTAAAATCAGATAATTAGGTCAATGATAACAGTTAAGCGACTGTGCTAGAACCACGAAATCCGGGGATGCCTAACACCTTCCCTCGGGTTAACAGAATTCCTTACCCGGATTTCTGTGTTCGCGGACTGAAAAACAGAGTCAATCTTTCCTCGATTCGAGATTCTGAACCGGTGACTTGGGACACCATAAATTATCCCAAGTGACGACTCTGAATTTAATAAATAAATAAATCCCGTTTCGATTTTTCACTTTAAGTTGAAAAAAAACTCCCTTACACCCCTTTACCTTCGGGTGTGTAAAAAAGGAGGTGTGACATCGACCATATAACGTAGACCGAAGGGGAATTGATTTGGGTGTCATCCCGCAAGGAATAAGAAGAGAAACGATCGAGGGCCCACTGGCTGAGGTTTGATGAGCAAGAATAGGTTTGATAGGCCACTCGAGAGTAGGGAAGCACCAAGATTATCAGAGTACAACTTCAACCTGGATGCTGCTAGCTTCATTTCATCCATAGGGAGCATCAAAGAGACCAAGTGGCCCCAACCATTGCAGTCTGACCCTACCCAAAGAGATCCTAATTTTATGTGTAAGTATCACGACACGCACGACCACAAGACCATAGATTGCTGACAGTTAAGAGAAGAAGTTGCCCGATTATTCAACAACGGGCACCTCCAAGAATTCCTGAGTGAGCGAGCCAAAAACCCACTTTAGGAACAAGAGCGCCAACAAACAAGTCGAAAAAGAGGAGCCTTAGCTCGTGGTCAACATGATCATCGGAGGAGTCGATGTTCCCCAAGGACCAATGATAAAATGCACTAAAGTATCTATCATAAGGAAAATGTCACCCGTGATTTTTTTCGGAGGGAGCCATTTCGTTCAGCGACGAAGATGCCGAGTGTATCATGCAACCTCACAATGATGTACTGGTAATATCCGTACTTATAAATAAATCTCAAGTTAAATGTGTGCTGATTAATCTAGGTAGTTCGACCAACATCATCATATCAAGGGTTGTAGAGCAACTGGGGTTACAAGACAAAATATTATCGGCTATCCGGGTATTGAACTTATTTAACATGGCGTGTGAGACCACGAAAGGAGAGATAACCTTGCTAGTAAACACCGCCGGGACAATCCAAGAAACGAAGTTCTATGTGATCAAAGGGGACATGAGGTACGACGCTCTATTTAGAAGGCCATGTGTCCAAAACATAAGGGCGGTACCCTCGACCTTGCACCAGGCGTTGAAATTTGCCACACTGAGGGGTGTCAAAACGGTCTACAGAGAACAACCGGCCGCAAGGGAGATGTTTGCTGTTGATGAGGTAATCTCGGTGCCTGCAATTTTGACATCAAGGAACACAAAATCGACCAAAAAAGACGAGATTAAATAGCAACCACTGATACCAGCCTCGACCAAATTGAAGAAATAGGAAGAACGAGTAGCGGACGATTACGACATCGCGATATCATTTATAGCTCCTGATAACACCAACGCCACCAAATCAATGGTTGAAGAGGTAGAGCAAGTGATATTAATCGAGCATCTACCGGATCGAAAGGTATATCTGGGCACGGGGTTAACTCCCAAGATCAGGAAAAAAACTTATTGATTTTCTTAAAGCTAACGCTGATTATTTTGCCTACATCTTCATATGACAGGGATACCACCGGAGGTAACCACTCACAAGATGAGTTTGGACCCGAAGCTCCATCTGGTTAAGTAGAAGAGGAGAACACAATCCGAGATCAAACATGCATTAATCAAGGAGGAGGTATCCAAACTTCTAAAAATAGGATCCATCCGGGGAGTTAAATACCCGGATTGGTTAACTAACGTAGTGGTAGTACCTAAAAAAGAAAATAAACTAAGGATGTGTATGGATTATAAAGACCTAAACAAAACATGCCTAAAGGATTCTTTCCTTTTGCCTAACATCGATTGATTAATCGACGCGACGATCGGGCACGAGATACTAAGATTTCTTGATGCCTACTTTGGGTACAACCAAATTCGGATGGACCCGGATGATCAAGAAAAAACTTCTTTCATATCCAAATTTGGCACCTACTGCTATAACGTAATGCCGTTTGGATTAAAGAACGCTGGCGCCACCTACCAACGCCTAGTAAACCATATGTTCGAAGAACAAATAGGGAAGTCAATGGAAGTTTGTATTGACGATGTGTTGGCTAAGTCCTTGCGAGCAAAGAACCATTTGAAATATTTGCAGGAAACCTTCGACATACAAAGGAAATACAACATGAAGATAAACCCGGAGAAGTGCATATTCGGGGTCATTTATGGTAAATTCCTCGGGTTCATGGTATCCTATCGGGGGATAAAGATCAACTCTGACAAAATAAAGACCATAGAGGACATCACTATAGTGGTAAACGTCAATGCAGTTCAAAGACTGACCAGGCGTATAGCCGCATTGGCGGTTCATCTCGAAGTCCTCGGACAAGAGCCATCAATTCTTCTCACTATTGAGGAAGAAGAATAATTTTTCTTGGACCCCGAAATGCCAGAATGCTTTGGAAGAACTCAAATGACATCTTTCAATCCCCCCTCTGCTGCACACTCTGAAGTCAGACGAACAACTGTACCTCTACTTGGTGTTGCGCTCCTTTTTCTCATGAAAATGAGTTTCGACATGTGAAAACTCTTTTAAATGGGTATTAAAAGAGAAGTGTCGCCACTTAACGTTTGCAATGTGTGTTAGGGCACCTGTTTGCAAATAACTTTGTTTGGCTATTATACATCACCAAAGATCGTGTGAGGGCTCAAATTACCTCGAAGATAAGGTGTTAAGCACTCTTAGAGGTGCACAACGATGGGTCCCCAACGAAGTTTACGCATTGAAGATTAATCAAACAAGTAAAATAAGAAGAACAACTTCAGCAGTACTTCAATCGTTAATAGCACAAAGAGCAGCAAAATCCCAAAATCCCAGTGCGTTAGAGTTCCCAAGGGTTTCAAGTGAACCCCGGGCAATGCTCGCACCGAGAAAAGAACACAGTCGAATTCTAATGGCCTTGGCTTTCAGCCAGCCAATGTCTCAAGTTTAGAACAATAGAATAAATAAGAGTGAGGGAGTAGTTTCAGTGATTAAGGTCTGCTAGGGGAATAAGGGAAAGGGATTTACGTAGTGTTGAATCAGGCGAATAAACAAGGAAAGAAATCAAGCAAACATAAACAAGAAAAATAAAATATCACATGCCATCAGTAGAGTAACTAGAAAGGAAAGAAATCAAACTCCAAACCCTAGTTAGGGTTCGATGCTTAAAAATCGACCAACTGGTATGAAGAATCAGGCCTTTCTTCATGTATATGGACAAAATATTGTCCAAATTTCCTAGATTGAGGTCTATTCTAGTCCGATATGGAGATGGTACTTGCAAAAGTGGGCAAGTACCTAAGTAATACCATAAATTTGTGACCGATAGCGGAGAAACATAGATATGGTAAGCAAATAATGGCGGAATCGCATTATCACCGAGATTAGGAGAAGAATTCAAGGGAGAGGCAACTAGGGTTTTTCAGAAGAGAGAAGAGGAGAGTAAGGGCATTTAGGGGCAGCGTTTCAAAGAGAAATGGGTAGGGTTTGGGGGGGGGGGGGTCTGGGATAATTAAATGTAAGGTGAACGAGGGTCGTTGATTTTGAGAGATCAACCATCAAGATTAAAAACAATTGAGCAGGGCGGGTCGTTTAGTGGGTTGCGACCGGGTTGGACTGAAGGGGGGTGTTTGGTTTGGGGCTGAAGGTATTGGGCCAGGGATTTGGGCACCAGGCTGCCGATTTGATCCGAAGAAATGGCATGGTTTGGGCCAACTTTAAAAAAAAATTAAGGGAAAAATAAATAAGTTGTAAACATGTAAAAAAGTTGTTTTAACTCTAAATAAAATAATAAATACAATTAATTGCAAAAGGCTATTATTGCGAATTAGCGTAAAAATACAAATGTAATTCTAGAAAATGAAGTAAAATATTATCAAACATACATGTGGAGGTAAATAATAAATTTGGATGATTATGTCATCACAAAATAATCTGAAAGGATAATTAATAAATATTTGTACAATTTAAATGCAAGAAAAAAATTAATTTTAAAGCCTTAAAAATTATGAAAAATTACAGAAAGTACTTATATGACTCCTGTAAATTGGTGATGATGCATAAATAATATTTTGAAAGTATATATGATATTTATAAAAATATAAGGGCAAAATTGGGTATCAACACTTGGCGGTTTCCGAGGTGCCGGTAAGTGGTGTCTTAGTCTGGGAGGAAGAAGGTACGCAATTTCCTACTTACTATGTCAGTAGAAATCTAGGTGATGCCAAAACGAGGTATCCTTACCTGGAAAAGTTAGCACTCGCTTTACTAAGCGCTTCCAGGAAGCTAAAACCATACTTTTAATGCCACCCTATGTGCGTTGTAACCTCTTACCCGCTGAGGAATATCATGCATAAGCCCGAGATCTCGGGCCGGTTGGCCAAATGGCCCGTAGAGATTAGCGGGTATGAGATCGAGTACCGACCCCGAACTACCATAAAATCTTAGATTTTGGTAGACTTCGTGGCCGACTTTATGCTGGCCTTAATACCCAAAGTCGAAAAGGAATTACTGCTCAACTCGGGTACTAATTCGGGAATCTGGATCCTATTCACGGACTGTGCCTCCAACACGAAAGGGTTTGGTCTCCGTATCGTGTTAAAACCACCTGCGGGAAGCATAATCAAACTATCTATTAGAACTGTAAAATTGATTAACAATGAAGCCAAGTATGAGGCCATGATTGCAGGTCTAGAACTGGCTAAGAGCCTTGGGGCAAAAGTGATTGAAGTCAAATGAGACTCCCTCCTCATCATAAATCAAGTAAACGGAGCATTCGAAGTAAAAGAATAACCGATGGGAATACTTGGACAAATTGCAGGTAACCCTGCACCAACTAAAGGAATGGACTCTGCAGCATGTAACCTGAGATAAAAATAGTGAGGCCAATGCACTGGCTAACTTGGGGTCGTCGGTTGACTCCGATGAATTCAACTCGGGGCTAGTGGTACGACTGATGAACTCGGTGGTAGAAGACGTCACGCCAAAGTAAACTCAATAAGTTTGACTTGGGATTAGAGAAACAAATATATAGACTGCTTGAAGATAGGAAAATTGCCTTCGGATCCCAACGAATCGAGAGCCCTGCGCACCAAAGCTGCTAGATTTAGCTTTCTCCAAAGGGCATTGTTCAAGAGATCTTTCTTCGGCCCACTGGCCAGATGCTTAGGGCCGGGAGAGACCGAATATGCCATGAGAGAAGTTCACGAGGGAACTTGCGAGAACCATTCGGGGGTAGAATCCTTAGTTCGGAAGCTAATCAGAGCTGGCTACTACTGGACTAAAATGGAGAAGGATGTGAAAGACTTCGTACGAAAATGCAATGAGTGCAAAAGACACGCCCCGGTGATCCATCAATCGGGAGATATACTCCACTTGGTCCTGTCTCTATGGCTGTTTATGAAGTAGGGAATGGGTACCCTGCCATGGGTACTCGGTAATGTTCAATTCATACTATTCACGGCCGATTATGTTTCCAAATGGGTCGAGGTTCAGGCATTCGAGAAGGTTCGAGAGAAATAAGTCATCGACTTTATCTGGGATCATATAATATGTCGATTTGGGATACCAGCTGAGATCGTTTGCGACAACGGGAAACAATTCATCGGTAGCAAGGTGAGTAAGTTTTTCGAAGATCAAGAAGATATTATCAACGCCTTATAAGCCTAGTGGGAACGGGCAATCAAATCAATGAACAAAACTATACTCCAAAACCTGAAAAAGAGCTTGACCTATTTGAAAGGAAACTAGAAGGAAATCTTGCCCAAATTTCTGTAGGCATACCATATGACTTCGAAGTCAAGCACCAGGGCGACCCCATTCTCTCTAGTCTATGGAGCGGAAGCCTTAATACCATTCGAGGTAGGGGGACTGAGCCTCAGGCTCCAATATACTACCAAAGGGTAAACGACGAGGCCATGACCACGAGCATGGAATTGTTGGACAAAAGGCAGGAAGCCACCCTAGTCCGGTTGGTCTCTCAGAAGTAACGAGTAGGGAGGTACTACGAATGAAAAGCGAACCTCCGATATTTTCAAGTCGGGGACTTGGTATTGAAAAAGGTAACACTACATACCAGGAACCCAAACGAAAGAAAACTGGGTCCAAATTGGGAAGGACCATAACGAGTCGTCAGAATAACCGACAAAGGCTCATATAAACTCGAAGCGGGAAACGATGTACAAATACCAAATAGCTGGAATGCGGAACACCTAAAGATGTACTACTGCTAAGGTACAAACTTAATTCCCTTTTAATTTAGTTACATTATAGTCTAACGTATGTAGGTACCCGCCAGGGACGAACATGATTATTAGGTCTGAAAGCACATGTTGTACTCTTTTTCCCTTGAACAAATTTTGTCCCGAAGTGGGTTTTTCGGCAAGGTTTTTAATGAGGCAACAGTAAAACGTGCTACATTAGTTTTGAAGACCAGCTTTAGACCGATATTGATTATCATTTGCACCGAATTAACGGTATCCGAGCCGTCACAAGCTCGACCTCAAATACCGGGGGCCATTACCCCTAGGTTAGGATTTTTAGAAAAGGAGAATTCTATATGTCAAAAGCCAAGGCTTGGTGATTAGGATTCATTATTAAGGGCCAAACGATCATGCGAATCGTGCCCACATAGTGTTGATACCCAATTTTTCCCTTATATATTTTTAAAATGTATATATACTTTCAAAATAGTGCATGAACATCAACCAGTATTTTTCCATAATTTTTTGTAATTTTAAAAGGATTTTAATTAATTTATTCCAGCATTTTATTATCTAAATAATTACAATTGCATCACAAATAATTTATAATGATTTATTACTTGATTTTTAGCATCTATATTCATATTAAGTTTTAATCATCTTATGCATAATTATATTTGTATCTTTAGGTTACAATTGCAATAACTTTGCAATAATAGCCCATATATGCATAATTACATTATTTACACGAAAAATAATTTTTTATATTTTCACAATATTAAGTAATTATTTTAAATTATATTCATGCATAAATGACATTTTTATCATTTGTAAATTATTTTATAATATTATTTTACTAAATTAAATGGGTATTTAAAACATTGCCCTTTTTATTCATTTTTTCAGACCTACCTAATAGCTCAATACCCTATCAGCCCGATAATCCCAACCCAAACCAACGACCCAATAATAAACCCGACCTAACCCCTCCTTAAATACTGGCCATTGATCTCTAAGATCAACGACCCAAATTCCTCACACCCTTTTAAACCTAACCCCCTAACCCTAATCTCTCATAACCTGTTTACCGTGAAAATGGTAATAACAATTAAATTTGTTTATGGGACTCTAAAAATACGTGATTTATTTTTATGCGGTTGCTAGGCAGTTAATGCTATGTGTGTGAGACTTGGAACGAAATGAGAGTTAAATATAGGGCAATAACCGAACCGTTAGGACAATTATCGGGGCCTCGAGCTAGTCGATTAGGGGCCTCGAGGTCGATTTTGGAGCTCGACTGTGAGCTATCAAAGGTGGTCGAAAGGTTGCTAATAGTTATAATAAAATTAATGAAGGCTCTTTATGGCCAATGATAAGTAATAAATGATGAACAACAATGGAGATAATAAATAAAAGCAATAATATCAAGAGAATATGTTAGAGAGCAAGTAGAATGTTCTTGTATATTTTGTGTAGAGCAACTGAAGCAACCAACGTTACAAAGTGACAAGGATCCCCTTTATATAGGAGGGGAATCCCATCATAGTACAACAAGCATTAATTACAAAGATACGGAGATGTGACAACTAGATGACACCCTGATTCGGGCCTTAGAGTAGTCCACTAGGCTCTGTCAGTCCTAGTCGTGCACCTAGGAAACTTCCCATTTCTACCATTACCGAGGTTGTCGTTATCGTGAGTTCGAATGTCGATGACCCTCGAGGAAGGGTACTCGATCCATGGTTCCGAGCCTTTGAGGTGATCTTTCGAGATGCCTTAACAACGAGAAATTGGCCCCTCTAATTTCGCTGTATATAGATAGTCCCCACGTTTCTTAGAGATGAGTGACAAGAAATGATTTTGACATCCTATTCTCCGGGCTTCCCGTGATGACATCATACTGATGACACAAGCCTTCGTGATTACCGAAACGTCCCATGGACTTGTATTTTTAGCGTTATTCAATGCGCTGCCAATTCCCATTTATTTATGTTTATGGAGATTCTAAATGCATGACTTTACCGGTCGGTGCCAATATCGAGCCCAGATGTGAGTGCTTTTCCTTATTTTTGATCGACTAGTGTGGCTTCTCGTGGATTCCTTCGTCGTTCCTTGGATCGAGCCTGGATTGGGCTGATAAACTCGGGCCATCGAACCTTTACTTTAAGTAGAATGAGAGTAACGCCTCGAGCCTTGAAACCGCGATTTATCATTTAGGCTCCGCGGTAACTTTTGAGGAGAAATTTGCTCGGAGGCCCGTGGGCAGGGACTGCCTTTGATCTTTCGAGGGCAGTCCCCGAGTGGAGGTTCGTTCAAATCCGGACCACCCGGAAACTTTGCTTTGAACTTAGTGTAAATAGCCTTAAGGCACCGTAGATATATCTCGAAAGAGGGTTTGCTTGATCTTAGACGGTTCCTCGGGGCCAATCCCATACGGGTGGAGCCTAAGTGCTTATTTCCTTGGAGCCTAACTTCTTTTTGATAGAGGTCCTCATGGTCAGGAACCACCTCAGGGATGGCGAAAGTGCTTTTGGATTTTTGGAGCCTAACTTCTCCTTTTGACGGAGGTCCTCGAGGTCGGGTACCACCTCGGGACTGGCGAAGGTATTATTGGCTTCCTGGAGCCTAACCTTTTTCTGATGGATATCCTCGAGGTCGGGTACCACCGCGAGACTGTCAAAGGTGTTATTATCTTCCTGGATCCTAACCTTCCCTTTGATGGAGGTCCTCGAGGTCGGGTACCACCTCGGGACTGGCGATGATGACATCAGTCAGTGTTTCTACTCGGCTTTGAGGCAGGCGGATCGTCTCTGTTTCTTCCATGTATAAATAGGGTTGTTTCTGCTCTTTTGGAGATCTCACCGTTTTAAGCAGCTGCCTTTCTCTTTCCGCATCAAACCTTTTATTATTTCAGCATTAACCTACTTGCACAGATTCTTGCTTTAGTTCTCTAATCTTGCCATAACCATGACTGCTACATTGGGGTATGTCCGGCAGAGAGGGGAGAGTTCCACCCCCGATACTCAATGAGAGTTTACCTTGAAGATTACTTCTTCGATAGGAGAGGAGCACCTTGAGTTAGTGAGAAAAGACTGCAGATGGGGGGAGAAAGTAGTGTTACGGATATTTTCCCCGGATGAAGGCATCACAGATTGTGCCGATGGATTTTTGAATGTGCGCACATATCCTTTCACACTAGGCCCCCTTGATAGAATTGTGCTCGATTTTTGTTTAAAGTATCAGGTTACCTTGGCGTAGATCCACCCGTCGTTTTGGCGAACAGTGTTTATGATGAGATTTTTCGCAGAAAAAGTGGGGCTTGAACTAACGCTAATTCATCTCGTTAGGCTGTACCGGCCCTTTCACCATCGAGGTCTGCTAACCTTGCGATGTCGATCAACCATGCCCTTCGTTGTTGATGATGAGGAAGATGGAGACCGGGAGTAGATGAGTTGCTTCGTCCAAGTGCGGACTACTAACATCATCCCTGTGGAGCTTATACCATTTCCTGAGGAGTGGAACTATACACGTAAGTGGAGCATTTTCTGCCTTCTCAGTTTTGTCCATGGCCAAAGCCGACTCTGTAACCGTGCCTTCTCTTCTTTTAACCGGCGATGTTCCTTATTTGCCAGATTGGGTTCGGAAGTTGGCAACCCACTCGACCCGTGATGAGCGCAAGTGGCGAGCCCTTTCCCGGGGTAGATGGGAAGCGAAACATCATGGTGCGTGTTGCGCTATTTTGTTTCTTCATTTGGAGAGGCATTTTCCCTTTATGCGTACTAATCTTGCCATCATATGCATCGGAGAGCCGTTCGAGGCGAGGCCGTGCTCCTCTAGAGAGGGGAAAGGGTTGCCAGCTTCCGGGCTAAAGAACGACAATAATAAGCGAGAGATGCTTTTACAGGGCGATGGAATTCAAAGCAAGGCAAAACGGGACCGGGGCTTCGGAGCAGAAGCATCATCCGAGCCTGCCGCATCCGCGGTTCTTGGTTCTGGAGAGAGGGTTTCTCTATTTCTGTCGCCTTCTTTTTTCGCCGACAGTACTTCGAGAGATACTAGAAATCCGGGGTCACATACACCGAGCGACCGTGCTTCGACCAGAGTCGACTCTTTCAAGGCTGAAGGAACTGGATTGGCAGGTATGTGCTTGGCCTTTGAGGAAGCTCGGCGGCTTCACTTTGTGGTGAGTTTTTTGATAGGCCTTTCGGGCTTCGTTCCTTCCTTTCCTTCTTGGGCTTTCTTTTGTAGACCTTCAACAAGCTTAAGTCCGGGCTTCTACGTCATGAAGCCAGACTACGGAAAGCTCTGACGAGGAGAGATACCTTAGGCTCCTTTGTGATTAAAAGGAGGTCGAGTTGGTATAATTGCGGTATGAGGCAGGCCGGAGCTTGAATTATGAGAGCTACTTGAAGGAGTAGGTAATTTTCTGTTCTGGGTGAGCGTGCATTCCGTCTTCTAGTTTCTGAGGAAAACACTTTGTTTATTTCAGTTGTAGAAAAAGATGGAGGCCCTAGAGCACCTTCAGGATGAAGTTGGCCAGGCCAAGCATGAGCGTGATGAGCTAAAAGCTCGGGCGGAGGCTCAAGCATTAGAGAGGAAGGATGCTCTGGCTAAAGTTCCTACTTTTGAAGCTCAACTTCGCTTAGCTCGTGATAATGTTTCTGTTTAGACAAAAATAATTGCGAAGCTCGAGTCCGAGCTTTCGAAGGCCAGGGCTGAGATCGTTGATGTCTGGGCAAAAGCTGCAATGAGCCGAACTAAGGCCGACCAAGAGATGGCGACATATTTAAAGGATGCTACCGATGCTCAAACTGAGCTGAGAAGGATCCTCGACCGTGAATAGAGGGTTGAAGAATACGCTCACTGCAAATCTCAAAGAAAGACCCTCAAGGACATCCGTGCTTGGAGTTTTTCCCTCTCGGAAGAGTTGGCGCGAGCGAGGGCAGACGAGCATGACGCTCGGTTACTTTTTCCCAATGCTGAAGAAAGCAAAGATTAGGCTGGTGTGAGCACGTGATTTTTTGCGCTACAAGAACTACTCCAACAAAATTTCAAAATAAAATAGTTGTGTGTTGCTTGTGATTTATTTGTATTTGTCTGTACATGTTTATTCTATTTATACTACTGAAAAATACAAAAATATATGTGTTGCATTTGCATTTACAATTTAGGATTAATTAACCAGTGATTTGTTTTACGAAAATGAAAATCATAAAAAATAATGTACTTTGCATTTTTAGCATTTAATGTGGAATTGTGTGATTTTATTGTTAATTGGCATTTAATTATATGTGATAAATGTTATTAGAAGATAATTAGTATTTTTAATAAGTTAACTTGGTTTATAATTTTAGAAAATAATTTAGAAAGCAAAATGAATGAAAAGAACAAAAAACTAGGAAGGAAAATCGGATTGGGCTCAAATCCCTGGCCCAATGGCATGTCCCAAACCCGGTCCAGGCAGCTCCTCTCACAGGGTGGTGAAACGACGTAGTATAGGGACCAAACTACGTCGTTTCAATGGCAAAAAATCTCAGCCATTCAACCAAGCCACATCTAACGGTCATAGATCAATACCCGTATCCAAGAACCGAACCCGACCCATTTACCCCAAACCAAACCCGTCTCAGTACTTAACCAAAAAGACCCCGTTTGACCCCCTAACCTAATCTGGACCGTCGATCTTCACTGATCCAACGGACCACATTAATCACCCCATTTCAATATACCAAACCCCAAATTAGAGACCCTAACCCTTTCATTCCATCTCTAAGCTTTAGAGACCAAACAGACCCTCCGCCTCTTACCACCATGCTCCGCCCACCGGAAATCGCCTAACGGCGGTTTCGGTGGTCCAAATGACCCCATCTTTTCACCACTGATTCCCCTCGACCTCCCCATTCCGAATCCCAGCCGTGTGCTTCGAATATTAGATCGAAAATCAGGACGGAACCCTATCTCGTCCAATGGCCTCCAATTTCACACCACAACTTCCCCAGGACTTCCTCGTTCCAGTCCCATACTCATTTCCCTTCGAATCAAGCCCAAGCGTTTCAAATATTCATTTGAAGGTCCAAACCCTAGCGTCGCCACAAGATTATCTGGTGGCGGCCCACCTCCCAAGCTATCCTTAACTAACACCCAGTAACCTCCTTGACTCCCCCACCCCAAATCCCATACTCATTTCCCTTCGAAACTGGTCGAATTTCAAATCAAAGTTAAAGCGCGAGTTTGACAAACCCTAAAAGAACCGAGCCAGTGGATCGATACAGTAGAAAACTGAGGTCGTAATCGACCTTAGTCATGTGATCTCAGTCGAGAACACTCGATTAAGCTCCGTTTCGGCTTCAAACCTCAAGTCGAAGTTTCGATTGGAACGGATTGGATTTTAGCCTGTGGTTTCTGAGGTATTTCTCCTCTTTTCCTTTTTCCTTTTTGATTGTTGTTTGTGTTTGCCTAATTTCATTGTTGTGATTGTCAATTACTTCTTCCCCCTCTTTCGATCCTTTTTCCGGTCCAAATTTCATCACTGTATTAATTGGATTTTCTAGTTAATTGGTTTTGTCTGAAATCGCTCAAACCCCTGTCTGTTTGTTTTCCCTCTGGATTAGTTTCTTCTTTACATTGTTGAGTATCTCGGTTTAGGCAAGTTCAGTGAGTGATTGTATAAAACTGTGATCGTTTGATATTACTGTTGGTTCAAATTGTCTTATTATGTTATGTTTGATTCTTTCCTCTCCGTTGCCAATCAGTTTTGTTGCATATGAATTTGTGATATTACAATATTTCATTCATTTTGCCTAAGTTTGATTTAGAATTGTGAATGCAGTCAGTTAATCCCATGTACATGTGCATCTTAGTAGCTTTGCATCAGTCTGCTATTTGATCTAATCTGAGTTCTAAGTTCGAACTGTTAGGTGAATTGAATTAAATTGGTTATAGCTGCTGTAGTTTGCTGATTAATTAGGAATCAGTTTAGTTATCTGATTAAGGATTGGTTATAGCTGATGAGGTAAAAGGGATTGGGTAGGACAGTAATTTCAAGGACTTTAGGAGGGTATTTTGGGATTTAAAAGGTTTGAAAATGGTTTAAGTTGAATGGTCTGACAGTAGGGTACTAAAGTACCATTAAACTAATGAATTGTTTAGTAATAGTGGGGAACAAAATATAATAGCATGGGGAGACCTAATGGGGATTTAATTAAAGAATGCACTACCCATAACCATTGAATAAAATAAAGAAAAGACAAGGGTTAATGGGGGACAAAACAGACCCTAGTGGAGTTCTAGAGAATATCATGAAAAAAAATGCTTGATTAATGGGTCTAAGTGCTCCTTAGAGCTGTAAAAGGGGCTGAGGTTTTGGTATAAAGAGGGTCTGGACAGAGTTAAAGAGGGGGACTGGAATTGAGAGGAAGAGGTTAGAGTAAAAAACACATAGAAAAAAAGACGATCAGTCCTCTTAGGTTCTGCATTTGATTCTTCTCTAATCAGTGAAAACAACATTGAGAGAGAGTGGGGGGAGAGTTCAGGTAAGGAATCAACTTTGAGAACTTAAACTCACACACAGAGTGAGGGAAGACTGTCGCACCTGCTGTTTTCCCGCGCCCGCGGGGCGCGCGGGGAGTTTTCTCCAATTAAAGGACAGTCGAAACGGGATTTGTTTATTTGTTTCAGAGTCTCCACCTGGGAATTTTGAGGCGTCCCAAGTCACCAATTATAATCCCTGAATCGAGGAGAATATGACTCTGTTTATTTTTTTCCGCGAACCAGAAATCCTGAGTAAGGAATTCTATTAATCCGGAAGAAGGTGTTAGGCATTTCCGAATTCCGTGGTTCTAGCACGGTCGCTTAACTGTTTTTATTATTGGCTTAATCAACTTGATTTTATTAAATATTGATGTTTTCTGATTTTACTACTGCTTATACTTATTACGATTGAAACCTTCTTTGAATCGAATTACGCGTACGTATATTCGTGTTATAAATTAAAAATGCGGAATTGTGTCACGCGTACGTGTACACAATAATTTTTTATAATATATTAAGCAATCATTTCTCCGAGATTGTTTTGAATCAAGAATATTTATTTTTCTTGAATAGTGAACCGTACATCTCGGGTTTTTTATGAAATTGATTTAACGCCTTTAGAAAAATCCTTTTATTAAATATTCGCTCGAAATTGCGCGTACGCATAATACGAAGTTTTGTTTTTTAAAAGTATAATCAGGGTACGCGAACGTATCCCTAATTGCGCAACATATTTGTAATGATATTATGAAATTTTGATAAAAAATGTTTGTTATATCACGAAAAATCTTGTTTTAAGATATTCTTTAAACTTTGGAAAGTAAACCACAATTTATTAAATATTGACCATTGACTATAATTTCCGAATATAAATCATATTCATTCCAATTATTCAAAGTCAAAGGACAGAATAAAAATATGATTAATACTAACTTTAAAACAAATGTGACATATATATATGCCAAAGAATAAATTGCATTTGAAACCGAAAATAAATGATTCATAAAGGAAGGAAATATTTTCCGGGAATTTTCATGATTATTTAATGCAAATTCTATTTTTAATTACCATTGATTTAAAATGTTGCCATTTGTGTATATACAACTCAACTTATTTTCACATACTCGTTTAATCTTAATAGATGAGATTAACTTACTTAGTTATGCCTATGACTGAGTTAGGATAGATATAGATATAATCAAACCAATTTGATTCTCAATCTATGTGAATTATTACTAACTATATTAATTTCTGCATTGTATAAGTTCCTAAGCCTTTTATTACTAAGAAAGAGAATAAGTCTTGTTGACTAAAATGATATTGCATACAATATTATTTACTATATTTGACACTTTTGAACATGCAGATTATACTAATACATCTTTCAACTATAAATTATGAACACCACCAATATCATGCCAAAAGATGGCAAATTGCAGCTAATCATCATATAGCTTTAAACAACAACTAATTAACTAACAAGATAAACTTATAGCATATTTTCTTTGATAATGCTATATTATGTTATACCTATCTAACAACACCATGAAGTGTAAATAAAACCAACCTTCTACCATGCTTCTTATTTACATAACTCATAGATAACTTAACTAATGAAGTTTGACATGGATAACATTATTACAAAGTTTTATATGAACTTCAAAATAAGACAATTTAACCTATGGCTATCAAATTGAGTTTACTACTAATTAATCATAAAAAAAATGAAAATAATGAACTTGGACAATTGGCAATAGCATTTCAATTCAAACTTCATTGATGGGTCATGCTGAAATCTCTTTCCAACTTAAAATTTAAAAGACATATACCTGAAAATGGAGGTAGAAGAAGTAAGTTTCAGCAGTTACAGCAGTAACAAATTCAGTAGAATATACTGATAACACAGTGAATCTGAACAGGAATAGGATTCGAAGAGCCCAGATGCACAGTAAAGTACTTTTAAGGAAACACTTCGGATTTTAACTAAACAATGGAATCACATAAAGTTGAACAGATTCAACAAAAGAACAACATTTCAGATTTCAGTTTTTTTTTCTTCAGTTTCAAATTCAGTTTGTTTCTGATTTTCTGTTTCTGCTGCTGTATCTGTATGTGAGTGTGTATGTGAATGTTCTATTTTCTGTTTCCTTCCTTTAAAATCTCAACCCTCAAAATCTTTTAAAAATTCTCTCTTAAAAAATTTCTTTGTCTGTTAAAAAGCTCTCTGAAAATTCTGTTTCTCTCCCTTAAAATTCTCTTTTTCTCACTCAAAAATTCTGTTTTCTCTCACTCAAAAATTCTGTTAAAATTCTCTGTCTGAACTGTCTGTCCAGCTCCTGTATTTATACAGGGCTGGTCCTAGGCAATTTAAGTGTTTCTTGGACCCCCTTCTTCTTTAAAAAAAAAAACAGAAAATCCCATTATGTAAAACCTTTTCCCTGATTTTCAGCAGCCCATTATCCCTTGTTCCCCATTAGTATCATTAACTAATAGCCACTAACATTACATTATAATATACTAGTACTAACACCCTGTTTTTTACTGCTCATTCCCAGAAATGCCCCTGAAATCTTGATGCTATTACTGAAAAATCAGAACCTATAACAAAACAGATTCTAAAATCTGTACAAACTTAGTTATCTCCTGATTTACAGCTATAACCAATCCTATTAACTTCCTAACACAATTGCATTTGACCAACTTTTGCAAACTTGAATTCAAACTGGACATTACAGCAATATTATACTGAATTCAGAACTAACAACATATTACTGCAATTATCAAAACAATTCAGACTGGACTTAATACTGAACTAGAATCAAACACACACAGGATCATTGTCAATACTGACAATGTCCTGAAACTTTAATGTTCAGACAATAACATATACAACATACATTTGAATTCACTGATTCACAGACAATCATGATTTAATTGACGAGCATTAATCAATTGACTATTTACAACATTTGTCAATAATTAGTCTAAAATAATAGAAGCAGACTGTTTTAGTCAACATTTTCAGAAATGAAAAAATTCGTAATATAATTAATCGACGAACTTAATCGAGTCGATTACACACATTGTAAATAACCATAACCAACAGAAACAATTCACATTCGGATTAAATAGACAGAAATGACAGAATTGATCAAAACAAATATGAAAAATTAACAAGCTATTAATACGGACAACAATACACATAGAATACACAAAATAAATAGAAAAATACCTCTGAACTTTAATCAGACTCGATCCCAACTCAGCTTCGGATTTTTGTTTGAAATCAAACAGACCTTAGTCGAAGTATTTTCCACTGAAAATACTTCGACTAAGGTCGATTAAACCTCAATCTTTTACTTGAAATCGGAAAAATTCCAAGATTGGAAATTTTTAAGGTTTCAGGTTCTTGGATCTTAAATCCGAACATTTCTAGGCAGATTTGCAGGGAACCAAACATGATACGAGGGTGTGGGTAGCCTAGGGGTTATTTGGTGTTAGTTTGAAACAGATCTGAGTCTGTTTTTGTTTGGTCCGAATCTTCAAAAGAAGATTCGAGGAGTTCCGAACTGATTCGAACCAAACAAATGATAGATCCATATTCAGGGTGACTAGGTGGAGCTGTGGTGTCGATTTGGGACTGTTAGGTCTAGATCTGAACTTGGCTCGAATCTTCAAATGAAGATTCGAGAATCTCTAGGGAGATTCGAACCAAGCTGGTAACATATTCGGATAGAGGGTGTTCATGGGGTCCTAGGGTGTTAAGTTGGTGACCGGCGGCGTTGATGCCGCCGGGTTTCAGGCGGTGGAATCCTAGGGCAGCTAGGGTTAAGAGTGGGGGTTTGGGACGATGATGAACAGGAGCGGAGAGGGGGGGGGTGTTTAGTTAGGGGGCCGGGTAAAGGGTTACGGGTTTATATAGGGGAATGGTGGGTGGATATGGACCGTTGGATTAGGAAGGATGGATGGCTGAGATTAATTCATTAAATCAAACGACGTCGTTTGGTTTAAAGTTGGGGTCGGACTGAATCGGGTTAATGGATCGGGTAACGGGTTACGGGTAAGGGTAATGTATCTTGTCCGTTGATTGGATTTGATCGAACGGTTTCTTGATGAGAGGTGACCAAACGACGTCGTTTGGTCTTAGCTTGGGACTGGACCGGACAGGTTGTTTGGATTGGGCTGAGGAAGTGTAATTTGTTTTGGGCCTGGATTTAAATCCAGGTCCAATTTTTATTTCCTTTTCAATTATTTTCTAATTTTATTAGTAATAAAAAAAATCCTAATAAAATTATAAACAATTTTTTAACCTTACACAAAAAATATTAATTACTCTATAATAATTATTTAACACATAGACAAAACATCAATCACACAGTGAAACATTTAAAATAGAACTAATGCATATTTTTGTGTTTTTTTATTTAAATTATCTCTTAAATGCATAATTAAATCCTATATGCATGCAACATGTATTTTATTTTAATTTTGTTTAATTATAACAAAGCAAACATTTTACGGGCATAAACAAATATTTAACACCACGCAAATTCAGAAATTACACAGTACAAGAAATTTATTTTGATTTATTTTGGAGTAATTTTTCGTAAGGCAAAAATCACGTGCTCACAGCTGCCCCTCTTTGTGCGGAAACTCGAAGAGTTTTCGTACAAAGATAAAGTGAGCGGACACGAGCGATTTTTGCCCGTTCGAATACTCCGTGGGAAGCATTTTTAGAAAGATTTGACCGAACCTCTGCTTCAAAGGTTTCCTACATATCCTTGGCTATAAAGGAATCAGGTCAGTGTAGTTCGGGAATTTTTGGGTAGCTGGGACTACCGTGGGACTGTGATGTTACTGCTGTTTCGTGCTGTTTTTACTGCTTACTAACCTCCTTATTACACCTTACTTTAAAGGAAATACAAAATTAAGCTAGATTATGGTACAAGAATTATAAAAATCTTATCTAGATCATGCCCTTGTTTCTTGTTGTCTTGATATCTTGGTGAATCTTGGGCATTTGGCTTATTCCGTATTCCTCTTGGAACTCTTTGTTGTTTCTTGCTGGGGATTCTGTTGGACTCCTCTGCTTTATTGATTCTAAGTGTGCTCCTTTCTCACATGAGTGGGCTTTTGGTTTCAACACTTCAATTGCATTCCATCGTTCTTCAGGTGGGTGCCTTGACTGCTTCTTTTCTTTCTTCATCCTCATTTTCCAGGTGGACGCCTGACTTCTTCTTTTCTCATCCTCATTCTCCAGGTGGACGCCTGACTTCTTTTAATTTTCATCCTCATTCTCCAAGTGGACGCCTGACTTCTTCTTTTCTCATCCTCATTCTCCAGGTGGACGCCTGACTTCTTCAATTCTTTGTCCTCATTCTCCAGGTGGACGCCTGACTTCTTCTTTTTCTTATCCTCATTCTCCAGGTGGACGCCTGATTTCTTCTTTTCTTTGTCCTCATTCTCCAGGTGGACGCCTGACTTCTTCAATTCTTTGTCCTTATTCTCCAGGTGGACGCCTGACTTCTTCTTTTTCTTTGTCCTCGTTCTTCAGGTGGACGCCTGATTTCTTCAATTCTTTGTCCTTATTCTCCAGGTGGACGCCTGACTTCTTCTTTTCTCATCCTCATTTTCCAGGTGGACGCCTGACTTCTTCAATTCTTTGTCCTCATTCTCCAGGTGGACGCCTGACTTCTTCTTTTTCTTTGTCCTCGTTCTCCAGGTGGACGCCTGATTTCTTCAATTCTTTGTCCTTATTCTCCAGGTGGACGCCTGACTTCTTCTTTTCTCATCCTCATTCTCCAGGTGGACGCCTGACTTCTTCAATTCTTTGTCCTTATTCTCCAGGTGGACGCCTGACTTCTTCTTTTCTCATCCTCATTCTCCAGGTGGACGCCTGATTTCTTCTTTTTCTTTGTCCTCGTTCTCCAGGTGGACGCCTGATTTCTTCAATTCTTTGTCCTTATTCTCCAGGTGGACGCCTGAATTCTTCTTTTCTCATCCTCATTCTCCAGGTGGACGCCTGACTTCTTCAATTCTTTGTCCTCATTCTCTAGGTGGACGCCTGAATTCTTCTTTTTCTTATCCTCATTCTCCAGGTGGACGCCTGATTTCTTCTTTTCTTTGTCCTCATTCTCCAGGTGGACGCCTGACTTCTTCAATTCTTTGTCCTCATTCTCCAGGTGGACGCCTGACTTCTTCTTTTCTCATCCTCATTCTCCAGGTGGACGCCTGACTTCTTCAATTCTTTGTCCTCATTCTCCAGGTGGACGCCTGACTTCTTCTTTTTCTTATCCTCATTCTCCAGGTGGACGCCTGATTTCTTCAATTCTTTGTCCTTATTCTCCAGGTGGACGCCTGACTTCTTCTTTTCTCATCCTCATTCTCCAGGTGGACGCCTGACTTCTTCAATTCTTTGTCCTCATTCTCCAGGTGGACGCCTGATTGTATTTGCCCCTGTTTTAAATCAAAGAAAACTTCGTTAGTTTAAAGCAGGGTGGCTGGTTGTGGTATTCTTGCCGATGGTGATGTTTCTCTTCGTCTTTCTTTATTGCCTTGGAATGATTGAAAAGACTGTTTTGTCTTTGTAATTGATCCTTGACTATAGGATTTCCCTCTGTGTGTTTTCCTTTAAAATCTTTCAACTGTAATCATGTGCTTCTTTTGACTTTGCTGATCCTCTTTTGATTTCATCTTTCTTACACCCGTACTTTTATCTCCCACCTTTCGTGGCTGTATTTTGTAACCTTGAATCTTGGTAGTATACCTTGACATTCTTTCTTATTTGTTTAGAATAAAATTTATCTCAAAGCTTGGAGAAAGTAAGATTATTAGTAGCGAAATACGCTGATTTCGACAATTATAGAATGAAAAGAAAAATCCAATTTTTGGATGACTGTTGGAAAAGGAATAAAAGACTTATCTGATTGGAATTACTGGCACCAATGATCAGGGTATGCATTTCGGATTAATCAACCCAGTCTTTTAATCAATCTCCTTTCAATTGTCTCAAGGAGTTTTCATTGATCAATTTTCCTCATTTTTCACTTCTCCACTTCCCTTTCGCCTTATGGTGCCTGCGAAGGTTTTCACCAATAAGACTCTCTCATTTTACTTTTCTCTCAACTTCCGTCGCCTTATGGTGCCCGTGCGGGTTTTCACCTATAGGACTCTCTCATTTTTACTTTCTTTCCTTGTTTGTACCACTTCATTTGCTTGCATCAACATTTTTCTAAGATTGATCGAAAGGTCTTTTTGGTATAAGGTTAGGAATGGAAAAGGTATTAAAAGCTAAATAGCTGTGGTATGGGTTTAAAATTACAACTCTTGGAATCTTTTCTTATTTCCAATACAATTCCTGCCCCAGTCTCTTGATTGGGGTCTCTTGATATTTCTTTTCCGTGCACATTGTGCATGTTGTGCACCCTATGACCGAGCCGTGAGGCGCCTACGTATCCTTCTTTGAGGAATCAGGTCAAACGTAGTTCACTCCATAATAGTGAAGATTTTTTTTATTTTTTTATTTTTTTATTTTATTGTTTCCAAGAGAGGTTAGGAAAGAAACAAGTATGGCTCAAAGGGGAAGCAAATGGTATAGTGTTTGGACAGCAGAATAAATTGCCTTTGTCATTTCAATCTTTGAAATAGTGCTAAATACAAACATTCAAAAGTTATGCATAATATCTCTTTACCGCGTCAGAATTGATTGCCATATCTATGCATTTGCCTTCAATATCTGTTAAACATAGTGCACCATTCGATAATACTCTGGTCACAATGAATGGTCCTTGCCAATTCGGAGCAAATTTGCCTTTTGCTTCAACCTGATGTGGAAGAATGCGTTTCAGCACATGCTGACCTACTTCGAACTTCCGGGGACGCACCTTTTTGTTGTATGCTCTTTCTATTCTTCTTTGATATAATTGACCATGGCATACTGCGGTCAATCGTTTTTCATCAATCAAATTTAACTGTTCTAGACGGGTTTTGACCCATTCATCATCATCAATCTTTGCTTCGGCAATGATCCGAAGGGAAGGAATCTCAATTTCTGCAGGAATTACTGCTTCGGTGCCGTATACCAACAAATAAGGAGTTGCTCCTACTGAAGTGCGAACAGTAGTGCGGTATCCCAATAATGCAAAGGGTAATTTTTCATGCCATTGTTTTGAACCTTCTACCATTTTCCGCAGTATCTTCTTTATGTTTTTGTTGGCTGCTTCTACTGCTCCATTCGCCTTGGGCCGATATGGGGTAGAGTTACGATGTGTAATCTTAAACTGTTGGCATACTTCTTTCATTAAGTTGCTGTTAAGATTAGCACCGTTATCTGTGATGATCACCTTCGGGATTCCGAATCGACATATAATATTTGAGTGGACAAAATCGACCACAGCTTTCTTGGTCACTGATTTGAATGTCTTGGCCTCAACCCATTTGGTAAAATAATCAATAGCTACCAGAATGAATCTGTGACCATTGGATGCTGCCGGTTCAATTGGTCCAATCACATCCATGCCCCAAGCAACGAAAGGCCATGGTGCCGACATTGTGTGCAACTCGGATGGTGGAGAATGAATCAAATCTCCGTGTATTTGGCATTGATGACACTTGCGCACAAAATTGATACAATCTCTCTCCATGGTAAGCCAATAGTAACCAGCTCGGAGGATTTTCTTTGCCAACACATATCCACTCATGTGGGGTCCGCAAACTCCTGAATGTACTTCAGACATGACAGTTGTAGCTTGTCTGGCATCTATGCATCTTAATAATCCGAGATCTGGTGTTCTTTTATACAAAACTCCTCCGCTTAAGAAGAATCCATTTGCTAATCGCCTGATGGTCCTCTTTTGATCTCCTGTGGCTTGTGCGGGATATATGCCCATCCTGATATATTCCTTGATGTCGTGGAACCATGGTTCTCCATCAAATTCTTCTTCAACCATATTGCAATAAGCGTGCTGATTGTGGATTTGAATATGTATTGGATCCACATAAGCTTTGTCTGGATGGTGCAACATTGATGCTAGGGTAGCCAATGCATCGGCAACTTCATTATGGATTCTTGGAATATGTTGGAATTCCACTGATTGAAACCGCTGACAAAGATCATGTAGACATTGTCGGTATGGTATGAGCTTCAAATCTCGGGTTTCCCATTCTCCTTGAATTTGATGTACCAAAAGATCCGAATCTCCCATGACTAAGATTTCTCGGATACCCATGTCTGCAGCTAGCCTTAACCCCAAAATGCAAGCTTCATATTCAGCCATATTATTGGTGCAATAAAATCGCAATTGAGCCGTAACAGGATAGTGATGCCCTGTTTCAGAAATGATTACAGCTCCTATTCCTACTCCTTTCATGTTGGCGGCTCCATCAAAGAAAAGTTTCCAGCCAGGTTTTTCAATTTGTTCCACCTCGTCGATATGCATTGTTTCTTCATCAGGAAAATAAGTCTTCAACGGCTCATATTCCTCATCGACCGGGTTTTCGGCTAAATGATCGGCCAGTGCTTGAGCCTTCATTGCAGTTCTAGTCACATAGATGATGTCGAATTCCGTGAGCAATATCTGCCACTTTGCAAGTCTTCCCGTTGGCATAGGCTTTTGAAAAATGTATTTCAAGGGATCCAAACGAGAAATGAGGTAAGTAGTGTAGGATGACAAATAGTGTTTCAATTTTTGAGCTACCCATGTTAGGGCGCAACATGTCTTTTCCAGATGAGTATACTTAACCTCATAAGCTGTGAACTTCTTGCTAAGGTAGTAGATGGCCTGTTCTTTTCTGCCAGTGAGGTCATGCTGCCCCAATACACAACCAAATGAATTTTCCAAAACCGTCAAGTAAAGAATCAAAGGTCTTCCTGGCTCTGGCGGGACCAACACGGGTGGGTTTGATAAGTACCCTTTTATTTTATCGAACGCTTCCTGACACTCATCGGTCCATTTGACTGCAGCATCCTTTTTTAACAATTTGAAAATTGGCTCGCAGGTTGTTGTGAGCTGAGCAATAAACCTACTGATATAATTTAACCTTCCCAACAAACTCATTACTTCAGTTTTGTTTCTTGGGGGTGGCAGTTCTTGGATGGCTTTGATCTTTGATGGGTCTAGCTCGATGCCTCGTCGACTGACTATGAATCCCAGCAATTTTCCAGATGGAACTCCGAATGCGCACTTGGCAGGGTTAAGCTTGAGGTTGTACCTGCGAAGTCTTAAGAAGAACTTCCTCAAATCCCCAACGTGGTTGGTCTGATGCTTTGATTTTATGATTACATCATCCACGTATACCTCAATTTCCTTGTGTATCATATCATGAAACACTGTGGTCATTGCTCTCATATAGGTTGCTCCGGCGTTCTTCAAACCGAATGGCATTACCCTGTAGCAATAAGTTCCCCATGGTGTGATGAATGCCGTCTTTTCTGCATCTTCTTCATCCATTAGAATTTGATGATATCCGGCATAACAATCCACGAAAGATCCTATATCATGCTTGGCACAATTGTCGATCAAAATATGGATATTGGGTAATGGGAAATTATCCTTTGGACTTGCTTTGTTGAGATTGCGATAGTCGACGCATACTCTAATTTTGCCGTCTTTCTTTGGCACAGGAACGATATTAGCTAACCAAACAGGATATCGAGTGACTCGAATGACCTTTGCTTCCAATTGTTTGGTGATTTCTTCTTTAATTCTCACACTCATATCAGGCTTGAATTTTCTCAGCCTCTGCTTGACAGGAGGCACCATTGGATCGGTGGGCAATTTGTGGACCACTAAATCAGTGCTCAAGCCCGGCATGTCGTCATACGACCATGCAAAAACATCTTTGAATTCTATGAGTGCTTTAATTAACTCCTCTCGGATTTTTGGCTCGAGATGGACACTTATTTTAGTTTCTCGGACATTACTCGTGTCCCCTATATTGACATCCTCGGTATCATTCAAGTTAGGTTTGATTTTTTCCTCAAAGTGAATTAACTCTTTACTAATCTCTTCAAAAACCTCATCTTCATCATATTCTGATTCATAATCACAATATGTTTCTTGAATTAATATTTCGGAATCAGATTGATTTTTAAGACTGGGCTGAAGATTCCTCATGCATGCCATATCACTAGAGCCAGCATAAAAAGAACTGTACAAAAAAGAAGAAAAAGAAAAGAAAGCTATTAGGAATGATAATAAAAAGGAAACTGCTTTTTATTGGATAATGAAAGATAACAAGGTTTTGCACGCTTCAAACCAACTGTAAGATAAATTTTGGGATTACAACCTTGAAATATCCCAAACAAACTGAAAGAAAATCAAAATAAACTACCAAGACTCCTTTCGAATTGGGAGAGGAGTGGCTTTCCAATTATTGAGCTTTGTTTTTGGTCCAACGAATTGAACTTCTGCGTTGCTACACCCTTCTCCGTCTTCCAGCATATTTACATCACTAAACAATTTCTCGAACCTTTCAATTAATTCCTCCTCAGGATTGACCTGGGATTTAGGAATTGTTGTTATCGGGCGATTTTTAGCACCGGTCTTGACAAAAGACTTCAACAGCTGTGGTACTGGTTTTGGAAGAACCCATGCTTGGTGTTTCAACTTCCTGGCTCTCATCACGTCATTGGCGGTCGGTGTGAATCCTAAACCGAATGTTCCCCAGTTCTCGGGGAGAGATACTGGTTGTACAATTCCTTGCAAAGATAAGCCCAGGCCTTTGCCGGGTATAAAGCCATTCTTCAGCATTTCATATGCTACCATGACTGATGTAGAGGATACCTTTGGATTCGCAAGGTATTTTCCTTCTGGAATTTTCTCTACCGACACTGTGTCTGATACTTGGTATACCCATGGTCCTTGGTCAATTTCTGCTCCCTCGACTGGTACAATGGTGCTGTTGTGAGCATTTAAATTTTCTTCTCCATGCACGACTATTTCTTGATGGTCCCATTCAAACTTGACAACCTGATGTAATGTTGACGGGACTGCTTTAGCAGCATGGATCCATGGTCGACCCAACAACAAGTTGTAAGAAACAGTCATGTCCAAAACTTGGAATTCCATTGTGAATTCAACTGGCCCTATAGTTAGTTCCAACACTATGTCGCCAAATGAATCTCTACTTCCACCGTCAAATCCTCGTACGCAGATACTGTTCTTTTGAATCCTCTCCTCTTTAATTTTTAATTTGTTTAAAGTGGAGAGAGGGCATATGTTTGCACTGGACCCATTGTCGACCAATACCCGGGTTACTACGGAGTTTTCACATTTCACGGTGAGGTAAAGAGCTCTGTTGTGCTCGGTACCTTCCACAGGTAATTCATCATCAGCAAATGTAATCCTGTTCGTCTCAAAGATTCTGTTGGCTATTTTGCCCAAATGATTTACAGAGATCTTTTCAGGAACATGAGCTTCATTCAGGATTTTCATCAATGCCAGACGGTGTTCCTCTGAATGGATCAGTAATGACAACAATGAAATTTGAGCGGGGGTCTTCTTTAATTGATCCACAACAGAATAATCATGGAGCTTCATTTTTCTTAAAAACTCCTCCGCCTCTTCTTCCGTCACAGCTTTCTTCGTGGGCATTGGATTGTTTTTAGTTTTTCTCAGCTCTTCGGGAGTAAAACATCTTCCCGAACGAGTCAAGCCTTGTACCTCACACACTTCTTCCTTGATTTCTTTGCCTTTGTACATTACGGTCACCCGTTCATAGTTCCATGGGATGGCTTTGTTGTTGATGATTGGCAGCTGAATTACAGGTGCAATAATAACTCGATCTGTACGTGCTCCTTCCACAATTACGACGGGTTTGTTAGCAACCCCTGGTACTATCACCTTTGTCCTCTCTTGTTTTGCGGCAACTTTGTTCGATGATCCCTCATCGACTATCATAGACGGTTCACCACCATTCTTGTTATGCTTAGACACCGGCTTCTCCTCCATTAACTGCTTATCTGGCTTGGTTTCATGAGACTTGATCATCATGACAGTTTGTGACGGCTTCTTTGTCTCCCCATCAGCTTGTATGATTTCTATCATATTAGCCTCTTGATGGGCTGGCATTGGATTTCTATTGATATTTGGAGCTTCAGGGGTTTGAACCTCGATTTTATTAGTATCAATCAGCTCTTGTATTGCATTTTTCAAATGCCAACATTTCTCCGTATCATGGCCTGGTGTACCGGAGCAATATTCACAGCTAATGGTGTAATCCAGATTCTTTGGTGGAGGATTGGGTAGCTTGGATTGTATTGGTCTCAACATGTCTAACTGTCTCAGCCTGTGGAACAGACTAGTGTAAGACTCTCCCAATGGAGTGTAAGTTTTCTTTTTCTGTTCCCTTTCTCCCCTGAATGCTGGCCTAGGCCTGAAACCTGGTCCGGGATAAGCTCGGGGGTAGGTATTTGGTGTGACAGGAGCACGCCAATTGGTGTGAACAGGTGGCTGATTGTATGCTTGAGCGTGGTTAATGGCGAAATGAGGCTCTGAAGGGTGATAGTAATGTTGGGATGAATCATGGTGGTAAGCTGATTGGCGAGGTCGTTGCTGATTATAGTAAAGCGGTGAACCCCTGGGTCCTGGCCAAATTCCTGAATCAACTACGGTTGCTTCCTCCCTCTTCTTTCTTCCGATTCCTCCTACCCCGCCTTGAATAGCTTGAGTAGTTGCCTTAATTGCTGAATAGCTCATGATTTTGTTTGTCTTGAGGCCTTCTTCCACCATACCTCCCATCTTCACTACCTCGTTGAATGATTTTCCAACCGCTGAAACCAAGTGGGCGTAGTAAGTTGGTTCCAAGGCTTGGAGGAAGTAGTCTACCATTTCGCTCTCCTTCATAGGAGGATCCACTCTTGCCGCCTGTTCTCTCCACCGAAAACCATACTCTCTGAAACTTTCATTGTGTTTCTTCTCAAATTTGGTCAAAGATAATCGATCTGGGATGATTTCCAGATTGTATTGGAAATGGTATGCGAATGCCTGTGCCAGGTCATCCCAGGTGTACCATCTTCCATGGTCTTGGCGTGTATACCACTCCAAAGCTGATCCGCTTAGACTTTGACTGAAGTAAGCCATCAATAATTCATCCTTTCCCCCAGCTCCTCGCATCTTGCTACAGAAACCCCTTAAGTGGGCTACTGGGTCGCCGTGCCCGCTGTATAGGTCAAATTTGGGCATCTTGAAGCCAAATGGCAATTGTACATTAGGGAATAAGCATAAATCTTTGTAGGCTACACTGACTTGCCCACCTAATCCTCGCATGTCTCGGAACGACTGTTCTAGACTTTTGACCTTCCTGAACATCTCTTCTTGTTCAGCATTTTTGGCTGGCTTGTCAATTTCGGTTGGGAGATCAAACCGAGGAGCAGGTGAATTGATTTCGGAGGCTTTGAAGGTGGGCTCCGGGGGTAATATTGGTTGTCTTGGGCCTGAAATGTAGGCTCACTAGGAGATTTGTGAAATGTAGCAGGGGGAGGTGCTACAAAAACAGGAGTCATAGGTGGAGGAAGGTACGGAACTGGTTTTGGAGGTGGAGACTGTGGTGTCTGAGAGGTGGTGCCTCGGTAGTGCTGATAAATGGGGAAACTCGGGGATAATTCAGTGGTGATATTATCCTGAGTTTGGATTATTGATGGAGCAGGGTTATTTGGGTAAGATGGGGGCAACTGTCCTGTAGACCAAGCTTGGTACATTTCTGCCATTTGCTGCTTGAGCTTAAGCATTTCTTCTTTCATTTTCCCGACATCCATCTCTTCTATCTCCATACTTGTGTCAACATCTGGGATAGACATACTTTCGGGTATTGGTCCTTTTGATCTTGTGTGATAGTGATAATATGCCAGTATACTCTTTAGAGAAACTAACTGGTTGAATTCTGAAAATGGACAAACTTGTTAGTTTTGAGAGTTTAACACATATATAATCACACGTTGAGATGCAATGCTCCTAGACAAATAATCCCTTTCTATTATGCATTCGCTCGGTTGCTTGTATCGTCCCAGCTTTATTGAAATTGAAAAATTGTCATTCGCTTTTATTTACTATAGATATCTTTATCGTGGTGGTCGACTCTTAGAGATTGCCTATGTATTATGTCAAACATGAATCAGACCTTGCGTAGTTCGGACCAAAGTCAATCATGTTTATTTATTACACAAAGATGGAATTACATTCGAAAACTTTAAGAAAATAGCTTGAAACACACACACTTAAATCAGAATAAAAGATACAATTCATAACATCTCACAAAATGCCCCACTTTCCACTTTTGTTCTCTAATATTGGATTATCTGCTCAATGTGGGGCTTGACCTGGATGGCCTCCCAGCGTACGATACATCCTTTCCAACTCTATTGCTAGATGACGAGCAAAAGTGGGCGCATGCTCTGTAAACCTTTCATAATCCATTCCTTGGCAGTTTACATAACTTTGAGATGTGAAGACTGCCAAGTCGTGGACTTGTGCCCTGAAACCTTGGAGACGTTGGTCTTGGTCTTGCAATTGCTGCTGACGAGTGGTGGCTATGTCTCTGACACGGTTTTCACGATCTAAAGCTGATTCTAATAGAGCTCGGAGTCTGGCCTGCTCTAATCTTGCTTGTGATCTTTCCCTGTCGAGGTCTGCTTGTTGGTATTCTCTGTTGCATCTTCTTGCCTCTTCTAGTTGTGCACGAAGCTGGTCTTCTGATCGCATCCAATAGTCTTTTTCCTTCTTGAATTGAGCCTTGTCTTTTTCGGATTGCCTATCCTGGCGTTCCTTGTTAGATCTGGCTTCTTCATTTAATTGTTGGATCCTTTCTTTTGCTTTGCTCAATGCCCTTTCGTTTTCTGCAAGAATGGAGTCAAAATCTTGCATTTTTTCGAAGAGATTGGCGATGGTTTTTTGATCTTTCCAGCTTCTCTTTGGCGTTTCAGAGACTCTTTTCATTTTTTGGAATCGAGCATGAAGATTTTCATTCTCACAAGCTAGACTCTTTTTCTCGCCTTTGGCTTCTTGTTCTTGCAAATCTTTCTCCAAACTGAGGCTTCTTAGATTTTCTTTTAGGGCATGGATAGTGGCTTTGTACCCTTTTTCTTTTTCTCCCCAGATTAACCGCTCTTGGATTTTATCATTGAAATTTTGAACATGGGGTCTTTTTGTTGGCCTTTTTAGCTCAGGTTCCGGTGCATCATCCACGCGGGACCGTTTTTCGAACCACCTTGCATATCCAGGATTTATCTCACCCTTGGTAGCGTCTAGGACTTGAGTATCACTTTTCAAGTATCGGCACCCATTCCACATCTGCTGAAGTAGAGCTTCGGGAATAGTGGCTTCTGGGTGTAATTCGATTACTTGCATACTCAAATCTTCCTCATCAGGAACTATTTGATATCTCCCTAGTTGCCTTAGGACTCTTAGTGGTGCATATGGCTGAATGCTTCTCAATCCCAATAGTAGTAGATAACTATTTGAGGTTGACATATGTATTACTTCTCTCATCGGGAGCCATCCCAGAGTCCATTCAATTTGATTTGCCGTTAAAGCCTTTAGATGAGATACCCATGCTTCTATCCCTTCTGGAGCTTGGTAATTTTTTGTTCTTTCCTCATAGCTCTCGATGCAATTAGCTCTGTTCGACCCATACTGTATGATCTTGGGTTGTTGTTGGAGATGTTCAATCACCCACATTTGCAACAAAATTTTGCATCCTTCGAAAACCTTCGCCCCTGATTTGCATAAAGTCAAAGCCCGATAAATATCTGACAGAATGATGGGAACAAGGGTGTGATTTTCTTTAGTGGTGAGGATTTGTACAATTTTTGCGGTGCGAATATCAATTGTTCGCTCTTTATTTGGGAAGATCATGACTCCTAGAAAAGCCACCATGAAAGCAAATCGTCGGTGCATCTGCCAAGTGTCTTTGTTTTGCTTATTAGTAAGGCCTTTCTCATGAATTTCGAACCCATCTGACTTTCCAAATCTGGAATACAAAAAGTTGAAGGAACAACATCCATTGATGACATTGCTTTTCCTAATTTGACTGCTGATGTTCAGAAGACCGAAGAATCGATGTATTGAAGGAGCCTTTGTGAATATCAAGCTTTGATTTCTTAAACTTCCGTCAAAACCAACATAGCCAGCTACCTCCTCTAATGTAGGAGTAAGCTCAAAGTTAGAGAAACGAAAAACATTGTGTACCGGGTCCCAGAAAGTTACTAATGCCGTAATCAGATCATCCCGAGGCTTAACTTTCATAATGTCCGTGAGATTTCCCAAATGCTTGACGACCCATTTTTGACCGTCTTCGCCTAAATCATACCACCACATTTGAAGCTGACATAAAAATTCCTCCGTACTTGTGGATGAGGGGCTTTGTGTAGTGCTCATTTTGTATCTGAAATTTTATTTTAATAAAGTCAAAATTTATACTAAAATCATTTTCGAAATTTTTTCTTTTATTTTTAAAAAAATTAAAACTATATTTTTTCGAAAATTTTAAGGCAACCCATTTTATTCCTTGCTTCTTACCATGATTTTATTTAAGCTGGTCAACAAGCATGTTCGAGGCAAATGAATGCACAAGTAGCAAGTAGGATGCATCATGATGGTCTTTTAATTTTTGGGTTCACCTGTCCTAGACAGACCCAACCCCTGTGTTGAGTCTCCAAGGGCAAATGCATATGATGCAAATATTCGTTCCTACTAGGGATCCGGTACATGGCTGAGTTATTCTAAGTGTAAAACCTTAGGTTGATTGTTCTAAACCTGGCTTACCCAAACGGACAGTTTGAGCCGAAGCGGGGGCAACGTACCGGGAGCACGAAAGTCTGCCCGGCCTAGTTACTTGTCCCAACTCCGTCTTATTTGGTATGACTTTAACAGAAAGGTGGGTCACGCGCACGTGTACACCATAAATTCAGAAGACTCAGAAAGAAGGGGGTTTCGTAGCAGTTGTATATATGCACAATTCAAATAATATTAAAGCGGTAAAAAAAAACATTTAGCATATTAGCATATAAACAGTTGAAAATTATATAGTAAGTAAAGCCAATAAAAACAGATATTTTAAGCTCGAATTCTTTAAACCCTGAACCTATGGTTCTGGGTTAAAATAACATGTTTGTCCCCAGCAGAGTCGCCAGAGCTGTCGCACCTCCTTTTTCCCGCGCCCGCGGGGCGCGTGGGGAGTTTTCTCCAATTAAAGGACAGTCGAAACGGGATTTGTTTATTTGTTTCAGAGTCGCCACCTGGGAATTTTGAGGCGTCCCAAGTCACCAATTATAATCCCTGAATCGAGGAGAATATGACTCTGTTTATTTTTTTCCGCGAACCAGAAATCCTGAGTAAGGAATTCTGTTAATCCGGAAGAAGGTGTTAGGCATTTCCGAATTCCGTGGTTCTAGCACGGTCGCTTAACTGTTTTTATTATTGGCTTAATCAACTTGATTTTATTAAATATTGATGTTTTCTGATTTTACTACTGCTTATACTTATTACGATTGAAACCTTCTTTGAATCGAATTACGCGTACGTATATTCGTGTTATAAATTAAAAATGCGGAATTGTGTCACGCGTACGTGTACACAATAATTTTTTATAATATATTAAGCAATCATTTCTCCGAGATTGTTTTGAATCAAGAATATTTATTTTTCTTGAATAGTGAACCGTACATCTCGGGTTTTTTATGAAATTGATTTAACGCCTTTAGAAAAATCCTTTTATTAAATATTCGCTCGAAATTGCGCGTACGCATAATCCGAAGTTTTGTTTTTTAAAAGTATAATCAGGGTACGCGAACGTATCCCTAATTGCGCAACATATTTGTAATGATATTATGAAATTTTGAAAAAAATGTTTGTTATATCACGAAAAATCTTGTTTTAAGATATTCTTTAAACTTTGGAAAGTAAACCACAATTTATTAAATATTGACCATTGACTATAATTTCCGAATATAAATCATATTCATTCCAATTATTCAAAGTCAAAGGACAGAATAAAAATATGATTAATACTAACTTTAAAACAAATGTGACATATATATATGCCAAAGAATAAATTGCATTTGAAACCGAAAATAAATGATTCATAAAGGAAGGAAATATTTTCCGGGAATTTTCATGATTATTTAATGCAAATTCTATTTTTAATTACCATTGATTTAAAATGTTGCCATTTGTGTATATACAACTCAACTTATTTTCACATACTCGTTTAATCTTAATAGATGAGATTAACTTACTTAGTTATGCCTATGACTGAGTTAGGATAGATATAGATATAATCAAACCAATTTGATTCTCAATCTATGTGAATTATTACTAACTATATTAATTTCTGCATTGTATAAGTTCCTAAGCCTTTTATTACTAAGAAAGAGAATAAGTCTTGTTGACTAAAATGATATTGCATACAATATTATTTACTATATTTGACACTTTTGAACATGCAGATTATACTAATACATCTTTCAACTATAAATTATGAACACCACCAATATCATGCCAAAAGATGGCAAATTGCAGCTAATCATCATATAGCTTTAAACAACAACTAATTAACTAACAAGATAAACTTATAGCATATTTTCTTTGATAATGCTATATTATGTTATACCTATCTAACAACACCATGAAGTGTAAATAAAACCAACCTTCTACCATGCTTCTTATTTACATAACTCATAGATAACTTAACTAATGAAGTTTGACATGGATAACATTATTACAAAGTTTTATATGAACTTCAAAATAAGACAATTTAACCTATGGCTATCAAATTGAGTTTACTACTAATTAATCATAAAAAAAATGAAAATAATGAACTTGGACAATTGGCAATAGCATTTCAATTCAAACTTCATTGATGGGTCATGCTGAAATCTCTTTCCAACTTAAAATTTAAAAGACATATACCTGAAAATGGAGGTAGAAGAAGTAAGTTTCAGCAGTTACAGCAGTAACAAATTCAGTAGAATATACTGATAACACAGTAAATCTGAACAGGAATAGGATTCGAAGAGCCCAGATGCACAGTAAAGTACTTTTAAGAAACACTTCGGATTTTAACTGAACAGTGGAATCACATAAAGTTGAACAGATTCAACAAAAGAACAACATTTCAGATTTCAGTTTTTTTTTCTTCAGTTTCAAATTCAGTTTGTTTCTGATTTTCTGTTTCTGCTGCTGTATCTGTATGTGAGTGTGTATGTGAATGTTCTATTTTCTGTTTCCTTCCTTTAAAATCTCAACCCTCAAAATCTTTTAAAAATTCTCTCTTAAAAAATTTCTCTGTCTGTTAAAAAGCTCTCTGAAAATTCTGTTTCTCTCCCTTAAAATTCTCTTTTTCTCACTCAAAAATTCTGTTTTCTCTCACTCAAAAATTCTGTTAAAATTCTCTGTCTGAACTGTCTGTCCAGCTCCTGTATTTATACAGGGCTGGTCCTAGGCAATTTAAGTGTTTCTTGGACCCCCTTCTTCTTTAAAAAAAAAACAGAAAATCCCATTATGTAAAACCTTTTCCCTGATTTTCAGCAGCCCATTATCCCTTGTTCCCCATTAGTATCATTAACTAATAGCCACTAACATTACATTATAATATACTAGTACTAACACCCTGTTTTTTACTGCTCATTCCCAGAAATGCCCCTGAAATCTTGATGCTATTACTGAAAAATCAGAACCTATAACAAAACAGATTCTAAAATCTGTACAAACTTAGTTATCTCCTGATTTACAGCTATAACCAATCCTATTAACTTCCTAACACAATTGCATTTGACCAACTTTTGCAAACTTGAATTCAAACTGGACATTACAGCAATATTATACTGAATTCAGAACTAACAACATATTACTGCAATTATCAAAACAATTCAGACTGGACTTAATACTGAACTAGAATCAAACACACACAGGATCATTGTCAATACTGACAATGTCCTGAAACTTTAATGTTCAGACAATAACATATACAACATACATTTGAATTCACTGATTCACAGACAATCATGATTTAATTGACGAGCATTAATCAATTGACTATTTACAACATTTGTCAATAATTAGTCTAAAATAATAGAAGCAGACTGTTTTAGTCAACATTTTCAGAAATGAAAAAATTCGTAATATAATTAATCGACGAACTTAATCGAGTCGATTACACACATTGTAAATAACCATAACCAACAGAAACAATTCACATTCGGATTAAATAGACAGAAATGACAGAATTGATCAAAACAAATATGAAAAATTAACAAGCTATTAATACGGACAACAATACACATAGAATACACAAAATAAATAGAAAAATACCTCTGAACTTTAATCAGACTCGATCCCAACTCAGCTTCGGATTTTTGTTTGAAATCAAACAGACCTTAGTCGAAGTATTTTCCACTGAAAATACTTCGACTAAGGTCGATTAAACCTCAATCTTTTACTTGAAATCGGAAAAATTCCAAGATTGGAAATTTTTAAGGTTTCAGGTTCTTGGATCTTAAATCCGAACATTTCTAGGCAGATTTGCAGGGAACCAAACATGATACGAGGGTGTGGGTAGCCTAGGGGTTATTTGGTGTTAGTTTGAAACGGATCTGAGTCTGTTTTTGTTTGGTCCGAATCTTCAAAAGAAGATTCGAGGAGTTCCGAACTGATTCGAACCAAACAAATGATAGATCCATATTCAGGGTGACTAGGTGGAGCTGTGGTGTCGATTTGGGACTGTTAGGTCTAGATCTGAACTTGGCTCGAATCTTCAAATGAAGATTCGAGAATCTCTAGGGAGATTCGAACCAAGCTGGTAACATATTCGGATAGAGGGTGTTCATGGGGTCCTAGGGTGTTAAGTTGGTGACCGGCGGCGTTGATGCCGCCGGGTTTCAGGCGGTGGAATCCTAGGGCGGCTAGGGTTAAGAGTGGGGGTTTGGGACGATGATGAACAGGAGCGGAGAGGGGGGGGGTGTTTAGTTAGGGGGCCGGGTAAAGGGTTACGGGTTTATATAGGGGAATGGTGGGTGGATATGGACCGTTGGATTAGGAAGGATGGATGGCTGAGATTAATTCATTAAATCAAACGACGTCGTTTGGTTTAAAGTTGGGGTCGGACTGAATCGGGTTAATGGATCGGGTAACGGGTTACGGGTAAGGGTAATGTATCTTGTCCGTTGATTGGATTTGATCGAACGGTTTCTTGATGAGAGGTGACCAAACGACGTCGTTTGGTCTTAGCTTGGGACTGGACCGGACAGGTTGTTTGGATTGGGCTGAGGAAGTGTAATTTGTTTTGGGCCTGGATTTAAATCCAGGTCCAATTTTTATTTCCTTTTCAATTATTTTCTAATTTTATTAGTAATAAAAAAAAATCCTAATAAAATTATAAACAATTTTTTAACCTTACACAAAAAATATTAATTACTCTATAATAATTATTTAACACATAGACAAAACATCAATCACACAGTGAAACATTTAAAATAGAACTAATGCATATTTTTGTGTTTTTTTATTTAAATTATCTCTTAAATGCATAATTAAATCCTATATGCATGCAACATGTATTTTATTTTAATTTTGTTTAATTATAACAAAGCAAACATTTTACGGGCATAAACAAATATTTAACACCACGCAAATTCAGAAATTACACAGTACAAGAAATTTATTTTGATTTATTTTGGAGTAATTTTTCGTAAGGCAAAAATCACGTGCTCACAAAGACAATCTGAAAAGAGAGAGTTAAAGGAGGGGAAGAGAGTTTAAGAGCTGGGGAGAGGGTAATAAGATACAGATACAACTACTGTTTCATGGCATTTTGAGTGAACTTTTAGTTTTCTTTTCAATTCTTGAAATACTTTGTCGAGTAGGTTGAGACTAGAAAATGGATTACGCTTGATACTGCTGTGTGATTAGAGGGGTTTTGAGTTTATTTGGGTATTTGCTGTGATTGTTGTTTCACACTTCATTCCTACTGTGTTCAAGTGTGTTCTGGGCTGAACTGGTTGTGTTCGTGGCTGTTCGAACTCCAAATCTGCTGTTATACCTGCTGTTTGCTACTACTGACTGCTCCTTCTTCATTGTTGGAAATCCCAGGTAGACATTCTCGAGATTGATTTGATGTAGCTTTTGAATTGGATTGCTGAAATATAAGGCTCACCTATTCACCTCTTGAAGTGCGCACGTTTAAGTTGTTGTACTAGAATAGATACTAGATAATTAGTAATTGTTTAGGTTTACGTCTGATTTGTGTTGTATAATTGGACTGATCGAACCATTAATTTGTAATGAACCGTACTGGAATGATGAATTATTAAGCGTGGGTATATTCATATTGAACCGTTAGCTGTGTATGTTTGTGTACTTAGAAATGCATATGAGTTTTTTAGTTAAGTACTAATTAAAATGAATAGTTCCTATTAGTTTTAGTTAATTTCTTGTGTTTCATAAATCTGTCTAATAAATGTTTCAAGCTGTGATTAAGTAGGGTTGTGCTGAACTGCTTAGAACTGATTTGAATTCCAGTAGGGTGAGGTCTCAGCATGACAATTAGTTGTTTGCCTTTTGAACATTTGGATTGTATAAGTGTCCTCTCCGACAGTTTTGGGCATCAATTAGCAGAACATAAGCGTTAACCAGACAATTCAAAAATGGTTGTAGCATATTGATTAAATTCAATTTTGATTCTATCATCAATATTACATCTTGCTTCAATTCAACCTTTGATTCTGGGCTCAAAAGTGAGACCCAGACAGCTTTGGTTCAGCTGCACAACTAAACTTGAATAATGTCTCTTGGGCCTGGTTTCCGCAACAACAAAGCCCAAACTGTCCAATTCTTCATGTTTTGAATAACTTTCTAAGCATGCTTCGACTTTACTTCGTAAGTTACTGGGCTTGAATTGATTTGAAAGTGAATCATAAGGATTTGGCCTTTTATCAATGTTAATCAATTAGGACTTTTTTCTATTAGAGACAAAAATAGAAAATCATAGTCCCTTTAGGATTGCCTTTTAAATAATAAAATGAGACGAGCCTCGCTCAAATAAAAATGTAACTTTGCCGGGCCCTCAATAAATGGTTAAAATAAAATATTTAGAATTCGGGACGAGCTATTTAGTGAATTTTACGGCCTTCCCCAAAATAATAACGCGTTAGTCTCTTTAGGCGCGTATTTTAATAACATTACCTCCCTAAACTCGGGAGCACATTTATATGACCCAAACCCAAATCTCAACGGAGTCGAGATGTGTCAACAACCACAGGTGCATTGATGTGACGTGGTTCGAGACGCGTTTTTACGACGTTGCAATTCTCTATAATAAAAAGCGGTAAACAGTTAAAATTTGCACATAGGTTCAAGATGTATTGAAATCAGATAAATAAGCCGAATATGATAGTTGAGCGACCGTGCTAGAACCACGGAACTCGGGAATGCCTAACACCTTCTCCCGGGTTAACAGAATTCCTTATCCAGATTTCTGGTTCGCGGACTGTAATATAGAGTCAATCCTTTCCTCGATTCGGGATTCAACCAGTGACTTGGGACACCATAAATCTCCCAAGTGGCGACTCTGAATCTTTAAATAAAATCCCGTTTCGATTGTCCTTTAATTGGAAAAACTCCCCCTTTATGCCTCTGCGGGCGCGGGTAAAAAGGAGGTGTGACAGCTGGTAGGCTGTAGCCCCCCGGGGGGGGGGGGGCATAGATTCTGCCATCTGTATGTATCATTATCATAACATGTTTGTAGACGGAGATTGTTTTTTTTGATATATGTATAAATAAAACTTTGCAACTTTATTTCTTTTGTATCCCTTCCTGTGGTAGGAATCCTCTAGAGTCGTGATATGGCCCTAGGGCTCATGCTGTAGGCTCTTACACGCTTGGATGATGTGACCTTTTATGTGGGCTAGCGACGATGGATCTTACGCCATGGGCCGATGTGGCCTTTTATGCGGGTTGGCGACAATGGCTCTTACGCATTGGGCCGATGTGGCCTTTTATGTGGGTTGGAGACAATGGCTCTTATGCCTTTCTCTTAGGCATATTTAGTTAACTATTTTGGGTTCAGTCTCCGAATTGGGTTATGACTCGAGCTCATTCGACCCTCAAGTTTTGCATTTGTATGGGCTGGCGATAGTGGCTCTTACGCCTTGGGTCGAGGTGACCTTTTAGGTGTGTGGCCCTGAGGCTCATTAGGCTGGCCACAATGGCTCTTATGCTTTGGTCGATGCGACTATTTATGCGGGCTTTATTTTTCCCTCGATAAGGATTTTTGAAATAGTGTTTGGCTTACTCTTCGATGGCTTAATAAAAAACCTCGATTGTGAGACGTTGTATGGCGATGATCGAGCACCTCGGGAGGTTTGGCTCGGAGGCGGAGTATCTCGAAGCCGATGTTTAGGAGTTAACATGTTCAAAGCTCTTTTTCCTGTATCGTGGGTAGCCTTTTTAACCGGTTCTTTTCGAAGTAGATTCGAAGTAATTGAATGCCTGTGATTTTATAGCGACGATCAGGCATCCCTGAGTCGCGTTAGTTCGGCTGGTACAACCATGTGACCGAAGTCACTTGCGTTCGGCCAGAGCCTTTGAGTCTCGAGTGAAGTAGTTTCGGCATCTATATCAAGGGTATGCCTTTTTAGGGGTCTTACAAGTTCGATATATAGCCGAAACTTTAAGATCAGGTTTATGCCTTTAGTAAGGTCCTACAAGCTTTACATGCCGTTGAGGTCTTACAGTTTTGGATACTTGGTACAAGTATTGTTTATGCCTTGTTTGAGGTCTTACAGATATTGTTACTTAGAACAAGTGTGGTTCATGCGTTGCTTGAGGTCTTACAAATATAGTTGCTACCTTATGTAGGTCTTACAAGACCGAGTCTGCCTGCTCAAGGTTTTATGGCCTCTGATTTTTTAATGAATGGCGATTGGCGACAATCCCCGAGTCATCGAGGGTATTGTGGCTCAAAATCAGTTGCTTGCGAACTTTGTATTGCCTCATCGAGGGCTTATGATTTTGGAGATACCGACCATGAGGTCATGCATTTTTTGAGATTTTGACGCCAGTCCCCGAGTATTCGGGGCACTTTCGGCTTTGGAGACATTTTGCAATTTTCGTGTTGCCTCATCTGAAGGCTTATGAGCTTGGAGTCCCAACCCAGAGGTCGTTAAGGTGTTGAATTGTTGATGCCAGTCCTCGAGTGTTCGTGATGTTTTTAGTGGAGGAGTCATTTTTGCGGAGGTGCCGAGCTTCTTTGGGAGTGAGAGATGCTTTGATGAAAGATGTTATTCAATTATTTGGTAAAAGTTTACATGTTTTTGCCGTTGGGGGCCCAGCTATACAGTCATGGTTCATTCGACCGTTTGGACCGATACATCATTTTCCTATTAGGACCCCATTTGGCGTTTCTTCGATTTTCCGAGTGGATGACATTCCGGGGGGATGCCCCCTAGTGTTCGAGGTTGATTGCAAAAGAAGCCTTGAATGCTTGTTAGATCTTCCTTAGGTAGCATATAGATGTTGCCTTGTTAAAACCTTGCCGGTAAATCCCTTCTCGGGATGAAACATGGCTGAAGGAAAAGAGTGCAACGCATGCTTTTGAAACATAAGGCCTACGGGTTGGGAAGAGCTTTAGTTGTTTCAACCGGATACCTTCATTCTGGTTAATGTACAATGCAGCTGAAAAAGGGAAACAATCATACCTTAGTGTTAATGGTGCTTCCGGTCTCGGTGTGACTCGATCGTTTACTATGAGGACTCGGTACGGTCCTTCGCTTTGCTAAGTTGGGCGTAGCCGAGAATGTAACTTGTCATCGCTATTTTGTCATTTTCTTATCCTTTGGCTCCTTCGGTGGTGGAGGTATTGGCGTCGACGCTACGTCATGCACCGCGAACATTTCCTTAGCCGCATGCTGCTCCTCATAGACGGGTTTTATCCCATCCTTTGTCGGGAATTTCATCATTTGATGGAGAGTGGATGGTACTGCTCTCATGCAGTGTATCCACGGCCTTCCTAGCAACGTGTTGTATCTCATTTCTCCATCGATGACATGGAATTTGACATTCTAGGTCGTGTCAACCACGTTGACTGGGAGGGTGATTTCTCCTTTCGTTGTTTCACTTGCCATGTTGAATCCATTGAGGAATCGAGTGTCGGACACGATTTGGTCAAGCAGTTCGAGCTGCTCTACCACCCTCGACCTGATAATGTTGGCCGAGCTACCTGGATCCACAAGTACACATTTAATTTGAAATGTATTTACAAGGAAAGAGATTACATTATGTCGTTGTGAGACTGTGACACGGTCTCGATGTCTCATCGCTGAATGTGAGAGCATCCTCGGGTATGTAACCCTGAGTTCGCTTTTCCCTGACGATAGATATTTTTGTGTTTCTCATCACGGGCTCCTATGGGGCATAGATGCATCCAAAAATCATGTGGATGACATGTTGTGGCTCATTCGTCTCGTTCTTTTTGGCTGTCTCTCTTTCTCAGAACTGATTTTTGGCTCGGTCGCTGAGGAATTCCCATAGGTAACCTTTGTAAAGTAATCGGGCTAGCTCTTCTTGGAATTGGTGGCAATCCTCGGTCCTGTGGCCGTGCGTGTTGTGAAATTCACAAAATAGGTTATGATTCCTTTGTGAAAGATCCGATTGTACAGGCCTGGGCCATCTAGCTTCTCTAATTTTGCTGATGGCGAACACGATGTCTGACACATCGATGTTGAAGTTGTAATCTGATACGTGAGGCGCTTCTGTTGGCCCCACATTTCTATCGAATCCCAGCTCAGTTGATAAGTCCCCGAGGATTTTGTCCTCGGTCTATCCTTTGATCGTTGTGAGGTGGATTGCGCCTCAGGCGTTCTTCCTTTCTTCCGTGTACGGCTGGTATCTTTCTTTGTTTGAGTTTGGCTCCTTTGCCAAAAGCGTGTTTGGGTATACTGAACCCGAGGGGGCTCCTAGCTGGACGTCTTCGACCTTGATTTTCGACTGGTATTGGTTGTGGACATCTGACCAGGTCACAACGGGATACTCGACCAAATTCTGTTTCAGCTGCTTTGAAGCCATCGAGCTCTGTTCATTCAAACCTTGAGTGAAGGCCTGCACTGCCCAGTCGTTGGAGATTGGTGTTAGTTCCATTCGTTCCGTTTGAAAGCGAGATACGAATTCTCGCAGCATCTCATTCTCCCTTTGCTTGTTCTTGAAGACGTCGGATTTTCTCGTTGCTACTTTGATGGCAACGACATGTGCTTTTATGAAGGAGTCTGCTAGCATGGCAAATGAGTCTATGGAGTTAGAAGTTAGGTTGTGATACCACATCATGGCCCCTTTTGAGAGTGTTTCCCCGAACTTCTTTAACAAGACAGACTCGATCTCGTCGTCCTTTATATCGTTGCCCTTCACTGCGCAAGTGTTAGTAGTAACGTGCTCATTGGGGTTTGAGGTCCCATTGTATTTTGGGAGTTCTGGCATTCTGAACTTCTTTGGGATGGGTTTCGGGGCCGCTTCCTCTGTGAACAGCCTTTGTATAAACTTCTTCGAATCTACACCTTTCAAGATCGGGGGTGCGCCCGCAATTTGGTCGACCCTGGAGTTGTAGGTCTCGACCTTCTTGTCTTTGGCTTCTATCATTTTATCGCCTGATTCGATCCTTCTGGTGAGGTCCTCTAGCATTTTTATGATGACGGGATCGGTCATGAACCCGTTATTTCTCGATCTCTCTGGTGCATGTTCGGCCGGGGGAGCTTTCCCCGACGCTACCTTGCTAAGAGTCTTCTAGTGACTTTGCAACTGAGCAATAGCTAGCTGTTGTGCCTGTAATATTTCAAAAATAACATGAAGGATAACCTCACTTACTTCCCTAGTTGGGGTTTTCTGAGCTTCTTGCGGATCTCCTTGATGCACGCTTCTGTCAGTGTGCGAGCTTATATCGACCTGTTGGGCATCGCGCAAGACCGTGTCCACGAGGATTGGTTCTGGCGCATTCCCAGGGTTTTGTGGTGGCACACCAACACCTGGAACACCCACACCGTTTTCTCCGTGGTCCTCAATGTTGTTGTTCCCATTTCTATTCACTGAGTTAGACATTTCGACCTGAAATCGAAGATCTTGGACAAGAACAAATGTAAAGATAACTTGCGTTACGTGACGAAACCAATAAGAAATTAATCACTATTATTTTTAGCCCTACGGTGGGCACCAAACTGTTTACCGTAAAAATGATAATAACAATTAAATTTGTTTATGGGACTCTAAAAATATGTGATCTATTTTTATGCCGGTTGTTGGGCAGATGATGCTATGTGTGTGAGACTTGTATCGAAATGAGAGTTAAAGATAGGGCAATAACCGAACCGTTAGGCCAATTATTGGGGCCTCGAGCTTGTCGATTAGGGGCCTCGAGGTCGATTCCGGAGCTCGAATGTGAGCTATTAAAGGCGGTCTAAAGATGGCTAACAGTTATAATAAAATTAGTGGAGGCTCTTTATGGCCAATGATAAGCAATAAATGATGAACAACAATGGAGATAATAAATGAAAGCAATAATATCAAGAGAATATGTTAGAGAGAAAGTAGAATGTTCTTGTATATTTTGTGTAGATCAACTGAAGCAACCAACATTACAAAGTGACAAGGATCCCCTTTATATAGGAGGGGAATCTCATCATAGTACAACAAACATTAATTACAAAGATACAGAGATGTGACAACTAGATGACACCCTGATTCGGGTCTTAGAGTAGTCCACTTGGCTCTATCAGTCCTAGCCGTGCGCCTATGAAACTTCCCGTTTCTACCATTACCGAGGTCGTCGTTATCCTGAGTTTGAATGTCGACGGCCCTCAAGGGAGGGTACTCGATCCGTGGTCCCGAGCCTTCGAGGTGATCTTCCGAGATGCCTTAACAATGAGAAATTGGCCCCTCTAATTTCGTCGTATACATAACCCCAAGCCCTCCGCCCCTGAATGCTCTCTTCTTCTCCTCTTCTGAAACCCTAGTACCGTAACTCCATTTCCCCTTTGATTCCAACCCAGATATGGAATCCCCCAACGATCTTCTTACCTTATTGTTCTCATCTTGCTATTGGCTACTCGATTATGGTATCACTTAGTAGCTTGCCTAACATGGCAAGCTAATCTCTTCATTTTCGGACCAAATATGGTTCGAACTCTCCTCTGTTTCTCATCTACGTTCATTCTTCACCTCTTTTAGTACAAATGAGATTCTTTTGATTCTATTTTTACCCTAAAAATTAGGGTTCAAATCTTTTAGGACCTATTTGATTTTGTTCTTATTTTTGTTAAAATCTCACTATGGGTCTATTTTTATTTACAATTTTTTTCATTTGAAGCTCTGTCTAATTTGTTTTTTCTAAAAAATAAAAAACTAGGGCTCAAATCTTTAAGATTTGTTCTAGTCCATTTATGGTTGAATATTTTCTTAAAAGTTCTGTGCAATCTCCTGTGATTTTCGTACTTTTTTATTTACTCCAAAGTTAGGGCTCAGATCTTTTAAGATCTATCCTAGTTCTATTTTGTTGAGTATCTCCTTTAATGTTCTCTTATGCCCGACTATATGCACTGTATTGCGATTTTTGGGAATTTGCTGACCAGCTTATTTTCCCTAAAATTAGGGCTCAGACCTGTTATGACTCTTATTTTACTATAGCTGTCTATATGCATATTACCCTCTTTTGATTATTCTGACTGATTTTACTACCCTAAAATTAGGGTTCCAATTCTTATTTCACTTTTCTTACTGATTTTGTCTATCTGGTCTTGCCCATTTACCTTAGCTCTGTTGATTAAAGTGTTAATTGATTTACTTGCCTAAATTGGGTTTTGAATTTAGTACCCGTATTTCCTTATTAAGTTCTTACTCGTTATTACCTTATTTGTATACCCGTACTATTGGCTGATTTGTGTTCAGACTCTTAATTGATTGTGGAATCAGTTCTTACTTTATTTAACCTCATTCTCAGACACTGATTGATTCCGTGTGAGATTTTACTTAAACTAAGTGGTACTTATTTGATTTTGTCCTCCTAGTTGATTCATGCTAACCTTAATTGACTCTTAATTGATTGTCATACCTTATTTGTGTATGATTGGTTATTTACCTTATTTGTTTTACTATATTGCATGCTATAAAAACCCTTTCCCTTTCCCCTTTAGAACAACACTAGAACTCTCCTATTCTTACGAAAAAACTTAAAACTCTCTCTTGCTCGTGTTCTGATTTCTGTACTAAGTGGCTATTATTTGGCTGGCTGAAAGCCAAGGACAAATTGTTCTGGAACTTAACTGTTACTGCATATTTACTTTCTTTCTTCTCAACTGGTATATCCTAACCTTTGCAATTCCTTTCTCTATGCATTGTTTGATTAACTTGTTTCTATTCCTAGCATGATTTTGTTTGCTATGTGACTGCCTGACTCTACTTCATAATGCTTAACTAAGTTACCTCCAATAATGTGAAACCCTGTCTAAATCAGTTGTATGTTCCCTGTTCTGAACATGGCTGGATACTGCAAGCATGTAATCAATATGCGGCTGATTCTATCTGTTAATTCGAGTGTCCTTGCCTTTTGTGATTACTAATATGAGTATCCAATTTAAACAAATACCAATATGCTTGAATCATATGCTCAATATGGATTCTGTGTGTTCCTTGGTACAACTCTGTACCCAGCCCTGTAACCTAAATCTATTTGCTTCTAAAAATTAAACTGTTTTCTAAATCTGTCCCCCTTACCTTCTATGTACTGGTTTTCAAATTTCTACTCTTAGTCCCTTAGGTTCCTACTACCCCCAGTGTGAGCACTGTTTAGGGTCCCTGAGACTTCTTTGAACTCTGACTCATTAGGGATGATTTTTCAATCTCTTATGAATTCTGTGTTGAATGTGTGGTTCTAGTGTGAGCATTGCCCGGGGTCCCTAAAGCTCTTTGGGAACTTTCACACACTAGAAACCTGGTTTAAAGTGTTGTGGATCCCTGCTATTGTTTCAGAGCTATCGTGTTTGAAGGCCTGGCTCCCAGGTTTATATTTGGCATGCTAATGCTCCCAATAGTGTAATAGATACTGTTATGTAATTTATTCATTTTGGACTATAATAATCTCTGTAATAAACAGATCTGGGATTTATTAGTAAAAGCTGGGGGGGGGGAGGGTTTCTATATCTTTATTTGAAACTCGGGTAGAAATCCTGCCTATAGGTTCATTGGTGATTATGTCAATATTATTACTTGTTTAGAGATCATGTCTTTAGGATTTTCTGATTGCTTTGTTCTGTATTTCACTCACATGCTAGAAATCCTGCTTATAGGCTCCTTGCATTAGAAATCCTGTCCATAGGATCCATACACATTTTTAACTTACATGCATTAGTGACCATGTCTATAGGATTCTATTTGTTTGAATAATAACCTTCCTGGATAGTTGTTTAATGTTCTACCCATGTATGATTAATAGATATCATGCCTATATGAACTAAAAAATCTATTTCAACTTAGATACCATACCTATAGGAATAAAGAAGGAATCATTTTAGACTACTAGATATCATGCCTATAGGGTGAAATCAGTTTGTAAACCTAGAGATCTTGCCTATAGGGGTTTAAACTAATTAAAAAGCATGCCTATAGGATCTAAAAGGGATAAAACCTATCTTCATGAGTTAAAATCAGGAATTCACTTAGAAATTATGATATAGGTCTATAATTAACGGTTATAAATAACATGTATATAGGATTCTGTTAATCACTTAGGCAAATCTGTACGATTACTAATGATTTTGGGCCTAAAATTGTGATATCTTACTGCCTGAAAATGCCCAGATTCAAGGTTTAATAAAATCAGTAGGAAAATGGATAGGTCCAGATGCTCGCCTTACTAAACTGCTGTCTTGCATTCTATTTTTGCTCATCTAGATATTCTGCCTATAGGCTCTTAAATTAATGAAATCTGCTGAGTTAACTGCGTGCATTTGTTGACTACTTGTGGAGGTTAACATGATCCCTTATTTGTTCCCTATCTGGTATTCCTATCTGATTTTTGTCTGCTGCCTTGTTTTTTCCCATTTTAAGCAACATAGGTAAGTCTAGAACTATCCAAAATAGAGGTAAGTCTAGAACTACTTGTGGCGGGTAGTGCATGCATAAGGTACGCATTAGAAGCTACTAAAATGCTTAGGTAACAACTGAAAGATAGTAATTGGGTAGTAAAGGAAATGATGACCCGTGCACTAATGCTATGTGTAGCACCCCAACTTGGGGAAATTTACCAAGTATTGCATGGAAATGATCATATAGGCTAAAAAAACTAGGACCCTTTTAATTCCTGTTTTAAAGTAATATTGTATCTGTCCCAATTTGTTTTCTTCCTTTTTAAGACTAATTCGCCTAATTTAAGATCGGCCGGGACCCACCATTGTGGACCTCGAGGGGTGCCTAACACCTTTCCCTTAAGGTAAGTTTGAGCCCTTACCCGATCGCTGGTGATGTAAACTAGTTATATGAGTTAACTGTTTTAGATGCCCTAACGCACCTTAATCCGTTAGGTGGAGACACTTATAATCCCTTACCCTATCCCAAAAGGAAAGGAGTTGTCCCAAAAATGTCAAAACCCGATTTTGCGAGAAAAAAGGGGCGCGACAATATGGCAACTCTGCTGGGAAAGGTCGTGGGTAATGTGATTGTTACAGCAAAAGAGCAATGGAAGGAAGTGAAGGACAACAGAGTTAGAATTGTAGTAAATCAAAATACTAGTCTTAGTAATAATGGAATGGAGATGGCACCAGCTAAGCAGTTTGAAAACAATAACAATAAAGAGGTACAAGCACTGTAGAGAGACAAGCAGAACCACAAAGCAACAGTGGTAAGGAATTGGAGGCAGTAGACAATGAAGATAATGATCATGTTCAAGTAGCTAACAAGTTTGCAATATTACAAGGGATGGAGAAAGAGGAAGAACCTATTAATCAATTGGAAATGGTGACAGATAATGCAACAACAAGCAGTACAACACTTCATAACCATGCATCTACAAAGCAAAAACCAAAAAATATGGTCAATAATGAGGGAAAGTTAAATCCTGCAGCACAAGTTTTTCATCTTAAATCATCGGGGATTAGCTCGACTAATGGTCTAGTCAATGGAAATGAGGAATCAAAATAAAAAAACGATACTGCACAATGGGTAGAAAGAAGTTTCAAGAATAAAACAGGAGAGGGAATAGTGAAGATCAATAAACCATGCCAGCAAATCCCATTACAAGATATATTAGTGAACAAGGTACCTAATAAAACTCCAAATTCTCAAGCAGAAGGGTCAAAATTAGCTACATTTAAAGAAAGAGTGCAAGGCTGTGGAGGCAGGCTATGGGATACACAAAGGGAATACGATTTAGAGGAGAACGAAGTACCACAAGGAGCACAAGCTGATGAGGAAACAAATGAGAAGGACAAAGAAGAAGATGAGTAAAGTGTAAATGGAGAGCACCAAGCCAATTACAACAATACAACTGAAATCACAGAAATTAGAACTATGAAGGAAGAGACCCAGAGGTAAATAATCCTGGAGGAACAGAAGATGATCAAATTCAGATATCACAAGAAGACCCACAAGGACACAACACAACAGACAAGGAGAAACAACCAAGACATAAAACAGAAATATTAAATATTACTATTACAATGGAGAAAAATCAGTTGCAGTTGTTAAAAAGAGGAGAAGAGAAGGCCTTGGTCCCTAAAAGGAATGCATTTGGAGCTACATCAGGAAGTAAGGAAGACAATGAAGAAGGAGAAGAACCTGGTAAATCAGGATACGACATGGATCAAGAATCAACTACCCAACACCTTATGAATGCGGCAAGGAAAGGTGACTTATCACCTACGCAAGTGGAAAAGGAAAAATCAGCATCAAAAGGTAAGAAGTAGCAACAAAAAGATAATTTTGCAGTACCAAAAGCTGGGGTGCACACAAGGAGAACGCTAACTAAATCCAACAATCAGTAATGAATGCTCTCATTTGGAATATAAGGTCAGTCAACACACAACAGGCCTTTGAAAGGTTGACAAAAATGCACAGGAAAAATCACTATGAATTTGTAGGATTAATGGAGCCAAAGCAACAAGCAAAAAAATGGAAAGGTACAGAAACAAGATAGGACTTGCACAAGCAATTTCAAATGTTTCCAACAAGATCTGGGCATTCATAGATGAGGTATTTGAAGTAACTGTCATGTACAATATGGTGCAACAATTAACACTACGATTGGTTCATACTGAATCGCGTGTGGAGTTTGTTCTAACTTTGATATATGCTAAATGTGATGCAATTGAGAGGATAGAATTATGGGATTCATTATATAAATGACAAGGGATATGAATGAACCATGGCTAGTAGGGGGAGATTTCAATGTAATATGGGACGAAGTAGAGAAGTTTGGGGGGTTACCTGAGTCATTGAATGAAATTGATGATTTTCGACACTGCGTCAACACTTGCAATCTCTTCGACCTTGGATTTAAAGGTAGCATATTCACATGGTGGAATGGGAGAGCAGAGGAAGACTGTATATTCAAAAGGCTATATAGATGCTTGGCTAATTTACAATTCCAACAAACATTTCCGGGAATAGAGGTGCAACATTTGGCAAAGACTGGTTCCGATCATAGTCCAATGTATCTGAAGTGTGATACTGAGACTCCACCAATAAAAAAGCCTTTTAAGTTCTTGAATTTTTGGGTGGAACATGCAACCTTTAAAGATGTGGTGAGAGAGAACTGGACAGCTGATTTCAGTGCAAATCCTTTTATTATTCATAATCACAAGTTAAAAAAATTAAAGAAAGCCCTTTCATTGTGGAGTAAGGCTACGTTTGGAAATATTTTCCAAAAGATAGCAAGCATGGAGGAGGTAGTGATGGTTCACGAAGTAGAATTTGAAGCAAATCCTACAGGGATGAACAGGGAAAGGCTACAAAAGGTTCAGGCAGAATTGATCAAATGTCTTGCACTAGAGGAGAAATTTTGGCAACAAAAGGCTGGCATGACTTTGTTCAAGGAAGGGGATATGAATACTAATTTCTTCCAGGCACTAGTGAGAGGTAGGAGGAAGAGACTTCAGCTTAACAGAATTCAAGATAGTGGAGGAACATGGATTGAAGAAGAAAAAGAAATTGCAGAAGAGGCTATCAGATTTTACGAGGAACAGTTCACAGAAACAACTTCTCCTTATTTATTTGAGATCGTAGACCATGTTCCTAATTTGTTGAACAATGAACAGAATGCAGAATTGATTAAGCAGCCAACAAAAGAGGAGGTTAAAGAGGCAGTATTTGGACTTAATGGTGATAGTGCTGGAGGGCCAGATGGTATGACAGGCAAGCTATATCATTCTTGTTGGGACATAATAGGGGATGACCTGTTCGACATGGTGAGGGCTTTTGTCAATGGTCATGAGCTACCAAAGTGTGTAACACACACAAACCTAGTTCTGATACCAAAGAAAAACGAAGTTACCACTTTTTCTGATCTAAGACCAATAAGCCTCAGTAATTTTTCAAATAAGGTTATATCGAGGGTCGTACATGAAAGGCTAGTGAAATTTCTCCCAAATCTGATATCGGAGGAACAGTCAGGTTTGGTTAAGGGCAGGAATATAGTAGAAAACATCCTTTTAACTCAGGAGATAGTCACTGACATTAGGCTTAGAACTAAGGCTGGACCTAATGTCATCCTGAAGCTAGATATGACCAAAGCTTATGATAGATTATCTTGGATATTCCTAACAAAGGTAATGAGAAAGATGGGATTCACACAAAGGTTGATAGGGATTGCCTTTGGATTAGTTTCAAACAATTGGTATTCTATTCTAATCAATGGTCAAGCTCATGATTTCTTTAAATCCTCAAGGGGAGTAAAACAAGGTGATCCTGTATCTCCAACTTTGTTTATCTTGGCAGCAGAAGCATTATCTTGGGGCCTCAATGCACTTCATACTAATATGTATTTTTGTGGATTTGGAATGCCAAAGTGGAGTCCAAAGATCAATCATTTGGCGTATGCAGATGACATGATTATTTTTTCATCATCTGATGAAACTTCTCTGATGCTGATTATGCAAGTGTTGAATGCATATGAAAATGCATCTGGGCAGCTTATTAACAAGACCAAATCAGCTGTGTACCTGCATCATTTAACACACATGGATGTGGTCATCAAGGTGGAAAGGATCACATACATTCATAGGAATGAATTTTCTATCACATACCTAGGTTGTCCTATTTTTTATGCAAGGAGAAAGGTGGAATACTATCAGCCCCAAATTACTAAGGTAATGGACAAAATGCAATCCCGACAGGGCAAATTATTATCAGTAGGGGGAAGGGCAGTTCTCATATCCCTTGTGCTGCAAAGCATGCCTATGCATCTACTATCAGCTGTAAACCCTCCCAAATATGTGATAAATAGGTTGCTCAGTTTTTCTGGAGCAGCTCTATAGGAGGAACTAGTAGGCATTGGGCTTCATGGAATACCTTATGCATGCCAGTTGAGGAAGGAGGAATAGGTTTCAGGTCACTACATGATGTAACAAAAGCATTATTCAGCAAGTTGTGGTGGAATTTCAGAACAAAACCAAGCCTATAGAGCTCTTTTGTATGTCAGAAATAATGTGAGAAAGTGAATTCAGTAGTTGTTCCATGGAAAAGGGGGTCTCATATTTGGAGAAAAATGCTGGAATGCAGAGATCTTATTGAACATCAAATCTTTTGGCAAACAAAAAAGGGATCCTCACTTTTTTGGTTTGAAAACTGGACAGGTCTTGGGGCACTATATTTTTTAGTTCCTCAGGACTTTGGTATAGATGAAACAGTACAAAATGTACATGAAGTTACCTTAGATGGTGGGTGGGATGTGGACAGGCTATTTGAAATGCTTCCTGAAGACTTAGCAGTACACATTCTAGAGAAAATCAAACCACCTTCACCTCAGCAGGTTCTTGACGTGCCTTGTTGGATGCTGGAAACAAGAGGATATTTCAGTGTTAAGTCAGCATGGGATTATACGAGAAGAAGAGACGAACCAATAACAGCTTATAGAATGATTTGGGTAAAGGGACTGCCTTTTAAAATAGCATTTTTCATGTGGAAAGTGTGGAAAGCAAAGTTACCTTTAGATGATTTCTTGAAAAAGGTAGGCTACTGCATGCCATCAAAATGCTGGTGTTGTGTACATCCTGATGAGGAATCTCTTCAGCATTTGTTTTTAGATCAGAAACTGCAAAGACAACTTGGAAGTATTTTCTATCAAGGGCAGGAATAGCTGTGGAAGGACTTACATTGCACCAAGCAATCACAAAATGTTGGACTGCAAATGTTTGCTTAAGGCTCAAACCGGTAATGCAAGCACTCCATTCATGCGTAGTATGGGAACTCTAGAAAAGAAGAAATAGTATGAAGTATGGTGATGCTGTGACAACTAGCAGGGTGATTTATCAAGTGTCATCAAATCTCCAGGCATTGGTGAAAGTGAGAAAGCCTGGGATGGACATGGTACCTCATAAATGGAAAGACCTTCTAGCCATGATGGAAAATTTCACTCCTAAACTTAAAGTTACCAAAGTCATGTGGGAACTTCCAAGTACAGGATGGCTAAAGGTTAATACAGACGGGTCATCGAGGGGAAATCCAGGCAGGAGCTCAATAGGTTTTTGTATAAGAAATGAAAATGGTGACATAGTCAAGTCTGTAGGGAGGGAGATTGAGGAGACAACAAACACAGTAGCTGAAGCGAAGGCCATGTTAGAAGCACCAAGGTTCTGCAGATTTCAACAATACTCTCATGTATGGCTTCAAACTGACTCAATGTTATTAAAAAAGATAATGGATGGGATTTGGAAACCACCATGGATCATATCTGAGAAGGTAGAGGAAATGATGCAACTAATGATTGGGGGCAATTACACAGTTACTCATATTCATAGAGAGGGCAACAAGTTGGCTGATCATTTGGCTAATTATGCTTTAGATCATGGAGAAATCGAATGCCAACAATTCTGACATCTAGATGCACAAGGAAGGAGGTTGGTTAATGAAGATAAGATGCAATGTCCAAGTCTAAGGGTGAAGGTGGACAGAAGATAAGAAGCAAAGAGAATAGAAATAGTAGGAGGCATGTCAACTTAATCGACCATCAAATCCTAAGGGAGGAGGGTGTCTCTAGCGCGCAGGTACAATTATGCTATATTAAAGAACAAAAACATTCTAGTAAACAAGATGGGCACGTGATATTATTCTCATTAAAAGATAACAATTCTATTGGAATATGCACAAGCACGCTAGGGACTTGGCATGGAGGGATGCGAAAAACATTTCATGAAAGCACATGGTTTATTCTGAAAAGCGAGAAGCATGTCTCTTGGTCTGGGATGCGCATTCGAGAAAAAATAATTGCAGGAAGGGAAAAACAATGCACAAGCATGGAGGGTAGCAAATGCTGCAACAAGAGCAGCTGGGGAATACGCATGCTCACACATAGAAAGGCACGAGGGAAGGTAAAGCATGCTGGACATAGATGATTTTGATACTTGAGCATGCGATACTTTAGCTCAGTTCAAGAAATGGTAGAGCGTGTCCATGGAATCTCGAACACTGGAATTGACTCCATCGAATTTGAAGATACACGCATGGCCTAAGCATGGATTGCAAAGTGGTCCAGCAAGAGCATGGGGTCTTGCAACAAAAACGAGGACATATTTTAATGGGAGTGCTTTAAGCATGCTGTGTTCCATCCTGGCAGCTTATCGAATAGGGAGGCTCGGCTAGAGTAAATCGAACAAAGGCTGTCGAACATGAATTTTCTCGCCAAGAGTAAATCGATCTCACGTGCTACTGGAGTACACAACACAAAGCTGTCTCCATTGATCACCTCAAGGAATCAAAAGGAGTGCAGCAAGGACAGAAGACGCAGATCACGCATAGAAGACATGCACGCTTTATGATGTTCATCTTGACGAAAGGTTACTGGCAGCTGGGGCGTGATCGAAAAGGGAGGAGAGGCAGTCCCAAAATGGAATTGCACACCAAGAGTAAATTGAGGAGAGCATGCGAGGAAGCGTGTTTGGAACAAAAGAGAAAATAAGTGTCGAAAAAAGATGGAATTGATACAGACAACTGGGAATTTTTAATAGAAGGAACGTTGCATTGGGCGCTATAAAAGCCTTTCACATGCACATTCTTGGATGCAGACTTGTATTTCAAAGTTTAATAGCATTAATGTGATATCAATGTTGAGTGCAACACTCAATTTTGATAATAGGATATTTGTTAAATTCAAACTTTATTTCTTTCATTTCGTAGGATATCTTGACATTGTATTTTGTCTTTTATCATGTTATAAATAAAACTAACCCTTGGCGTTTGCCTAGCGGATTGAAATAAAAAAAAAAAAACTCTGCTGGGGAAACCCTTAGGCTCTTACCGTAATGAACTTGTCTGTGAATTAGTCTTTAAGCATACCTTTATTATTCCGTTAATTCTTGCACACCCCTTCTCATTCTATGTGGATTTATTTGCATATCCTTATTCATTTAAGATTTCCCTCCCCTGCTTTATCACTTTTACTATAGAAACTGACTTGTCTTCTTGTTTTTTTTCTCAAATGTCTTTACAATTATTAAATACCGCATTTTATCATTATTCATCATGCAAATAATTGACAACGTGTTATTTTCTTTTTGCATAACTCCATGCTCAACAGCATATTTCACTCGTTCGTACTAATATCATAGCGGCAATTGATGAGTGTCCGCGCTCTTCCTAAAATCACCCTTTAAATTTGGAAAAGCTTATTTGTGGTAAAACTAGTCGATGAGTGGTGCAGTCAACGGTTCCATGCCTTTGCCCCTCAAGTTGTCCGCTTGAGGGTACCAGTCTAGACTTCTATAGAAACCTTGCTCTGATAAATAACTGTACATGCATCATGGTCAAACCTAGCCGGGGTTAATATCTGTCCACAAAATAACCCCCTAAGAAAGCCTTGTCCAAAGTCCACCGGGATTTACATAATCCCAACGGATGTAATCACGATATGTGCATTATTTGGAGAGATAAATGCCGACAAGCTAATTGTTAATGCGTAAGTAGTCTAATTCGGAGGGGGCAATGGTGTAACTCTGTTTATTTTGCAGAAAATGAGGCACGAAGTCCCCAGGTTCGGCATGGTTCGAAGTATACCACCGCTGTTGTTGGACTGGTGGGAAAATCTTTTGCCAAGCGATAAAATTCATGTGAAAAGGGTTCTTGAAAATTTACCTTCTTTATTGGACATCCAACAAAACAACATGTTGATCGAAGCTGGTACTATGTTCTGGGATGGAGAAAGAACTGTATTCCATTTTGGTAACATAGAAATGACTCTTCTCCTAGAGGAAATCGGAGGGTTCGCTGGATTACCATGGGATAGTCCTGGTTTACTAGTATGTTTACCGTGAAAATAGTAACAACAATTAAATTTGTAAAATGGGATTCTAAAATTATGTGATCTATTTTTATGCTAGTTGTTAGAGAAGATGATGCTAGGAAGATGAAGTTTAATGATGAAATGTAAGCTTAAACGAGGAAGTGATCGAACCGATAGATCAGCTGACCAGGTGTAGGACTGGTCGAAGGGGACCTCGGGGTCGATGTCTGGGTCGAGCTCAAGCTATCGAGGGCAGTCAGGAATGGGATAACAGTTAAGATATGATTAAACAAGGCTCTTTATGGCCAATACCAAGCGATAGAATGAAGAACAAGTAAGAAAGCGATAATATTAAAATGACCTCGAACCAGTGAGAGCAAGCAAGTTAGAGAGAAGAAAGAGAGAGAGATATTACTGCACTTGTGGAGAAATAGTTGGAGCAACATCAGCCCTTTACAAAGTAGTATGGGTTCCCTTTATATAGGAGGGGAACTCGACTATAGTATATGGGCATTAATTATAAAGTATGGATATGTGACGGCTAGACACGATGCTTCGGCGTAGGCTCTGGATAGGGCGGCCTTATCAGACTTAGCCGTGTGCCTTGGGAGCTTCCCCTTATGTTCTAGCTCAGATCTTCGTCTTCTTTGAGTTGGGACCCGACGAGCCTCTAGGGAGGGGACTCAGTCGTGGCTCCCCGTCCTCGGGGGTCCCGAGGCATTCTTCCGAAATGTCTTGATAGCGAGAAATTAAGTCCTCTAGTTTCGCCGCGTATAGATAGTCTTTGCGTTTCCTAGAATGAAGCGATGGGAAATGATTCTGACACCTGACTCCTCGAACTCCTTACAGAGACGTCGCACCAATGATGCAACATGTGGCGCGAGCTGTTGTGACAACTGGGGTGACTTGTGGACTTGTGCATTTTGACATCTTTTAATGCAATGCCGATTCTCGTTGTCCAATGTGAGTGTACCACCGTCGATTTGATTTTTAAAGAGTGCAGTAATTGCATCCGCCGGTCAATCTCCCAAAGCCTTGATGATCGTGTTGTTACCCCCTATAAATGGGGGTGACTTGGCGCTGATTTTTCTATCCCAGTACCTTTGTTGGCTCATTTTCCCATTTCTTCCTATCATCTTCTTTTATCTCTGAACATCATGTTTGGGACTCATGGCCTCAAACCAGTTTGTCGGAGCTCCTATAGATTGTGTTGTGGACTCTTGCGGGGCTTCCCTTTGTCGAGCATAACCATGCCATCCTGCTGCTGCTGTGGTTGCTGCTACATCTGCTGTTGCTGTTGTTGTTGGCCCGAGATGATGACACATGAGGGTTAACTTCCCTTGCTCGCAAAAAGCTCTTCAGATTACATACCATTACTCAAAAATGGGCCCAGATTATGCACCACTACTCACCTTCATACCCCGACTCGATGTGGTGCTCTGCCTTGAGCTGGGGGCTTGCACGGCTAGATATTCCAAGAAGTGGACTCTAAGTAGCCGTGCAGTGGGACCGAGGCTTGTTCGGTCCGCTTTCTCTCTAAGGTTCTCTTGGCCAGCGAGTGTCCTCAAGCTTCAGAGAGCTATGTCATTTTTTCATCCCTCCCTGCTTCTTCCCTTATCCCTTGGGGATATCTGTGTGGAAGACTGGGATGAGGCTTCTAAGGATGCGCGTCCGGAGGCGCCCATTGTATGAGGTGGACCTTCAGAGGTAGATCGGTCTCTAGGCTTTTACTTCACGTGTACATCCTTCTATTTCTTCCCTTCTTGGTGTAGAGATCCTCTGTAGGCATTTGTAATTGTATGTAAGGACTCCTTGAGGTCTGTTGTACACATATTATTATGAATATGAATATACTTCATTGACTTCTGCTTTCGATTCTTGCCTTATAACTGCATGATCTCATGCCCTTTGAGGCCTTTGAATGTTTTCCTTTATTATCGAATACTAATATCTAACTCGGATGCGAGCATTCTCTCCGATCCTCTACTGATTGACATGGCTATTTTCCGAGCCCATCGTCGTACCTCGGACCAAGCCTGAATTGATCTAATAGGTTCGGGCTGTCCGACCCTCCGAGTTGTATGGAGATAGTATGCTGTGTTTTGGAGATTTCGAGAATGATATTCTGAGTGAAGGTTAGCCTTGGGTACCTGGAGGTCTCTTTTGTACTTGACGCAAATAGCTTTTTAAAGCGTAGGGGATAGACTCCTATTAAGGGATTGCCTGTACCCAAGCGCTACTTCAAGCCTTCCTGGAGCATCGTGATCGGAGCTTCGCGTGCTTATATTTCCTTTTTAGAAAGGAAACCATGAAATCGGGTATCGCCTTGGGTCTAGTGATGGCGTTTAAAGCTTCCCAAAATCCGGCTTCTTTTTTTGGCGGGGATCCTCGAGGTTGGATGCTGCCTTGAAACTGGAGATAATACGGTCGACTCCTTGAGGCTTGGTTTCTTCGTCGAAGGATGCCTCTAGGATCGGGTATTACCCTATCGATCTGTATCGAGGCTGCTGGCCTCCTAGGGCTCACCCCGGATAGGCAAATCATCGCTATTTCCTGCATATATGTGGGGCGGTTTCGGCTTCTTCGAAAGGCCTCGCTATTTTAGATAGCTTCCCATCCGCTTTAGTGTAGGGTTCTTCATTTCTTCAGGCGCGAAAAGCATTGGAGCATGTTTTTGCCTTAGTTTGTTGATTCTACCATAGCCATGGCAACTACATCGGGGTCGGCCCGACAGGAAGGAGAGAGTTCCATGTGCAGCGTTCAGGATCCACGAGAGTTCCCTTTGAATACTGTGTCTTTGATAAGAGAGGAACATCTGGAGATGGTGAGGAGATATTGCGGATGGAGTGAAGATATAGTGCTACAGGCGCTTTCCCCAGGTGAGAGCATTGAGGACTCTGCTGATGGATTCTTGAGCGTGTACCTGTATCCCCTCGCATTTGGCCCCTTTGACAGGGTCGTGCTCGATTTCTGCTTGAAATATCGGGTTACCCTGGCGTAGATGCATCCGTCGTTTTGGCGAGTGGTGCTGATAATGAGGCTCTTTGTGGAGAAGGCTGGGCTTGAATTCACGTTCAGCCAACTCGTCAGGCTATACCGGCCCTTTCATCACCAAGGCCTGCTAAACCTGTGGTGCCGTTCATCCATGTCCTTTGTTGTTGATGACGAAGAAGATGGGGATCGAGAGTGGGCCAGTTGGTTCGTTCGGGTCTGGACGGCCGACATTATCCCCGTGGAGCTTATGACATTTACTGAGGGATGTCGCACATGAGTGGAGTGCCTGGAACTTTCTTAGGTTTTGCTTATAGCGAAAGTCTGTTGAGTAACTATTTTTTCCCCTTTTGTAGCAACTTCATGGATGCTGGGCAAAGTTTTCGATCTGCCTGGATGGGCCCGGATGTTGGTGACCCATTCGACCTGCGACGAGCATAGGTGGCGAGCTGTGTCCCGTATTAGATGGGAAGAGAAATACCAAGGTATACGCGTACGATACCTTTACCCTGGTCTTCATATATTTGAGGTGACACTTTCATTTGTTTTGTACTGGTATTGATGTAGTAGGTATCGAGCAGCTCCTTCAGGGAGATGTGCTCTTCCGAAGAGGGGAAGGAATCGTCGGCCTCCGAGATGAGGGACATTGATGACAAACGGGATCTGTACCCGTAGTGTGACAGAGCTTTTAGTGGTTGAACTGGCCCGTGTTCTCGAGGAGAGGGCATCGTCCGAGCCTGCAATTCTCGGAGTGTTTGATTCTCGGATGGAACTTCCTCCGAGTGAATATGCCTTGCCCGAGGTTGGTTTTTCTAGGGCCGGAGGGGCAGGATCAACATGAGTGTGCTCTGACATCGAGGAAGTACGCCGGCTTCACTTGATGGTGAGTTTAGGCACAGGTTTTCTATATTCCACGTCCTCCTTTCTTCATCGGGTTTTCCTTTTGCATGCCTGTGATAGGCTCAGGTCTGAGCTGCTCCGTCAATGAGCCAGGCTTTGGAAAGTTCTAGACGAGGGTGAGTCTTTTAGGATCCTCAGCGAGGAGAAGGAGGCTGAGTTGCTGCATTGGCGATATGAGGCATATCGAAACTCGAATTGCGAGAGCTATTTGATGGAGCAGGTAACCTTTCATAGTATGCGCTTCACTTTTTTGGCCCTTAACGTTAACCCCTTTTTCCTATATTAGCTACAGAAAAAGACGGAGGCCTTGGAGTACCTCAAGGGCGACATCGACCGTGTCAGGAATGCTTGTGGCGAGCTAAGGGCTCAGGTGCAAGCTCAAGCTTTAGAGGAGAGAGGTGCTTTGCCCAAGGTTCCTGCCTTCGAGGCCCAACTCTGCTTGGCTCGTGACAACGCTATAGTTCAAGCGGATATGATCGGGAAACTCGAGTCTAATCTCTCGAAGATCAAGGCTGAGATAATTGATGCCTTGGCTGAAGCGGCGTTAAGCCGAGCCAAGACTGATTAAGAGATGGCAATTCTTATGAAAGACGTTGCTGATGCCCAAGCCGAGATGAAGTTGGTCCTCGACCGGGAGAAGAGGATCGAGGAATATGTTCATTGCAGATCCCAAAGAGAGGTGCTCAAGGAGATCGGCGTAAGAGGTTTCGTTCTCTTATAGGAATTGGCTCGAGCAAGGGCGAACGAGCATGGCGCTCGGTCACTTCTTGCTGAAGTCACGAAGAGCGAATCTGGGGCTGACTGGCCGTAGCCTTTTGGAGTGGAGTATAGATCTTGCCATCTTGTATTTGCTGTTTGTAGAGCATGTTTGTAGATGGAGAGCGCGCCTTTCACGCATATATAAAATGAGAAAAAACTTGAAGCTTTAACTCCTTTGTATCTCTTTCCGTATTGCTTTTGACCAGGCGGGCTGGTTTTGGTGTTTGGAGGGAACCTCGCAGGTCCAAAGCTAATTAGGCAGGCCCGAAGGCTTTTAGGTGAGATTTTTGATTCGAGCAGGCGTTGGGGCCTCCGCGCTTTGCCCAACTGTTTAGGATTATTCTCTGATTTAGGCCTTGACACGAGCTTGCCGGACCTTCAATTTTCTGTGCCCGTGTGGGCGGATGATAATCGTTTTTATTTCTCTCCCTCGGGCATTTGTTATTTACCCCATTTCAGGTTCAGTCTCCGAGTCGCGTCGCAACTCGAGCTTGAATTGACCCTCATGTTTTTAGTGCTTACATGGGTGGATAGCAATGGTTTTTATCTCTTTACCCTTGGTCATTTGTTGTTTCAACTATCTTGGGTCCAGTCTCCGAATTGCATTGCGATTCGAGCTTTAATTGACCCTTAAGTTCTTTCCTGCCTGCATGGGCGGACGATGATGGCTTTTTGTGCTTCAGGTCGAAGTGGCCTTATAGGTACGTGGCCCGAATGCTCATTTGGCTGGCGACAATGGCATTTATGCTGTGCCCTTAGGCATATTGTAGTTAACTATTTTGGATCCGGTCTCCAAATCGAGTTACGACTCGAGCTCATTTTAATCCTCAAGGTATCAATTTTCAAGCTGGCGACAATGGCTCTTACGCTGTTTGGTCGATGAGACCTTTTAGTGTGTGTCCCGGAGGTTTGTTTGGCTGGCGACAATGGCTCTTATGCTTTTTCCCATAGGCATTTTGTAGGCTCTATATTCCTCTCGTTAAGGACTTTTTGAAATGATTTTGCCTGAACCGTCGTCGGTTCTAGAAGAACCTCGATTTCAAGTCATTATCGGCGATGTTTGAACACCTCGGAATGTTCTTAGCTCGTAGGCTGAGTAGGTCGAAGCCTTGTGATTTGGAGCTGACATGGTCAAAGCTCGTTTTCCTATTGAGGGAAGCCTGTTTTAACCGGTTCTTTTCAAAGTATATTCGGAGTAATGGACTACGATTTTGTTTAGCGACGGTCGGGCGTCCCTGAGTTGTGTTAATTTGGCTGTATCAACCATTTTGGCTGTAGTCATATGTGTTTGGCCGGATCCATTTTTGATCCCGAGCGATAGTTTAGGTGTCTACACCGAGGGTATGCTCTTTTAGGATTCTTACAAATGTGACGTATAGCCTAAACTTTGGGATTTTGAGTTTTATGCCTTTGAGGTCTTACAGTTTGTCATGCCAGTTGAGGTCTTACAGTTTATCATGCCTGTTGAGGTCTTACAGTTTGTCATGCCTATTGAGGTCTTACAATTTGTATTGCTATGTAGAATATATCTGGTTATATCGAGTCTGCCCGCTTGGGGTCTTACAGTTTTGGGTTTTCCAGTGCATGGTGATTAATGACAGTCTTCGAGTCATCGAGTTTGCTTAGGCTCGAAGGCCGCTATTCGTGAGCTCGAAGTTGCCTCATCGGGGCCTTATGAGCCCGGAGTTCCTACCCTGGGGTCGTACGGGTGCCGAATTGTTGATGCCAAGTCTCCGAGTATTTCAGGACGCATTTGTTGGAAAGGCCCTGGCCGTAAGCGTGTTGATATCCCCTTTTTTGGAATACAAGATGCTAAAATATATTCTTTATTGTTTGGCGTAAATATATGTTGTTTTGTTGTGTGAGCTCGGCTCCTTGGACCGTTCGGTCCGGTGCATCATTTCCTATTGAAACTCAGTCTACCGTTCCCCGGTCCTTTCGAGGGGATGGCGCCCTCAAAAGAAGTTCATCGGTCATCGTTTGATTTTAGAAGAAGGCCTGTGATCTTATCGGATCCTCCTCTGGGGGTATGTTGCTCCGCTAATAACCTTGTTGGCGAGACCCTCTTTGGGACAGAAGTCCGACCGAGGAGAAAGAGCGCGGCGTGTTCCGTTAAGGCCTTGGGATCTCCGGGTGGAGTTAGAACTTCCGAATGTTCTAGCGGATTATCTGCATGCAGGTTAGTGAAAATATAACAAAGGAGCATAGTAGCTCTTCCTTACTGCGGGGTGTGTAAGCGACGTTTCGAGATTTTGTATTTCCTGCCATCTCGGGGTGTGGGCCCTAGTACAACCCTCCGCCGTGTTTAATTGGGCTTCGGTCGAAGATGTGGTTTGCTTACTCTTTGATCCTTTCGAGGGTGGAGGTATTGATACCGGCGACGTATCATATGGTGAGGAATTTCCCCTCGTGGTGTATTGCTCCTTGTCGACGGTTCTAATTCCGCCCCTTGCATGGGATTTCATTCTTTTGGTGAAGTGGGATCGACGCTGTCTCTAGGCGGTGCGCCCGTGGCCATCTGAATAAGACGTCCATGCCTTGCGCCTTCTTTGGTAATATAGAACTCGGTGTTCTAGTCCAAGCTTAGACAGGCTGTATCGAGAGAATGGCTTTCGTGATTGTTGTAGTGATCGCCATTTGGAATCCGTCAAAGATTTGAGATGCGGGCGAAATTTGGTTCGTCAGTCCGAACCGCCCTATGTATCTTGGTCCGGCATCATTGGTATGTTGATCGAGCCACCTGAATTCATGAGCATATGTTTTATTTTAAAGGGAGAAGGTTACTAGTGTGTCAGTATGAGGCCGAGGCGAGGTCTCGGTGCCTTTTTTGCTGGATGTAAGGATGTCCTTTGGAATATATCCCTGGACCCGTTTTTCCCCAGTGACGAACATTTTTACTTTCCATTTTATGAGTCCTTGGAGGGTGTCACTGTTCCACCACTATCGTGGCGATACGTCGCAACTTGCTTGCTTTGTTCTTCCTGGCCGCCTTCCCTCCTCGGGGCTAAATTCGAGCCTGATCGCTCGATAGTACTCGTCGGCGATTTTTATACTCACGGCTGCTTTCCTCTTGAGCTGGTGACCATCTCCAACCCCGTGGTCGTGCGTGCCCTGCGGTTCCCGCGCCAGGTTGTGGTTCCTCTAAAGGGGATTTAGTCGAATAGGTCTGAGCCGTTAGGCGTCGCTGGTTTCGCTTATGGTGAACACGATGTTTGGTATAGTGATGCTGAAGTTGTACTCTGATGGGCAAGGTGCCCCTACCGGCCATGCCTCGTTGAATCTAGCTTTGTTGAAGATTCATCGAGGATGTTACCCTCGGGCGATTTCCCGATCGTTTTGAGGTAGATTATGTCTCGGGGCGTTCCCCCTATCCGCGGCGTACGGGTGGTACCTCCATCTATTTGGCATTAGTTTTTTTTGTAAGGAACCTGCTCGGGTATACTGAGCCCGAGGAGGCTCCCGGATGGTCGTCCATGGCCCTAATTCGCGACTGGTGCTGGATGCGGGTATCCGACCAGATCTTGGCTAGGTACTCAACTAAGTTTCGTTTGAACTGCCCTAAAACCGTTGAGCTTGGTTTGTTTAGGCTTTGGACGATGGCCTGTGCTGCCCAGTTATCCGAGACCGGGGGAAATCTCGTTCGTTCTATCAAGAAATAGGGTGCGAATTCTCGTGGCATTTTACTCTCCCTTTGTTCGGCCCTGGATGTGTTGGGCTCTCTCGTTGCTGCTTTGATGACATCAACGCGTGTTTCTATGGAGGAATCTACCAGTGTGGTAAGCGAGTTTGCGAGGTCGGGTGCTAAGTCATGACGCCACAACATGGTTCCCTTTGAGAGTGTTTCCCCGATCCTCTTCAATAAGACGAGCTCGGATTCATCATCTCGTGGGTCGTTTCCTCTTCCCACGCACGTACAGGCGGTGATGGGATCGTCGGGATCTGTGGTTCCATTGTACTTAGGGAGTTCTAGCGTTCCGGACTTCTTTGAAATGGGTTCCGAGACCGCTTCCTCGGGGGACGAACGTTGCATGGACTTCCACGAACCTGACTCGATCCTTTTGGAGAGATCCCCAAACATCTTTGCTATGGCAGGGTCAGTTACCGATCCATTGTTGCTTGGTCTCTCGGGCACACATTTGGCGGGGGGAGCTATTTCCGATGGTACTGTGTTGGGAGTTTCCGGGTGGATTTACAATTGAGCGATAGCCAATTGCTGTGCCTGCAACATTTCAAAAAATAACATGAAGACTAACTTTCTGTTCTTCTCGAGCCAGGGTTTTTTGGGCTTCCTGTCGGTTGATATGCTGTATGCTCCTGTCGGTGTGCGAGGTTTCGTCGACCTGCTATGCGTCTTGTGAGCCCGCATCCGCTGGGATCAGCCCAGATGCATTATTGAGGTTCCGTGGCATCGTGCCAACGACTGGAGCAACCACACTATTTTCGCTGTGATTTTCGAGAGAGTTGTTCTCAACCCAGTTTGCAGAGCCAAACATTTTGACTTGGGATCAAGAGATCTTGGACAAGAAAATTGTGAAAGACAACTTGCATTTGAGCAATGAAACCAACAAGGAAATAATCACCATTATTTTTAGCCCCACGGTGAGCGCCAAACTGTTTACCGTGAAAATGGTAACAATAATTAAATTTGTAAATGGGATTCTAAAAATACGTGATCTATTATGCTAGTTGTTAGAGTAGATGATGCTAGGAAGATGAAGTTCAATGATGAAATGCAATCTTAAGTGAGGCAGCGATCGAACCGATAGATCGGCTTCCCGGGTGTAGGACTGGTCGATGGGGGACCTCGAGGTCGACGTCTGGGTCGAGCTCGAGCTATCGGCGGCAGTCGGGAATAGGATAACAGTTAAGATATGATTATACAAGGCTCTTTATGGCCAATACCAAGCTATAGAATGAAGAACAAGTAAGAAAGCGATAAATATTAAAGTGACCTCGAACCAGTGAGAGCGAGCAAGTTAGAGAGAAGAAAGAGAGAGAGAGATATTATTGCACTTGTGGAGAAATAGTTGGAGCAACATCAGCCCTTTACAAGGTAGTATGGGTTCCCTTTATATAGGAGGGGAACCCAACTATAGTATATGGGAATTAATTATAAAGTATGGAGATGTGATGGCTAGATGCGATGCTTCGGCGTAGGCTCTGGATAGGCCGACCCTATCAGACTTAGCCATGTGCCTTGGGAGCTTCCCCTTCTGTTCTGGCTTCGATCTTTGTCTTCTTTTAGTCGGGAACCGACGAGCCTCGAGGGAGGGGACTCGGTCATGGATCCCCATCCTCGGGGTCTCGAGGCCTCGAGGGAGGGGACTCGGTCGTGGCTCATCATCCTTGGGTCCCGAAGCATTCTTCCGAAATGACTTGATAGCGAGAAATTAAGTCCTCTGGATTTACCGTGTACATAGTACTAGAAAACCGCAATACCAGGAGGTTTCTGAAAATGATGGGGCCTAAGAAAGAATGAGGACTTGGAGAGCTTGAAGAAGTCCTACATACCTTTTGACTTCCTCTATGAACGATACGGACACATCAAATCTTACCGTATCTTTCATGATGAATTCTCCATCACTTCCCTGGGTTGGACTCATCATAGGGTTTTTGTATTCATCGTCTGTTTTTTGGGTATGATAGTGTTTCCAAGCCAGCGGGACAGAATTCACACCAGGTTGGCCATGGTACCAAATCTTTAATGGAGGGAATTGAGGGACAAACCTATACTATTGTGCCGATGATTGTAGCAGACATATACCAAGCTCTGGATTGTTGCAAGAAGGGGTTCAAACACTTTGAGGGTTGTAACTTGCTACTACAGATTTGGTTGTTAGAACATCTTCAGAGGGGTCAATACCGCCAAGAATTTCCACATAGACCATGGAACGATCACATCGCTTTCCATCATCCTAAAAGAATGACCTTTATCTAGACAGATTTGCACAGCAAGATAATTCTACAGAATGAGCACAATTTTTCAATAATTTGACCAAGGACCAGGTTCATTGGATGTTCGAGTGGTTCCCTATGACGAATTCATCATCAAATCCAGGGATGTTATGCATTTGGTGTTGATTGGGTTAAGAAGAATACACCCTTATGTTTCTATCAGGGTTATGAGACAAGTTGGTAGAAAACAAGTCATACCACGAGTCTCCAAAATAAGTCATTACAGAGCCGACTTTCAGGGTGACACCATTCTATACAAATTTGAGGCCCAACACATGTGGCACTTAAAGATTGCCGTAGAAAAGGACACCATCGAGCCAAATTGATATCACGCCGGTCATGTGTACTTCTACCCCTCAAGGTTAGAAGATAACATAACAGGAATATTCGAGCCAAGGGTTGGTCAACGAAACAGGGTCATAGATAAAGTCGCTGAAGTACAAGTGAAGTATGAGAGGCTACGCAAGAGGGTCCTTGAATCCTAAGCCAAGCATCTGGAGCAACACAAGTTCAACATGGAATCAATCAACGAGTGGAAAGAAATGGCTACAAGGTCGGCAAAAAGGTTGTAGTACTTGGCAGGGTCTAATGGAACTGAAAGGGAAGATGAGGAAAAGGGTCGTAGATTGTCAGAATGTAGAAGGCAACGAGGGAGGACATCTAGAAAGGGCATACCTGTTGTTGGACATGTACGACATGGGAACCTAATTGATGGAGCCATGAGAGCCAAATATGGAGAAGGTCCCTCCAGGACCAAGTAGATTAGGTTTATCTGTTTTGAGTCATTTAGGAATTCAAATGTAATAAGGAAGATTTGTGAGTTGTTAGAAAAACTATAAACCACTTATTCTACTAATGCAATGATGAGAGTAAACTAAATACTGACTAGGATGTGCGTCTCCTCTAAGTAAAACTAAGAAACTTTGACTAGAAAATGCATCTGCTAAAAATAAAACATGAATGACCCAAACTAAGAATTGCATCTCCTAGGAGTGGAACTTCAATGACTCAAACTAGGAAGTGTGTCTCATAGGGGTGAAATCTCAATTTAGGAAGTGCGTCTCCTAAAAGTATATCCCTAAAAAAGCAGACTAGGAAGTGCGTCTCCTAGTTGCAAAACTTCAATGACTCAAACAAGGAAGTGCGTCTCCTAGATGAAACTTAAATGACCCAAACTAGGAAGTGCATCTCCTAGGAATGAACTTAAATGACCAAAAACTAGGAAGTTCGTGTCCTAGGGGTAAAATATCAATTTAGGATGTGCATCTCCTAAAACAAAAATATAACTTGAAAGACCCAGACTAGGAAGTGCATCTCCTAGGGGTGAAACTTCAATGACTCAAACTAGGTAGTGCGTCTCCTAGGAGTGAACTTAAATGATCCAAAACTAGGAAGTGCGTCTCCTAGGGGTAAAAACTCAATTTTGGAAGTGCGTCTCCTAAGACAAAAATATAACTTGAAAGACTCAGACTAGGAAGTGCGTCTCCTAGGGGAAAAACTTTAATGACTCAAACTAGGAAGTGCGTCTCCTAGGAATGAACTTAAATGACCCAAACTAGGAAGTGCGTCTCCTAAGGGTAAAATCTCAATTTAGGAAGTGCGTCTCCTTGGGGTGAAACTTCAATGAACCAAACTAGGAAGTGTGTCTCCTAGGGCTAAACTTAAATGACCCAAACTAGGAAGTATGTCTCCTAGGGGAGAATTCTCAATTTAGGATGTGCGTCTCCTAAAACAAAATATAACTAGAAAGACCCAGACTAGGAAGTGCGTCTCCTAGGGGTGAAACTTCAATGACTCAAACTAGGAAGTGCATCTCCTAGGGATGAACTTAAATAACCCAAACTAGGAAGTGCGTCTCCTAGGGGTAAAATCTCAATTTAGGAAGTGTGTCTCCTAAAACAAAATATAAACTTGAAAACCCGGACTAGGAAGTGCATCTCATACAGGTGAAACTTCAATGACTCAAACTAGAAAGTGCGTCTCCTAGAAATGAATTTAAATGACCAAAGCTAGGAAGTGCGTCTCCTAGGAATGAATCTCAATTTAGGAAGTGCGTCCCCTAAAAGTATATCCTGAAAAACCCAAACTACGAAGTGCATCTCTTAGGGGTGGAACTTCAATGACTCAAACTAGGAAGTGCATCTCCTAGGTATGAAAATAAATGACCCAAACTAGGAAGTGCGTCTTCTAGGGGTGGAATCTCAATTTAGGAAGTCTGTATCCTAAAACAAAAGTATAACCTTAAAAACCCAAACTAGGAAGTGCTTCTCCTAGGGGTGATGTGTGATCTTCTCAATAGCCTTTGCGTAAGCAGAATTGGGGTATTACGCCTGAAACATTCAAGCTTCCAAGCTTTGATATGAACATAGCTTTCATCCCTATTTTAGATAAAGAAAACTTGTGAGTTTAAACATGGTGGTTGGTTTGTGGCCTTGATATTGAGGGCGATTGCTCCTTCACTTGCCTTGATAACTTTGATTTCAACTTGAAAGACCTTGCTTGTTTATTGACTAACCACTTTCTCCGTCACCCCTATCACAGAAAATACCTCTGATTCATTCAAACTGAATACCCTCTATCTGTTGCATTGTGCTCATGAATTGACATATACCGAACATTTGTATTTCACATGAATCCCAAAGCACGTCAACTGCCACCCACTCAGTGCGCATACTACCCTTTCCTGGCTTATGCCATTTTGACGTGCTTGCCAGACTCCGCTTTGTGCAATTGGAAAGCTGGTAGCATATTTTGAAGTCATTTCTTACTTGTTTTGACAAAACAGACTCAAGAGGACTTAAACAAACCAAGAGGAACAGAGTGAGGAACAATGAAAAGGGATGATACCTAACAAGAAATTTACAAAATAGAAACTTATCAGATGTGGATACCAACTCTAATGACCATGACATGCACTTTTGAATTAAGTGGCCTAAACTATCAAGCAAGTCTAATGTTCAACTCTTGTTGTAACTCTTCGCCATGAAACTTGGCTTCAATGCTCTGATTACCCTATCTGATTCACGATCCTTATTCAACTTGTAGTGCCCGAAGGGTTTTTACCATCAAGACTCTCTCATTTTCTTCTTTCCATCAACTTACTGTCTCCTTGTGGTACCTGTGAAGGTTTTCACCGATAAGACTCTCTCATTTTGTCCTTTTTCTTTTTATTTCCTCTGATTCTGTAGATGAAAAGGAATTGACCATAGTAAAAACATCATATGCTCCTAGCATGTCTAGCTCGACACTCTCAAAGATTATCTGGGAAGTCTTTTTTGGACTGTAATGTGGCTTTTGGATAGGGTTAGAAAGAAAGGATATCATAAAGGTTCAAAATAACTAAGACAACGGGGTTAATTTATTTATAACTTTTGGAATCCATTCTAAAAACTTTGCCCCAATTTCTAAGACAAGGGAATTTGATTCTTTTTTTTAGATGGAATTTCCCACTCTCGACTTCGTGGGATTATAAAATATTTTATTTGGTGTGACCGAACCTTAAGGCTGCCTACGCATCTTGAGGTGACAAGAATCAGGTCGAACGTAGTTCAAAAGGCTACTCTTTGTTAGTGCTATTTTCCTTTCCTTTTCTTTTTGTTTTTTCTTTTCTTTTTTGTTTTTTTTTCTCTTTTTGATTTTTTTTGAATGAAGTTTCTAAAAGAGGGGAGGTCAATAAAATTAGCATAGGCTCAAAAGAGGTACCGAATGGTATAAAGTGTTTGGGTAGCTGAAAGAGGGCCTCCCAATCCCTGAAAATGCCAAGTACAACATTTCTTTTGCAGCTCCGACATTAATATCACTGATATGCCTTCCACTTTTTTTAGTGCCTTGTCAAGTACATAACTCTCGTTGGGTGATTTCTTCTTCACAATGGATACCCTCAGTCTATTTGGAGCAAAATCCCTTGGCTTTATCTTGTTATTTGAGATGCACTCGAACTCCAAGTTGCTCACTTCAAATTGTTGGGAAGCACTCGGCAATAGAGAACCCTCATTGATTGAAGTACCGTTGAAGAGAAAAGAATATGGTAGTGGAGGAGGAACCGTTTTTCTAAAGCTAGAGATCTTGGGCGCATCAGGCTCAGCCGATACATCATCTCCGAGCCCCAGGTCTGGACTCATCTTGCTATAAGCACCGTCGCCCTACGAAGACCCTTTTTGCTTATTGTTATTTTTCCTTAGCCCCAAAGCTGGCGATCCTCTTCCCTCTCAGAGAGGTCACGGTCTCACCTCAAAGGACTCCCCAATGCCAATGATGACGGAGTTAGTACACATGAAAAGAAAGCGCCTTTCAAAAACGGAGCAAATCACATAACACGTACCGTGGTGTTTTGCCTCCTATCTACCCTTAGATAAATCTCACCACTTACGTTCATCATAAGTCGAGTGGGCCGCCAATTTCCAAGCCTAATCCGTTAGGTCGGGGACCTCGTATGGCATCCATGGAATCGCTATAGAAAGGGAAATAAAGGCGCACTTACGGAGCCCACCTCTGCCATAAACAAAACAACAAAGGCACAAGTGTACCACTTACGTGTAAAATTCCATTCCTTGGGAAATGGCAGAAACTCAGCGGGGATAATGTTAACTGTCCATACTCGGACGAATCAGCTCATCCATTCCCGATCCCTATCTTCTTCATCATCGACAATGAAGGTCCTGGTGGATCGACATCGAAGGGTTAGCAAGCCTCGGTGGTGAAAAGGCTAGTACAACCTGATGAGATGACTAAGGTTGAACTCAAGCCCAACTTCATCTGCAAAGAATCTCATCATCAACACCATCCTCCAAAATGACGGATGAACCTATGCCAAGGTAGCTCAATACTTTTAGCAGAAGTCAAGTACAACCCTATCAAAGGGACCCAGCATAAAGGGATACGTGTATACATTCAAAAACCCCTCGGCATGATCCATGGTGCTCTCTTCCGGGGAAGGTACCTGCAGTACTACCTTTTCCCCCCATCCACAATATTTCCTCATTGACTCAAGGTGCCCCTATCCTATTAAAGAAATAAACTTCAAGGCATACTCCTGATGACCCTGAATATCGGGAGGTTTTTCTGACAAAAAGTCCCCCCCTCGAAGCAAAATATCCCGAGGTTGGCTCGCCCGGCATCAGTGGCGCTCCACCAACCAGGCGAAAACCAGAGGCAGAACTTCCTCCTCCTTGCCGAACGGATCGTGGCATAAAATCCATAACTATAGTATAATTAGAGAATTGGAGCGGGAATTTGAGCGAGGGATTCAAAGTTAAAATTGTGAAGGACCTAATGCAGGAAAGAAGAACTCTATGAAAGAGGATAGCTACTCAAAATAGTGGGATCCTCATGGGAGGGAAGACAAACCTATATATATAGAGAAAGCGATGATTGTCTGCCTGTCTCAAAGGCCAATTAAAAATACTGACTAAGCTATTCTCACTTTGGGAAGATATATCGGCGCGATCGCCTCGGTCGTTTCATAACCATGTCATACAATTAATGTTACCGTACTACATTTTGGGGATCAAAAACCCCCGCATCAACAATCCTCGAGATTGTACCCGATCTTGGGGACCTCCATAAAAAAGAAGATAGGCTCTAAAGAGCCATTGATATCATTACAAGCCTCGAGTGGTACCCGATCTCGAGGACCTCTGTCAAGAAGAAGATAGGCTATAAGGAGCCATTGATATCATTACAAGCCTCGAGATGGTACCCGATCTTGAGGCCTCTGTTAACAAGAAGATAAGCTCTAAGGAGCCATTGATAACATTACAAGCCTCGAGATGGTACCCGATCTCGATGACCCTTGTCAAAAAAATAGGCTATAAGGAGCCATCGATATCATTACAAGCCTCGAGATGGTACCCGATCTTGAGGCCTCTGTTAACAAGAAGATAAGCTCTAAAAACCTACTCACATGGGCTTGACCTCGAGGTGATACCCTACGTCGAGGATTTCTTGTATAAGGCAAAATCGGAGAGGCCAATTTCTCGTTGTTAAGGCATCTCGGAAAATCACCTCGAAGGCTCGAGACCACGGACCGAGTACCCTCCCTCGAGGGTCGTCGACACTCGAACTAAGGATAACGACGACCTCAGCGATGGTAGGAATAGGAAGCTCCCTAAGCGAATGACTAGGACTGACAAAGCCTAGTGGACTAGTCTAAGACCCGAATCAGGGTGTCATCTAGTTGTCACATCTCCGTATCTTTGTAATTAATGTTTGTTGTACTATGATGGTTTCCCTTCCTATATAAAGGGAACCCTTGTCACCTTGTAAGGGGTTGTTTTTTCAGTTGCTCCACACGATATATACAAGAAAATTCTACTTTCTCTCTAACATACTCTCTTGATATTATTGATTTCATTTATTATATTCATAGTTGTTCTTCATTTATTTCTTATCATTGATCATAAAGAGCCTCCGTTAATTTTACTATAACTGTTAGCTTTATTCCAACCCCCTCTCGATAGCTCCCTGCCGAGCTTCGGAATCGACCTCGAGGACCCGAATCGGCAAGCTAGAGGCCACGATAATTGGCCTATCGGTTTGGTTATCACTTTGCTCCTTGCTTTTATCCCATTTCTAAACTCCACACATAGCATCAACTACTTAACAAACTAGTATAAAAATAGATCACGTATTTCTAGAATCCCATAATCAAATTTAATTGTTATTACCATTTTTACGGTAAACAGTTTGGCGCCCAACGTGGGGCTAAACTAATAGTGATTATTTTCTTGCTGGTCTCGTCACACAACGCAAGTTATCTTTCATGCTTTTTCTTGTCCAAGATCTTTGATTTCAGGTCAAAATGTCTAACTCAGTGAATAGAGGCAAAAGCAATAATCTCGAGGACCATAGAGAGAACGACGTGGATGTCCTAGGTGTTGGTGTGCCACCACAAAACCCTGGGAATGCGCCAGAACCAATACCCGTGGATGCGGTATCACGCGACGCGCAACGCATTGATATAAGCTCGCATATCGACAGGAGCGTGCGTCAGGGAGATCCACAAGAAGCTCAGAAAACCCCCACCAGGGAAGAGCATGAGGTTAGCCTTCATGTTATTTTTGAAATGTTTCAGGCACAACATCTAGCTATTGCTCAACTGCAAAGTCACCAGAAAACTCCTAGCACGGTAGCACTGGGGACAACTCCCCCAGCCGAACATGTACCAGAGAGATCGAGCAATAACGGGTCGATGACCGATCCTGCCATTGTAAAAATGCTTGAGGACCTCACTAGAAGGATGAAATCAGGCGAGAAAAGGATAGAAGCCAACAACAAGAAGGTCGAGACCTATAACTTCAGGGTTGACCAAATTTTGTGCGCACCCCTAGTCCTGAAAGGTGTGGATTCGAAAAAGTTCATACAAAGGTCGTTCCCAAAGGAAGCAGCCCCGAAACCCATTCCAAAGAAGTTCAGAATGCCAGAACTCCCAAAATACAATGGAACCTCAGACCCCAATGAGCACGTTACTGCTTACACTTGCGCAGTGAAGGGCAACGACATAAAAGACAACGAGATCGAGTCCGTCTTACTGAAGAAGTTCGGGGAAACACTCTCGAAGGGGGCCATGATGTGGTATCACAACCTACGTCCTAACTCCATAGACTCATTTGCCATGCTCGTGGACTCCTTCATAAAAGCACATGCCAGTGCCATCAAAGTGGCAACGAGAAAATCCGACGTCTTCAAGATCAAGCAAAGAGAGAACAAGATGCTGCGAGAATTCGTAACCCGCTTTCAAATGGAACAAATGGAACAACCACCGTTCTCCGACGACTGGGCAGTGCAGGACTTCACTCAAGGTCTGAATGAACGAAGCTTGATGGCTTCAAAGTAGCAGAAAAAGAATTTAGTCGAATATCCAACCGTGACCTGGTCGGAAGTCCACAACTGATACCAGTCAAAAATCAGGGTCGAAGATGACCAGTTGGGAGCCCCCTCGGGCTCAGTATACCCAAGCAGGATCTTGGCGAAGTAGCCAAAGCCAAACAAAGAAAGAAATCAACCATACACCGAATATAGAAGGAACTCCCCAAGGCGCAACCCACCTCGTAATGATCGAAGGATAGACCGAGGACAAAATCCCCGGGGACTCATCAACAGAGCTGGATTCGATAGGAGCGCGGGGCCAACGGAGGTGCCCCGCTTATCAGAATACAACTTCAATGTTGATGTATCAGACATCATGTTCACCATCAGCAAAATTAGAGATGCTAGATGGCCCAGGCCTATACAATCAGATCCCTCGCAAAGAAACCATAACTTAGTATGTGAATTTCACAACACACACGGCCACAGGACCGAGGATTTCCACCAACTCCGAGAAGAGGTAGCCCGACTATTTAACTAAGGTCACCTCTAGGAATTCCTCAGCGACCGAGCTAAAAATTAGTTCTGAGAAAGAAAGGCGGCCAAAACGAACGAAACAAATTAGCCACAACATGTCATCCACATGATTTTGGGAGGCATCGATGCCCCACAAGAGCCCGTGATGAGGAAAACAAAAATATCTATCGTCAGGGAAAAGCGAACTCGGGGTCACAAACCCGAGGACGCTCTCACATTCAGCGACGAGGATATCGAGACCTTGCCTCAGCCTCACAACGATGCACTGGTAATCTCTTTCCTTGTAAATAAATTTCAAATTAAACGTGTACTTGTGGATCCAGGTAGCTCGGTCAATAGTATCAAGTCGAGGGTGGTAGAGCACCTCGGACTGCTCGACCATTTCGTGCCCGCCACTCGGGTCCTCAATGGATTCAACATGGCAAGTGAAATAACAAAAGGAGAAATCATCATCCCAGTCAACATTGCCGGCACGACCCAGAATGCCAAATTCCATGATCGATGGAGACATGAGATACAACACCTTACTAAGAAGACTGTGGATACACTACATGAGAGCAGTACCATCCACCCTCCATCAAATGATGAAATTCCCGACAAAGGATGGGATAAAAACTGTCTATGGGGAGCAACATGCGGCAAAGGAAATGTTCGCAGTGCATAACATAGCACCAATGTCGATACTTCCACCACCAAAGGAGCCAAAGGATAAGAAAATGATAAAATAGCGATGGCAAGTTAAATTCTCGGCTATGCCTGACTTAACGAAACGAAGGACCGTACCGAGTCCTCATAATAAACGATAGAGTCACACCGAGATCCGAAGCGCCATTTGCACTAAGGTATGATCGTCTCTCTTTTTCAGTTGCATTTTATACTAACCAGAATGCAGGTGACCGGTCGAAACAGCCAAAGCTCTTCTTAGCCCGAAAGCCTTAGGTTTGAAAAGCATGCGTTGTACTCTTTTCCTTCAATAGGGTTTCATCCCGAGAAGGGTTTCATCGACAAGGTTTTTAACGAGGCAACATCTATGGGCTACCTAAGGAAGATCCAATTAGTATTCAAGGCGTCTTTTGCAATCAACCTCGCATACTGAGGGCCATCCCCCCAGGAGGCCATCCACTCGAAAAAGCCAAGAAACGTCAAATGGGGTCCTGATAGGAAAGTGATGTACCGGTCCAAATAGTCGAACGAACCATGTCCGTATAGCCGGGCCCCCGATGGCAAAAAAATGTACACTTGTACCAAATAATTGAAGAATATCTGTTATCAAAGCATCTCACACTCCAAATGAAGCTCGACACCTCCACAAAAATGACTTCTCTGCCGAAAATGTCCCGAACACTTGGGGACTGGCGTCAACAATTCAACATCTGTACGACCTCTGGGTCGGGACACCAAGCTCGTAATCCCTTAACAAGGCAACATGAAATTCAAGAAACGTTTCCGAGGCTGAAAGTACCCCTATTACTCGGGGACTGGCGTCAACAATTCAACACGTGTATGACCTCCAGGTCGGGACTCCAAGTTCATAAGCCCTCAACGAGGCAACATGAAAATCACAAAATGTTTTCGAGGTCGAAAGTGCCCCAAATACTCGGGGACTGGCGTCAAAATCTTGAAAAATGCACGACCTCAGGGTCGGGATCTCTGAAATTGTAAGCCCTCAAGGAGGCAATACAAAATTTACAAGTATCAGCTTTTGAGCCAAGGTACCCTCAATGACTCAGGGACTATCGCCAATCGCCATTCATTAAAAAACCCGAGGACATAAGACCTAGAACAGGCAGACTCGGTTTCCTAAGACCTATATAAGGCAACAACTATATCTGTAAGACCTCAAGCAAGGCATGAACCTCACTTGTACCAAGTGACAATATCTGTAAGACCTCAAGCAAGGCATGAACAATACTTGTACCAAGTATCCAAAACTATAAGACCTCAACGTCATGTAAAGCTTGTAAGACCTTACTAAAGGCATAAACCCGATCTAAAAGTTTCGGCTATATATTGAACTTGTAAGACCCCTAAAAAGGCATACCCTTGATATAGATGCCGAAACTACTTCAATCGGGACTCAAAGGCTCCGGCCGAACACAAGTGACTCCGGTCACATGGCTGTACCAGCCAAACTAACGCAACTCAGGGATGCCCGACGGTCACTACAAAATCACAGGCCTTCAATTACTTCGAATCTACTTCGAAAAGAACCAGTTAAACAGGCTACCCTCGACATAGGCAAAAGAGCTTCGACCATGTCAGCTCTTAAACATCGGCTTTGAGATACTCAGCCTCCGAGCCAAAACCTCCTAAGGTTCTCAATCATCGCCATATAACGACTCACAATCGAGGTTTTTTATTAAACCGTCGAAGAGTAAGGCAAACACTATTTATTCTTATCGAGAGAAAAATAAAGTCCACAAGGTCGCATCGACCAAATGCGTAAGAGCCATTGTCACCAGCCTAATGAGCCTCAGGGCCACACACATGAAAGGTCGCTTCAACCCAAGGCATAAGAGCCACTATCGCTAGCCCACACAAATACAAAACTTGAGGGTCGAATGAGCTTGGGTCGTAACTCGATTCGGAAACTGAACCCAAAATAGTTAACTAAATATGCTTAAGAGCAAGGCGTAAAAGCCATTGTCGCTAGCCCACACTAAAAGGCCGCATCGGCCCAAGGCGTAAGATCCATTGTTGCCAGCCCATACTAAAATGCCACATCGGCCCAAGGCGCAAGAGCCATTACCGCCAGCTCACATAAAAGGTCGCATCGACCAAGCATGTAAGAGCCTACAAGCAATCCTAATGAGTCCTAGGGTAATACCACGACTTTAAGGATTCCTACAAACCCAAAGACCAGTTCACATGGCCAAATTCGAGACAAAAAGAGATACAAAAGAAGTAAAGTAGCAAGGTTTTCTTTTATACATATATGCGAAAGAACACAATCTCCATCTACAAACTTGCTTTGAAAATGCTACATGCAGATAGCAAAATCTATGCCTCCCCTGGGGGATACGGCTTGCCGGCCTCATCTTCGCTTTGTTCAGCACCGGGCAAAAGTAACCGAGCATCACGCTCTTCCACCCTCGCTTGTGCCAACAGATTTCCTCGAGGGTCTTTCTTTGAGATTTACAGTGAGCGTATTCTTCAAAACTCTCTTCGCAGTCGAGGATCCTTCTCAGCTCAGCTTGAGAATCGGCAGCATCCTATGAATAGTTCGCCATCTCCTGGTCATCCTTAGTTCGGCTTATTGCTGCTTCAGCTCGGGCATCAACGATTTCAGCCCTGACCTTCAAAAGCTTAAACTCGAGCTTCGTAATCATTTCTGTCTGAACCAAAGCGTTGTCGTGTGCTAAGCACAGTTGAGCCTCAAAAGTAGGAACTTTAGTCAGAGCATCGTTCCCCTCTTAAATCTGAGCCTCCGCACGAGCATTTAGCTCATCAAGCTCACGCCTGGCCCGGCCAACTTCATCCGGAAGGCGCTCCAAGGCCTGCTTCTTTTCCTACAACTGAAATAAACAAAGTATTAGCCTCGGGAACTAGAAGGCGGGATGCACGCTCACCCGAAACAGAAAAGTACCTGCTCCTTCAAGTAGCACTCATAATTCAAGCTCCGGCATACCTCATATCGCAAGTATACCAACTCGACCTCCTTTTCATCACAAAAGAGCCTAAGGAATGAGCTTTCCGCAGCCTGGCTTCGTGATGAAGCAGCCCGGACTTAAGCTTGTCGAAGACCTGCAAAATAAAACCTAGTAAGGAAGGGAAGGCACTAATCCCGAAAGGCTTATGAAAAAACTCACCGCAAAGTGAAGCTGCCAGTCTTCCTCGAAGGCCGAGCGCACACCTACCAATCCAGTTCCTTCAGCCTTGGAATAGTCAACTCTAGTCGAAGCACGGTCGCTTAGTGTATGCGACCCCAGATTTCTAGTATTCCTTGAAGTAGTGTCGGCGGAAAAAGAGGGAGACAACAATGGAAAAACCACCTTTCTAGGGCCAGGAACCACGGATGCGGCAGGCTCGGATGATGCTTTTGCTCCGAAGCCCCTATCCCGTTTTGCCTCACCCTGAATGCCATCACCCTGTAAAAGTATCTCTATCTTATTGTTGTCATTCTTTAGCCCGGAAGCTGGCAACCCTTCCCCCTCTCCAAAGGAGCCGACCTCACCTCATAAGGTTCTCTGATGCCTACAACAACGGAATTAGTACACATAAAGGGAAAATGCCTCTCAAATGAAGGAAGGAGAAGGAAAAAATAGCGCAACACGTACCATGATATTTTACTTCCTATCTGCCTTAGGACAAAACTCACCATCTCTGCTCGTCACAGGTCGAGTGGATCGCCAACTTACGAACCCAATCTGGCAAATCAGGAATGTTGCTCGGCGCCCACGAGACCGCTGTAGGAAAAGAAAAGAAGGAACGATTACAATACCAGCTTTCGCCTTAAACAAAACTGAGAAAGCACAAAATGCACCACTTACGTGTATAATTCCATTCCTCAAAGAATGGCATAAGCTCCATGGGGATGATGTCAATAGTCCACACTCGAATGAAGCGACTCATCCACTCCCAGTCTCTATCTTCCTCATCATCAACAATGAAGGGCGTGGTAGATCGACATTGCAAGGTTAGCAGACTTCGATGGTGAAAGGGGTTGTACAATCTAATGAGAAGACTGAGCGTAAATTTAAGCCCCGCCTTCTCCACGAAAAATATCACCATAAATACTGTTTTCCAAAATGACTGATGGAGTTGCGCCAAGGTAACCCGATACTTCAAACAGAAGTCGAGCACAACCCTGTCAAGGGGGCCCAGTGTGAAAGGGTACATTTACACTTTGAAGAATCCATCGGCGTAATCCGTGATGCCCTCACCTGGGGGAAGTATCTGTAACACTACCTTTCCCCTCCATCTGCAGTCTTTTCTCACTAACCCTAGATGTTTTTCTCTTATCGAAGAAGCAATCTTAAAGGCATACTCCCGTTGGTCCTTAATGTTGGAGGCAGAGCTTTCCCTTTTCTGCCAGGTAGACCCTGATGCAGCAGTCATGGCTATGGAAAAATTAGAGAACTAAAGTGGGAATCTATGAAAGTACATTAGTACTGAAATAATAAAAGGTTTGACACAGAAAGAGAAGGGCAATTTCTTAAAATAGTGAGATCTCCAAAAGAGTATAAAACATCTTATTTATACATGGAAGAAACGACGACGATCCGCCTGCCTCAAAGCCGTGTAGGGACACTGACCGATGTCATCTTCGCCAGTCCCGACGTGGTACCTGACCTCGAGGACCTTCATCAATGAGAAGTCAGACTCTAAAAAGCCAACGGTGTCATCACCAGTCCCGAGGTGGTACCGGACCTCAAGGACCTCCATCAAAAAGAGGTTAGGCTCCAAGGAAATAAGCACTTAGGCTCCACCCGTATGGGCTTGCCCCTGGGACACCATCTGAGATCGGACAAATCCTCTTTTATGATCTATCTATAGTGCCTTAAGGCTATTTACACTAAGATCAAAGCAAGTTTCCAGGTGGTCCGGCTTTGAACGAACCTCCACTCGGGGACTGCCCTTGAAAGATCAAAGGCAGTCCCTATCCACGGGCCTCCGAGCAAATTTCTCCTCAAAATTTACAACAGAGCCTAAGTGATAAATCACGGTTTCAAGGCTCGAAGCATTACTTTCATTCCACTTGACAATAGCAAATAACATCCGCATTTGGGTTCAACATTGACAATAGCCGATAGAATCATGCATTCAGAGTCTCCATAAATGAAAATAAAAGGAAATATAGCAAACATCAAAGACAAAACTAGGAAAACATCTTTATAATTAGAAAACTTGATTACAAGAGCCATGGGGGTTCCTTACACAGAAACCAAAAAGCAAAGAAGGTACATGTGCAAGAGAAGCCTAGAGTCTAATCAATTCTCGAGCGTCATCCCCTCGGGTATGCATCCTAATTGGAAGCATATTCTACCACCACCGCCTCTAGGGGGCTTGTCTCGGTCTTCAAAATCAGTGTCTTCATTGTAGAAGATGAGGAGGAGGAAAGTGGAGAAGCAGGAGGGGATGAAAAAACACCATAGTCACCAAAGGACGAGGACCCTCATCGGCCAAGAGAACCTCGAACCGGTAAGAGACTTGGCAAGTGTTGGCCTTACTTGCACGACTACTTTGAATCCACTTCTTGGGACATTGAGTCGTGCAAGCTACCGGTTGGGGGCGAAATGCCACACCGAACCAGGATATGAAGGTGAGCAGCGGTGTATAATCCGAGCACCCTCATGAGTAGCGGTGTATAGTCCAAACACCTTCCCAAGATGGAAGAGATCAGCCTCCTTGTCTCATCGTCTCGAGCCAACAATGATAGCAGTAATGACCATAACAACAACAACAACAGCGACGAGATAGTATAATCTCGCTCAACGATGAAAAGCCCAGGCAAAGGGCCATGGACCCCAAACATGGTATGTAGCAATGAAGGAGAATAATGGGTAGAAAGGAATGGAAAGATGTTGAAAAGCACTTGGATAAAAAGATAATACCGGAAGGCCCCATTTATAGGGGATGATAATTTGACCAACAATGCCATCAATGCCTTTGAAAGACGGATCGACAGGCGCAATCAATGCGTTATTGGACACCGAGTTGATGGTGGTAATGTCGCTCTAAAAAATGGGAATCGGCATCGTATTGAATGGCGTTGAAAAAACAAGTCCATGATACGCCCCAGTTATCGTAAAGGCTTATGTCACAAGTTGATACCATTAGTATGACGCCATCATAGGAAGCCCGAAGAGTCGAATGTCAAAATTGTTTCTTGTCGCTTCTCCCTAAGAAACGTGGGGATTATTTGTATACGGAGAAATCGAAGAGGCCAATTTGTCGTTGTTAAGTCATCTTAGAAAATCACCTCGAACGCTCGAGACCATGGACCAAGTACCCTCCCTCGAGGGTTATCGACACTTGAACTATGGATAACGAGGACCTCGGCGATGGTAGGAATGGGAAGCTCCCTAGGAATACGACTAGGACTGACAAAGTGTAGTGGACTTGTTTAAGACCCGAATCAGGGTGTCCTCTAGTTGTCACATCTCCGTATCTTTGTAATTAATGCTTGTTGTACTATGATGGGATTCCCTTCCTATATAAAGAGAATCCTTGTCACCTTGTAAGGGGATGTTTTTTCAGTTGCTCCACACGAAATATACAAGAATATTCTACTTGCTCTCTAACATACTCTCTTGATATTATTGCTTTCATTTAGTATCTTCATAGTTGTTCTTCATTTATTTCTTATCATTGATCATAAAGAGCCTACGTTAATTTTACTATAACTGTTAGCCGTATTCCGACCCCCTTCGATAGCTCCCTGTCGAGCTCCGGAATCGATCTCGAGGCCCCGAATCGGCAAGCTCGAGGCCCCAATAATTGGCCTATCGGTTTGGTTATCACTTCGCTCCTTGCTCTTATCCCGTTTCTAAACATAACACATAGCATCAACTGCTTAACAAACTAGCGGAAAAATAGATCACGTATTTTTAGAATCCCAAAATCAAATTTAATTGTTAGTACCATTTCACGGTAAACATTTCTGCTATTGCAAGTGCGGGTAATTTACCCTATCCTCCGACCCTCTAGCTACCTGATCCGGAGCCAATTTTTGCTCGAAAACTACTAATAAAGCCTTAGGGCTATTTCTCTCCTTTGGGTAGAGTTAAATGTCCTCTCGGTTACTTTAATCTACGGGCAATTAGAACCCTCGTCCGCGATCTATCTGTAACGCCTTAAGGCTATCTTCGCTCTAAGTTCAAAACAAGTTTTCAGGTCGCCTGAGCTTGAGCGAACTCTCACTCAGGGACTGCTTTCAAAAGCCTAAATGCTATCTTTATTCTTAGATGTCTAAGCAAGTTCCCTTTCGAGGACTATCGACGGGGTATGAAAGGTTTAATTTCGTTCTATAAATTCAAAGCTCTATTCTCACTCGGGGTTCCCGGTAGCCTAAGCTTGTATCAATCCAACCCGGGATCAGTCCAAGGAGTGACGAAGGGATCCACGGGATATTGTATTAACCAATTAGGAGCCGGGGAAATACCTATACCTGGGCCCGGTATTCGGACCGATCGGTATAGTCATGCACTCAGATTCTTCATAAACACAAATAAAAGAAAATCCTGTATAAATCAGAGACAGATTGAAGAAACTTCTTTGCATTAATATACAATGATTACAATAAGCCCATGAAATGACCTTACACATGATTACAAAAGACTATGAAGGGTCCTTACACAGAAACAAAGAAGCAAAAGTAATAGCTAAAAGTCTAATCTACTCTCGAGGGTACCTCCTCGGGAGCAATGCTTTCGAGAATCATTTCTTCGGGGCCTCACCTCGACTTTCCAAATGGCATCTTCAAGGATGAGGAAGAAGTAGAAGACGATGAAGAAGAAGCAGAAAAAGATGAAGAAGTGACTATGTGAAAAATTTGGCGAGTATGGGTCTTGCCAACGCCACTATTGTGAAGCCACTTCTTGAGACGTTGCACCGGTGCGGGAAGCAACAGTTAGTAGATGGAACCATCTTACTCCACAGAAAGCAAAAGGAGTGATGCTCCGCACCGGGTAGTTAAGAGAGATGAGTATAAGTTCATAGTCTGCATATCTTTTAATACTGATATAATTTGAGATTTCTCTCATTATTTCGGGCCAACAACAACAACAAAAACAAACCAGTGCAATCCCACTCAGTAGGGGAAAGCTCTAGGAAAGGGCCATGGCATAACTGATGAGAACACTATCGTATGACCTTATAGCCACGTGCTTCAAACATGGGAAATAGTGTTGGATGAGGATGAAGGGAAGAAAGGGGTAAAAGGTTGTTGAAGAGCATTTGAATAAAGTTTTGATTCAAGAAAGCTTCCATTTATAAAAAGGGTGGAAGCATAACCAACGGCGCAATCTATGCCTTTCAAAAACGTACCGACAGGTGCAATCAATGCGTTTTAGGAAATGGACCGAAAACGATACTATCGCTTTGGAGAATATAAAACAGCAGTATATTGAATGATTCTGGAAAGATGAACAGACGAGATGCCTCAGTTATCACAGAGGCTTATGTCATAAGGATGACATCATCGCAGGAAGTTAGAGGAGATAGATATCATAGTCCTTTCTTATCGTTTTACTCTAAGAAACGCGGGGACTATCTGTATACGGTAAAATCAGAGGGTCCAATTTTTTGTCATTATGACGCTTCATAAGCATGTTTCTAAAGGCTCGAGGCCATGGCCAAGATTTATACCCGAGGGGTTATCGACATCCAACCTCGGGGCAGTGCAGATAGATAGTTATGGTGAAAAAGTGGGAAGTTCCCAAGGCATGTGACTAAAGATGACCAAGTCTATTTGGCTAGTTCAAGTCTATACTATGGCATTGAATGGATGTACCTACCATGTACCTTTGTAATAAATGCATTTGTACTATGTTGGGATTTCCCCTCATATATAAAGGCGACCCTTGTCATTTTGTAGGACATCTGATACACAATATTGAATATACAAGGACATTACCTCTACTTTCTAACTTAACATATTCTCTTGATTTTATTACTTACATTTATTGCTTATATTCATCGTGTTCTATTTATTGTTCTTCAGTTATTGCTCATTATTGATCATAACGAGCCACCACCGCAACTCTCATAACTATTAATCCTCCCTTAATTGCCCTAAGTCGGGCATCTGACTAGACCTCGATGCCTCGTATACGCCAGCTCGAGGCCCCGATTTCCAACCATTCGGTTTAGTTATTACACTACCTACAAGCTCTTATCATATCTTCTAGTTTTTCACTTAGCATTCATTTCCTAACAACTAGCATAAAAATAGATCACATATATTTAGAACCACAAGATCAAATCTAATTGTAATTACCATTTTCAAGGTAAACAAATAACACTCCCTACTGGACACATGCAAGACATGATTGAGGCAATTTTTGTAAAATGGCCTACGTGGCCAAAAGTTGCTATTAGTGCAAACTCGACAAAGGTGACGTTAAAGACATGGAAAAATGACTTTGCCGAAATGACCCATTTTGTAGAAATGGCCTATGTGGCCAGAAAATGGCTAAGCATTTCAAATTCAACAGAATGGAACCCTAAATAGAGAGAACACCTTGTTGTGGACTTAGGACTCTAAGACATGGGTTAATTGAACCACTTTTGCGAAAATAGCCTTATTTTGCAAAATGGCCAATGTGGCCAAAAGTGGCTAGATATGCAAATTTGACAAGGATGAACCTTAAATTGAAGAGACACCTAATTATGGACTGAAGACTCTCCAGACACAATTAAACAAGCCACTTTTCAAAAACAACCCTATTTTGCAAAACAGCCGATGTGGCTAAAAGTGCCTAGAGATGCAAGATTTGGCTACGACCCTCGAAGCCAAGAACCTAAGACTCACTAGGGAGGCCGAATCAGATGTGGGCTGCCTACATATCCTGCCCTGAAAGACGAGAATCAGGTATGCGTAGTTATGGAGGATTGGATACGGGTGAGAATAATAAATAAAAAAACAACTGATTTGGCGAAAACATTTTTTTGTCTTTCTTTTTTTAAATATTTTTTTTTGGGATTTTTCATTTTGTTGTCTTTTTCATATAAAATGTGAAAGAAAAACATAACTAGGCCCTACTTGCTTTATTATCACACTTCACCCTCTTTTCTTTCTCATTTACCCTCAATCATCATTGGTCCGACAAATGATCTATTTACCCTTGAAGAATGCAACATGTGTAACATAAGATGCATCAGGATAATCTTTTATTTTTGGGTACACATGTCCTAGATGAACCCATCCCCTGTGTTGAGTCCCTTAATCAAATGCACGTGATGCAAACAAACGTTCCTATAGGGGATCCGACATGAGGCTATGTTATTCTAGGTTTAAAATTTGGGTGTATTGTTCTAGAACTGGCTTACCCGAGCGGACAACTTGAGCCGAAAGGGGCCGGGAGCATACCGGGACTACAGAAGCTTCACCGGCTTTACAACTTATCTGAACCTCGTTCTAAAATTGGGATATGACTTTAACAAAAACGAAGCCACACGAAATGCACGCTTCCCAGATGATTTAAAAGACTCAGAGAGAAGAAGGTTTCGTAATAGTTTGTATACAGTCCAAGCAATATCAAAGCGGTAAAAAGTGACATTTAGCATATTAAGCTCAAACACATAAAAATCAGATAATAAATAAAAGCTAACTATAATAGTTATTCTAAGCTCGAATTCTAAACCCTGAACTAGAAGTTCTGGGTTCTTATCCCCAGCAGAGTCGCCAGAGTTGTCACACCTCCTTTTTCCCGGAAGGGATAGGGAGTTTTTCCAATTAAAATGACAATAACCAAAACAAAATTATTTATATTCAAATTAAGAGTCGCCATTTGGGATAATTTATGGTGTCCCAAGTCACCGGTTTAAAATGACGAATCGTGGAAGTTGACTCTTATTTATGGTCTGCGAACACAGAAATTCGGGTAAGAAATTTTGTCAACCCGGGAGAAGGTCTTAGGCATTCCCGAGTTCTATGGTTTCAGCACGGTCCCTTAACTATTAATAATTTGCCTAATTATCTGAGTAATTACACATTTTTTAAACCTACGTGCATTTAACTTTATAATCGCTTTTATTTATTTATGAAATTATTTTCTGGAACAAGTCACAATTGTCGTACACTTTTCGTTTTGGTACTTATTGCAAACCTCATCACATGAAATGCACCCGCGACTTAAAACATGTTTATTTTATTATTATTGGAAGCTATGGTTGGGTCACATGAAATGCACACCCAAATTGAGATTTACGTATTGTGACCATGCCATGAAAACCGTACCCATAGTCACGATGATTATTTACGTGCCGAAAAGTTTGCCTACCCACGTGTGATCAGCCTAAGCATGCTCCTAATGAGTGAGTAAGAAAAGTAAAGCAACATAATCATTTTGAAAACCAATGTTTATTCGTTATCTTATAATATTCAACGCTGACCACAAATTCACTCTTCTCAAAATCCCAATTCTTGCTTTCCAATTTGTACGACAGTAAACATGGTTCTTTAATTCAAAAGCTCATGTTTCAATTCGAATTAATCACAATTACCCCAACATCTTATTCACTGCCTCTATTCAACTCATGCATCACAACAATCACAAGACAATATTCACGAAAGCATACAACTAAAAATTCAATCAAAAATCCAACTCAAACAGATCTAAAAGAAAAGAGAAAAAATGAGAATAAAATAAATAAACCAATCACAGAGAACTGGTTAAAGCATAGTGTGCGAATAATTGTAAATCACCCACATAATAAAATTTAGATTGAACAGGCGGAGGAACGAACCTTAAGCGTTACCGAAACAGTTTTAAAATTGAATTGTTGAATGAACACCTCGCAAGTTTAAACACTAGCAACAATCAAAATTTCAAACGGAACCACGAATTGGAACACTCACGGTA